>NC_056735.1:972525268-972572768 GCF_019279795.1 Protopterus annectens
TATTGTGGATGCAAAGACCTCAAAAACTCTGCCTATAGCTAAATACATAGATTTGAACATTAAGAATCTATTGAGTGAACATAAATATATTTTCAGGGTTACTTGGGATTTTTTATCAAAACTTTCAGATGATTTATATTCTGAAGAATTATTTGTCACTGTCGATGAATGTGATCTTTATTCTGTCATTCCACACTCTGAGCGGTTGGATATGTTCTATGAGTTTTTATAAAACCACCCAAGTGCAGACCATGACAAAGCACTGACTATTATCACCTTAATGAATCTTGTTTTAGGAAACAACTTTATAATTTTTGAAAATCAGTTGTTTTGACAGCTTAAAAGTGTGGCATTAGGTGCAGTTTGTGGGCCCACATTTGCCAGCATTGTCCTTGCCCAGTGGAAAAGTCAATATGTCCTCAACTCTGGGTTCAGTAACTGCTGGACACTTTATGGATGCTTTTTAGATGACATCATCATTTTTTGGAAAAGTGGTAGGGAAAACTTAACACATTTTTTGTACATTTGAACATCATTGTTTAAGTTTACCATGGAAATAGGTGAAGAGGATGTCCATTATTTGGCCGTGACCATCTCAAAGAATAGATGTGAAGGTAGGTTTGACTCTAACATATACAGAAAACCTACCTACTCTAACTCATTAGTTCATTTTAAAAGCCACCACCCTATCTATCAAAAAAGTCCCTGGTCAAAAGCCAGATGGTGAGACTCACCCGTATGGTGAGTAGTTACTCTACCTTTAGTGAACAATGTGCAATGTTGAAGGATATGTTGATCATTAGAGGGTATCCAGCTATATTCTTGGATAATATTTTTTGGGAGGTCATCAGGAAAAGACAAGAAGACATTTTAAGCCACTACTTGGGAAAAACGGTGATTTAGTTACCATGAATGGTAAGAGAGACATAGTCAATTTTCAAAGAGCCCTAATATTGCCATATAACATACATTTTGACAGCATTAGGGACGTAATACAACATAACTGGGACATCTTTAGGGCTGACAGTGAGTATGTGGAGAAAATGGGGAAGGACTCTGTAGTGGTGTATAAGAAAGATCTAGGCTTCAAAAACATATTTGAAAGAGAAAAGAAAAAAGTCATCCTGGCCGTATGTCTAAATGCGGACATTGTAATCAATGCAGGTATGTAAAGGACGGTGAAGAAATTTGTATACCCGGATGGGGAGTTGTCAAATTTTGTCAGAAGTTGAACTGCCAGAGCAATAATGTTGTGTATCTTGCTGAGTGTCAACAATGTTTGTCATTTTACATTGGTAAGACCAAGAATAAATTTAAAAGTAGGCTCTATCAGCACCAATATGACATAAATAAGGATGGCGAAAGAAATGCTCTTCCAAAACATGTGAGAAATAATTCCACACATTCTTTTAAATACACTTGTATAGAAAAGGTGGGCTTCGATCAAAGGGGTGGACCTCATGAACTGTTCCTAGAATATAAGGAGTTGATTTGGCAACTCAGGAGTAATGCACTGGAACCCACCGGGCTAAATGAGTCTGCCTCGATCAGCAGTGTTTTGAAACTAAAGGCTGAATATATTTTTTTTTTAGATTTGTGTTTATGAGCTTTTTTAGCTAACACAATGCTGCTATTTTTATTCATACAGTATGCATGTGGTTTTATACACATTTTATCAGTGTTTTTTGTAACAATCAAGGTTTTGAACTGTGTAAAAACATGCTTTTTTTGGAAGACTGCATTTTTAAATTGTACAGATGGGAGTGGTTTTAGTATCATGTGACTGTGATATATCTATTTAAACATTTCACTGTTGTATGTTGGTGTTCTGAAGAAGTTGGAAACAGTTCTGATGAAAGCGTTAAACTTTTACTAAAGTGGAGTACTGCAATACATGGTCCACTCTGTTTTATTACTTTATGCTTTCCAACTCCAAGCATATTTTGAATTCCAACTTTACCTCAATCTCACCTAAAGCATAGCTAGTAGTCCCACTATTTACTTCAGCTAGTTATTTCAATAAGTCTTCCATTCAGTGGAGCAAGGTACAGCTCAACATATTTGACTAGCTGGGAAGTGTTGATCTGAATGTACCACATATAAATAAATAAATAGATGTAGGTATATATATATATATATATATATATATATATATATATATATATATATATATATATATATATATATAATAATATACTGCATATTCCTAATTTATGTAGAGTTCTAGGACAGAAAAGGATGTACCAAAAATCAAACTCATATACTATCCTGTAATTGATTATAATATGGATTAAGTGGGCTAGTTTTGCAATATATAACAATGTTTTTACACCTTGAGTAAGGAATCTGCACATATATTTCAGTTTTGGTGAGTACCAAAAACTTTTAACACTTGGAAATTGATTTTAAATGATTTAGTTTGGATCATGGACTGACTTAACAGATTCATGAGAATCTGCAAGTGCATTTGAACAACTGGGAAAAATTCATTATTGCTTTGGATCAATAATCCTCTTCCTTGGATTTTCTTATACCTAATTTCCACCCTATACCCACTTCTCTAAATCATATGTGTATAGAGGTGATTGGTTAGTAAAATCTCTTATCCCTTTTTAGGATAAGAGTAAGTATCCACTTAATAGCTAGAAGGAATTAGTATTAGGGTTTATGGCTCTATTTCCCTGACTTCTGCATAGCAACAAGCACATCTTTAAAGTTATTCTTCTAACTGGACCCTCTTATTAGTATTAGGTTTTGAACAAGAATCTAAGGGACTCAAAGGACATTCAGACACATCCGATAGATGTGTTATGTCTACTGGTTAAAGACTTAGCTATTTTGGGCAAAGGGGTAAACCACCCTGGGTGCAAAATTTTAGGGGCGTAATTGGTGGTGCATGCTGATTGGTATTTTGTGCATTACTGGCATTCAGAAATGAATCCCCTTATTGCATTTGCAATAAGAACTGAAACACTTTTGTGCTCCATCTGAAGTATAAACTTTTTTTTGCTCCTCAGCTGACATTTACACCAGATTACACCAAGCATTAGAGTCCCCAGTTACACCTCTGACCAGTGGAATAGACTCCAAAAAGATTTCCACTGATTTAGCTCAGTGGAATAGACTCCATTTCCACTGATGTAGCTATCCATACTGGTTGTAAAGAGGATAGTCCTAAATATTGATGCATGGAACAGAGATCAAAATTCATTTCTTCTTATAAAGAAATGTAACCAAAATGTGATCACTCAGAGCCAACAAACTTTAAAGACCTAGGTTGAAATTGGCTTAATGTACTGTTGGTAGTTTTTTTTTTATGCAGGCTGCTAAGCAAAATGTGTGTAGGAAACTGACTGGTGCTGCAATTTGGGCATTGTACAGATGACAGAAGATCAAATGAAGCAAGGGATTCAGTTATCAGAGGATAGACTAGGTCATTTCAGACCTACTAAAGCTCCTGCTAGGTTATGCTTTCCCCCACTAAACCATTTTGGCTCTTTATTGTATTATACAAGAAACTCTGAGATTTGAGCCACAAACTATTTTCTAGCTTGTTTGGGTTGCATTTTCTTGCCAGAGAACATTGTTGATGGCCTTTCATACTCCTGAAGCAATGCATGAAATTTTCCTCTCTGCTACAATATAGTTTTGCAGTTGTGGTATAGGCTCCCTGACTTCATGGGAACACAGCTAAGGTACTTGAAGTGGGCCCTTGTTGGACTGAGATGGAAAGGACCTGCTAAATGACCTGAGAGGGTCAGATAAAACTGTCAGTTAAGAGTAAGTTGCTTTGGATCTAGAATATTAAATGATGTTTACCACTGTCTGAAACTGAACTTGGATTTTAAAGTTAGCATCTTTGATGATGAAACAGAAATATTTCTATTCTACAACATGTTGTGTAACCTGCTGATTAATTTAAATTTATTTTGTTTAGTTTTTATTTGTATTTATTTACCAGGGATGAGCACTGATCTCCATGGACCATTTTCTGACTTACCCTGGGAGTGCTTTCTGGTTAAGAGACTTTCTCAGAGTCACACAGGCAATGGAAGCTGACAAAATCAAACCATGAGCCACTGGACACAGGAAACAGCTCAGTAACAGCTCCTTAATCCTCTGCACTGACTGCAAGACAATCTTCTGTGCTAACTGCCAAATGCAGACCATCCAATTTATATATAAATCCATCAGCAACTAACATACCATCACCTCCATGAGTAAGGCACTATCAGCCATTACAATGAGTGTAGAGACATAATATGGAAGTTAGTAGACATACTGCTGATACATGGAATCGAGGGGAGATACACGGCGTGCTTTTTTCTAGTGGACACAAATGTTTGTGTAGCATTAACCATCCATTCTGCTAGGATTCAGCATTTGACAGAGGATAGATTAGCAGTTTCACAATGTCAGCCTCATTGAGCCTACATCAGTTCTTTGACATGGTGCTGTATCATGTGCAGGAGCTTTCATTGTTTTTACAGACAGCAGCAGAGACAACCACAATTAAAAAGTCATTCTACAACATAGTCCATTTACTGAAGTCCTTGGGGCCATTGATTTCACCTTAATTCCCATAAATGCCCCACCTCCCCTTCATATTGTCTCATAATCAACCAGAAGAGCTTCCACTCCATGTACTACCAGATTATGACCATGCACAGGGTATAATATAGAATATGTCTGGGCACTATCCAGGCAGTCCTCATGATTGCCCACTGGCAGAAACTACCAAGGCCAGATATACAAGCAGTTATAGTTATCCCACCCCCACTCCACCCCCACACACACAGAGTAATTTCTGTATAAACCATAAACCAGCACTTCCTAACAACTTCTATAGCTGGCTTGATTGGATTTCTTGAAACAGTGTAAAAATTATTTCATGCTGTCTGACATTCATCTATTATTTAAACAGCATAACACATTGTGTGAGAGGTGTATGTACAAGCTAAAATCTCACACAGAGTAAATGACCACCAACGTCATCAGCAGTCAAATTTAATAACATAACATATAATTAGAGGGACAGTAAAAGAGATTCACATACAGTAATAATTAGGATACTTGACAACAGATAAATTTACCACATATTGGATAATAAGACATTAGACAATATTATACTAGTAGGCATTGCACAGACTAAGAATTCCCATTGTGATTTGGTAGAATATTGCACATCTACATTAGCAGTGTGATAAGCTGTGTTCATATTGCACATATATGGAGTGATGACTCACTGGAGACTAATGCCTTCTTCAGTTAAAGTATGATTTAGAAATGTCATGTATATCCTGGTTAAATAATAGTAGCAACCTCTTAGTACAAATGTCATTATTATTCTGTCTAAACATAGTTAATATCAATTATGGCAGGTATCATAGTTTTGAGTGCTGTTTGATCAATCCTGGTATGGCGTGCGTGGATGTAGCCATGTCTGGCAGCTAGTACAAATGTCATTATTATTCTATCTAAACATAGTTAATATCAATTATGGCAGGTATCATAGCTTTGAGTGCTGTTTGATTAAGCCTGATATGGTGTGTGTGGCTGCAGCTGTGTCTGGCAGCTGTTGTATATTGCCGTTTTTGTCTCTGGGAAGCTGTGGGTTGTGGCTTGTGACCAAGGTTTACTGATGTTTGTGTATTAGGAAGAGACATTTTGTGTTTTAGCTTGGATCCAGGGGAAGGGGTGGATAAAACTGTGATTTGGAATATTTTGGAAGAGAATAGTTTGTTTATACATCTGCTGAGTGAGAGGGTGAGAGGTGGGAAGGCTGGAAGAATGTGTTATCTTTTGTTGTGGCGGCTTGGTAGGAGGTTTTTTTTTTGTTTTGTTTGTTTTGTTTTTTGTTTTTTTTTATCTGTTTGCTCCCCATTCTTTTCCTGGCTGCTGCCTCACTGAAACAGATGTTCCTGGGTTGCTATGGTAATGGAGACAGAGTGATGATAATGCTTAATGGCTTTGGGGAGCCTCCAAGATGATTCTCGGCAATGAAGTTTTTGGTTTAAAAAAAAAAAAAAAAATATATATATATATATATATATATATATATATATATACATACATATATATATATATATATATATATATATATATATATATATATATATATATATATAAAATAAAAGGATTGTTTTAAACTACATGTACACATACTGATGGTCTCCCAGCACTTTGTTTAGCTCATTAAGTTGATTCTTGATAAAAACAAATAAATAAATAAATATTAAGCACAATTTTATATTTAAAATGTATTTTGGTCCAAACACATTAAGGACTTACATAAGAGTGGAAGTCTGAGTTATTGTGAAAGACTAAAAGCACTTGGTCTTGTGCAGTACCCTTTGCAGTCGTCTTGGAGGTGAGCTTGCTCAGACGTGTTTGGCATATGGGGATAGCTGATTCTAGGGGTGTTTGGTGTTTCTGGGAAATGCTAGAGAGTCATCAGATTTCCTTCATGGAAATATCTGTGGGAATGGAAGGTGTGTTGAGTGGTTCACTGGCAGAGTGACCACTGCATGGATTAGGCTGGTATAATGGAACAGGACAAATATTGGTTTGGATATTTTAAGAACAGCCTGGAAACACACCATATGAACTAGTGAATGGTATTCTGGCAAAACTGGATGGGCATTGTTGCCCGAGCTTGAAGTACTGATATGTGTGTATGTAAGGATGGAAATATACTTATAACAAATAAGAAACTAGAAGAGTCTCATAATTTAAAGTCTATGGACTGTATAAACATGCTTGGAAGGAGATAATAATAAGAATAAGAATTACAGCTTGTGGTCTCTCAAATAACTAAGCAACAGCCAAAAAACACACACACACACGCAATAGTTACGTAATGTATGATTTTAGTAAATCTAGACATAAAATATATAATCGGCATATAAGATAAAGCAGTCTGCTGAATTTAGATATTAAAGACAGGTTTTTAATAACATGGGCTTGTGTATAATAACACTACTGTCTTAACTTGTCATAAATGACATACACTACATTGAACATCAAGGGGAAGCATGATGATTTTCTTATATAAGTAAATATGCATAAAAAATCATGTAATTGCTTTAACTTGAATTGTAGTTTTTGTAACCCATCTTGACCATATACAATACTTAAGTGGTTACCAAGGTAACTAATGTTTTATACATGACATCAAACCGACAAAGTTGTTCTAGAGAAACTATACAAGCCTGAACTTGAAATGCCACAGAATGTAACAATCATATTCTAAACAAATAGTATTAAATTAACAATAGACACTCAGTTTAATAACATGGGCTTGTGTCTAATAACACTACTGTTTTAACTTGTCATACATGACATACATTATATTGAACATCAAGGGGAAGCATGGTGATTTTCTCATATAAGTAAATATGCATAACAAGTCATGTAATTGCTTTAACTTGAATTGTAGTTTTTGTAAACCATCTTGACCATATATAATACTTAAGTGGTTACCAAGGTAACTAATGTTTTATACATGACATCAAACTGACAAAGTTGTTCAAGGGAAACAACAGAAGCCTGAACTAGGAATGTCAGAGAATGTAACAATCACATTCTGAACAAATAGTATTAAATTGACAATAATCACTCAGTTTAACCTTTGCTGATTATACAAAATAGAATGTTGCCATTTAAATTTAAAAACTTTCAGTATACACCATAAAATTGCAATTTATGAATATGGAAAGGGAATTTGTAATCATTAATCACAATAAGTGAATTTGTTGTTTTTAACCTATAATTTCACTCATTTATAATAAGAAATGACAGATATGAAAATCCTTATGTGTAGGAAATGGGAGGAAGAGGGATGCACTGGTAATTAAAATGCACTAACTTTTATCAATGTTCACATAAAACAAACTTGATGCTTTAAGTAAGTTAGCAACAAACAAAGTGATTACTTAAATGCTGGCAATCAATGAAATATAACTTTTGATATATCCGGTAAAATACATTGTATTATAAACATTAGGTATAAATATTATTACCATCTATTTATATTAAGTAATAAGTTTTGAAAGACTTCATCAATAAGAGTGAATATGTTAAATAACCGTGTGCTATAATATTTTACTAAGGTTTTATATATGATACATCCTACTTTACTATGATTGAATTGCTTGTCATCTATCTTTCATGTAAATATTAATTGCTTATACAATAAGTAGACATTTATATTGTATTAGAATTCTGTCTAATCTACAATAGTACTATATCTGTTAAAAATAATATAAATATTTATTATTGCTATTACAAATATTCTCCATATTATAATTCAATTTATGCAACTCAGATGATCTGGATTGTCAAGGTATGAGTGATAATCTGATGGACCTAGGTTTATCCATCAGATTAGGAATAATTTTCATTCCATGGCTAGTGCGGATCTTAGTTTTGTTAACATTTATTAATTTAAATTTATTTCACAAAAACATTTTTAGTATGCCTGACCAAAACAATACTTTACTGGTAAACACTCAAAGTATAACACACTGAAAAGCCTAAACATATACTTTATAGTTATCAGAGGAAAATGTTTAATAGTCACAATAAAACAAAAAATACATAGTCTAAATAACCTAAGATGGATTTAACTTTATTATCTTTAAATACCAATGGCTTAAACAATCCTAGCAAGTGATCAAAAATACTGAACTATTTAAAACTGAAGAAAGCACAAATTGTCTTCCTTCAAGAAACTCGTTTCAAAGCAAATGAGAATTGCAAATGGAATCCTAAGGAATATATGATATTGCCACAATCCACTTATAAGACAAAAACAAAAGGGGTAACAATTTTATGGAAAACAAATGTGATTAACCCAGAAATCATTTATAAGTATGAAGATATAGAAGGCCTTATGGCATTAGTAATCGTTAAATATAATAACAGAATATGGACCCTAGCCAATCTATACTGGTTCCCAGGCATTGGAACAGGAACTGTTAAAAGCACTTGGATTTCATTTCCAGTAATTATAAAGGCAACTTAATATTAGGAGGAGATTTTAACTGTATATTTGATAGTTCTGAAACTACAAATAAAAGACCGCTGCGTACATCTGCTATATCAAAAGCTTTAAACAATTTGGTAGAATAATTTCATCCTGTAGATACTTTCAAATTTAAAGAAGATAAATCTTTGTTGTTTTCCCATCAAGATCACAGATTTGGTACCCAAACTAGAATAGATAAAATATTTGCTGCCCATGACTTACACTCTAAAATCATTAATTTCTTAATCACTCCCTGCCCCTTTTCAGACCACAGTTCATTGATACTAAAACTTCAAAATGGATATTCCATTTCATAATTCCAGCATATATAACTAAAATTAAAGAGTTCAAACCCTGGTTATTATCTGAATTACAGTTCTTCTTAGATATTAATTACACCACAGAGATAAATAAAATAATGATATAGGACTCATTAAAAGCTTACATATATGGTAAAATCCTAACTTGGTATAAAAAAATCAGAGAATGGGATTCTGAATTAATCCAAACTTTTTTCAGTAAAAGCTGAAAAAAATCAAAATCATTTGGAGATAAAAAAGAATGTAGAAGTATTAAACAATAAATGCAATGAAATTCTAACACATAAAACTAGTTTAGCTTTAGAAAAACTAAAAATTAATACCTCGGCCACTTCTCCCAAATATCTACATAATTTATCCACAACAATCAAAATACAATCAAAAGCTAATAACATTAAAAGTATCTTCCATGAAAAGAAAGGGAAAAATGTCTCGGATATAGGTGACATTTTTGATGCCTATAGAAATCACTATATGGAACATTTCCAAAAAGAAAATATACATATAGATCAATTAAATCTAGATGAAAAATGTTCTAATATAAAGAAATACCAGAAAAATTAAAACTAGATCTGCAAGCACCCATATCCTACAAAGAAATTACAGATACAATAAAAGAGGGTAAAAATAATAAAGCTCCAGATATAGATGGCATAATTATGGAAATATATAAACTTTTTCCTTCAAAGATACTATCCCTCTTCCATAAAACTCTATTATAAATTCAGTCACAAGCTTTACTACCACCCTCTTGGAGATATTCCTTAATCACACCAATCCTAAAGGAAAACAAATCCCCAAACCTCTGTACCTCATATAGCCCTATATCATTATTAAATAATGACTATAAGATATTTATCACAATATTAACTAACAGAATGAAAATACCACTATCCAAAACAATAAATAATGATCAAACTGGATGTATATATCATAGACACACACACATGACAATATTAAAATGATAATTTCTCTTATAGATTATGTTAATAAAGAAAATAAAGAAACACTCATAATTGGCTTAGATATAGAGAAATCCTTTGATTCCCTAAATTGTGACTATTTATTCTAAATCCTAATGCTATTTGAATTTCCTGCATTCTTTGTTCATCTCCTAAAGATTAGATATACAAATAATTTAGAGTATGTCAAGTTAGGTCCTTTTACCTCTGAATCTATACATATAACAGAAGGCACTAAACAAGGATGTCCCATGTCACCAATTCTATTTGCTCTGGCTATTGAAATATTGGCAGATTCAATTCGTAGCAATATAAAAATCAAAGGAATAGATGTTAATGAACAATACTATTCTAAAGTAATGCTATTTGCTGATGACATATTACTAACATTGTCTAATACAAAAGAGACATTAGAATAATTAGATATAGTAATTGACAAATTTCACATGACTTCAGTACTCAATTTCAATAAATCAAAATCAAAAATTTTATTTTTAAATCAAAAAAAGAACTGCAGACTAAGGGGGATCACATCATAGGGAAACAAGAATCTACCTTAAAATATCTAGGAATTGAGTTATACAAGGATAATAATGAATTAGTCTCAAAAAATACAATAATATCATCAATACAATTAAAATCTCTGTGGGAAAATGGAACAAAATAATATTAACATTTGATAGACTACAGTTAATAAAAATGGTTTTACTGCCCAAGATCCTATATATAGCCTTGGCAATACAACTGTTACTAGAAAGGAATTTACTTAAAGAAATAAATTCATGCCTAATAAAAAGTTTATGTTTTTCCAAAAGAAACAAAATAGTTTTAATACATCATATCAGACTACGAAAACAGGGAGGATTAATCTTTCCTGATATAGGAACATATATAAAAGCATCAATATCTAAAACAATCTCAGATTGGATAAGTCCATATTACTCTGCAAATTGGAAAGAATTACTAACTGTAATATCAATAAATGAATTTGATTTACAAAAAAATTTCAAATAGATAAAAACAATTTGCTATGGCACATATGTATCAGTATGCAATATAACATAACTAAACCCACTAAAATTTGTATGATTAATTATTACATTGACTCATTTAGGAAAATTATTAATGCAAATATAGATTTAAAAATCTGGTTTGTTCCACATAAAATATATAGAGAAATTATTAATTCCTTGGAACAGAAAGGATTTGTTTGTTGGCTCCAATGTACCAAAGAACTAAAAGTTTTAGATATGCAAGCAATAAGAACAACATACAAAATTCCACAACAGGACTAGCTAACTTTACAGAGTATTCTGTCATATTCGCAAGATTTAAGTAGAATAATTAACAATTCTTCATTTAAAGAAATACCTAAATTTACAAAATACATATATGAAATCATAAATAATGACTTTGACATGGGAAACTGTATTTCACAATTTTACAAAATATTGATAAACTATAAAACAACACCCAAAACCTCATATTGGAAATATACAACAAAAGGAAGCTTAATACAGTTAACTGAAGACATTAAAACAAATATCTTATCATCGATAAAATACACATCCTTTACACAATACTGGAAAGTTTTTAATTGGAAATGCTTGCACAGAGCATTCTTAACCCCAGACAGAATCAGTAAAATTAGTTCTTCCATAAAAGGAATATGTTGGAGATGTGAGCAAGTACACAATGCAGATTGGAACCACATTTTCTTTGATTGTGTTAAAATTAAGCCATTTTGGAATGGTATTAATAACTTTCTACAAGCTTTATTTAATGAATCATGTTATTTAACTAAAGCTCTTGTATTATTAAATGTGAATGAAGGTCCTCAATTGAATAGGTCAAACATGTATCTAGTATAGACTATACTTGCAATTTCAAGGAAGTGTATAACTAGAAGATGGAATACAAACACAATACCAACTTTGGAAGACTTTTACAGCCTACTGAAGACCACAACATTATTGGAAATCAAAATTAAAGCACTAAGAATTTATCCAAAGCCATTTATCAACAACACTTGGGGAAAAGTCTTATTGTTGATTGACACTATACAATAATTCATCAGACTATCTGATAATGGATTGGACACACTTATAAAGTAACTGTATACATTAAGATCTGTTATAGTGTCAGGCTAATGTAATTAGTGTACATACTTATTTAAGATGTTATGTATAAATACTATGGAATTCATTCAAATGTATTTGGAAAATAAAAAAAAAAATTTGAGGGAAAAAAAAAAAAGAAATATCATGTACCATATATCAGCTAGCTATAGAACTTCTATAACCCAATAAGTCACAATGCCTATGTACAGGAACTAGAATCAATTGGTATTAAACCCAATACCATTGTTATGTGATTTAAACTACCTAACTATAGACTGAGAAACCTTCACCACTGCTAGTCCACAATTACAGATTCCCAGACTTCGTCAATACAAATGCCCTGGAACAATTAGTCAGAGTACCCACTAGGGGGAGCAACATCTTGGATCTTGTCCTTCCCAATATTAGGGCATCTTGGACCCTCTCTTGGGTATCTTTGCCATGTTTTAGGTCTTACCATAAAGCCTTCTCCTTTGAAATAAAATTGAAACCAGGGACCTCCTCCATCCAAGGTACTTTTTAAAAATTTTTCTAAGACAAAACTATCTATTCCTAAGTGATACATTGGCAAGCTTCAAATCCAACCCAAACATGGTTGATTCTGCTGAATACATGAAAATGTGCACAATCACACTATACCAACTTGCAAATACCTCTATACCCCAAGAATCCATAATGCCTATGTACAGGAATCTCTACCCTGTAGGAACAAGTGTAGGGCAAACCCTAGAAACAAACCACCATGGTGAAGCTATAATATCAATAAGGTGTACAATAAAAAGAAGAGAATTTTGACAAAAAATAAGCAGTGTAATTCCCAGAAACACAGAGTCATCATCATCAAAATAAACAAACAATTCAGGAGTTTAGGAAAATCCACCAAAGCCAAGTTTGAGGCTAAATAGCCATGCAAGCCAAAAACATTCATAATGCATTTTTTATTTACATTCCTAATGCCAATGTGTTGCACTGATTGTGAGCAATGTTACCTGTACTGACACAGAAGATATAGCAACCCTACTGGCTGATAAATTCAGCTCAAACCTTCCTCTGTCTCCCCTCCCTGTACCCTATAAGACGTACCTGAAACTAACTCGCCCCAGCACCTATCACAGAAGACCAAGTCCTAAAAGCACTATCAAATGCTAAAAGGTACTGTATCATTGGGTCCTGACAATATACTTGGATGTGTCTTAAATAGCATGAAGCATGACTTATCTGTCCCCTCAAAAAAAAAAAAAACACTATTCAACCTCTGCTTCCATAAAGGTTATGTACCAAGCAAACAGAGAACAATTACAGTTATTCTCCTGCATAAGGGAAGACCTTCCACAGACCCAGGAAATTAGAAATTTATAAATCTGACCAGCCTCAAATGTAAAGCCATGGAAACACTTATCATGGAGCTAATCAATAAGAACATAGAGAACCTCTCAACACTGGGCCTGTCTCAGTTTGGATTTGTTGAATGCATGTCATACTTAATCAACCTGGAGGATTTTTATGGAAAGGTCACCAATGTAATGGATGAAGATAAAACTGTACACATGGCATACCTCAACCTGGGACAAAGCTTTTGACTCAATCCCTCACTCATTCATAGTAGAAAAGCTGAATAAACTGGAAATTAAAAAATAAAAAATGCTGTTACACCACTACAGGAGACTACCACCAACGTAATGTAACAATAAACTTCAAAGGAAACTGTTTTAAATGATTTCATTTGTTTTATTACAGAATTTCATCAGAAACAATATGTTCACATGAATCATCTCAAAACCCTGTCATTATACTCAGTAACCTATAGGGTGCTAAGATGTGACCTCTGTTTGGTATAAAATGCATCCTTTGACTCAGTACTGATGGATTTACTACACATCAGCAAGTCAAATGGCATCATAAATACTCTGTCTAATGATCTTAACCTCTTTTCCAATATTGACAGAACAGTTTGGAGGGATAGGTTTATTGCCCAGAGGATATCACTGGTGTGGAACAGGCTACCCATCCATTTAAAACAAAGCTCATTCCTGTCTATATTAAAGCACAACTTGGATAGAAAATTTACCCCAGGATTCTGCCTTGTACTACTAATGAACAGAGGCAACTCCTAAATGCTTTATTCCATGCATGGATCCCTTTAAACTGTCTGTGTTATTATCACAGTTATTTTCACTAAGGGCAATATGTAATTATCAACCATGGGATGGGTACAGCTAATCTAGTGACAAACAGGACAGGCTAATTCAAGCACCAAAAGGGAAATTGGCTAAGCTTATAACAGCCTGCAAGGCCAACTAGTCTAGTACTTACCTATGAACTTCTGCTTGACCTCTGTCATACGTTTATGCAGAGTGAGTTCAAAAAGTGTCATCTAGCTGTATAGTCCAGGTTGTGATGTTTCCCTTAAAATGAGAAACATTACCCATAATGATGCCCACTGTTGCATGCTCCTATAGTCTAGATGACATACAACAGCATGCATCTGCAGACAGACTGTTGGCAAACTTGTGTTTTGACTCCTGAAGGCATGCTTCCTCAGCTGATATATGTCTGTTGGAGCATTGAAGTACACAACTCCTGTCAGTTATTCATGGTAAGCCTTAGTTACATAATACAGTGGTACAGAAGCAGCTACAACATGGGAATATTGCAATAGTACCTTATAGACTTCTTTGCAGTAGAGGCAGAGGAGGTAGGGACACTCATCAGAGTGATTAGATGCAAGACGTACCAATATCGACATTTCTGAAGGGGTTGTTTCTCTCCCACATTAACATTGATTTGGTTTGGTCAGTTCAGACCTTGTTCTGACATCACTGATAAGGAATGACTCTACTACTATCTCTGGTATGGCACTGCACTGCAGCAGTAACAATGTAGCTTTATATTCCACACCCAGCACTATATGTTACAATGTATTTATGCCAATATTGAATGTCTGCTTTCTACTAAACCACTGTTTGCATGATGCTCTAATATACCATTTGAATGGATCATTAAAGTTAATTTAATCTTCTTCATCCTTCAGCTTTTCCTGTTTAGGGGTCGCCACAGTGGATCACCTGTCCAGTCATGATTGGCAGTGGAGTTTTACAATGTCGAGTTGACAGCCCGGCGCCCAACCTTCCACAGAAGGCACACTCTTGCACACACTCACACCTAGGGCCAATTTAGAGTGTCCAATCCACCTACAGCATGTCTTTGGGATGTAGGAGGAAACCGGAGCACCCGGAGGAAACTCACTTGACCACAGGGAGGACATGCAGACTCTGCACAGAAGGCACCCCAGCCAAGGATCGAACCGGAGAACCTCTTGCTGTGAGGCGATTAAAGTTCATTTAATAAAGTTACAAAATTCTTCTAAATTGGGCTGTCACATTATCTGTAACTATATATTCTAATAATCCATAAGCAGAACATATTCTTCTGACAGTATTTATTGTAGCCTGCTGCATAACCTTATTCATATAAGAATCCAACCTAATCATGAAAACAATGTACCATAACAGACTTGAAAGCTTAATATGCAATCTTTCCATCATCCTCTTGGACTTTTTCATCCAAACAGTGGTTCTTAACCTAGCATCTTTCAATTCATCTCAGCTTGTGCACACTCTTCACACGTGGTCAATTCCATGATTCGACATTGGCCACCACATAACTTTTTATGTCAGTTTCCATTTTCTTAATAGCGAGGTTTGTAAAGTTGTTCAACATGCAACATGCCATACATATGATGCTGTGCATGTGTGCTGGCACAAACACACACACACACACACACACACACACACATACACACACACACACACACACACACACACACACACACACACACACACACACACACACACACACACACACACACACACACGCACACACACACACACACACATACCACAGATCACTCAGCACCACCAAAAAGCTTATGGTGTGACTATTAAGAAAAGGCTACCTAAGCCTCCGAAGCTAAGGAGTAAAAAATCTCAGCAATTAGTTAGAGCAACGCACCCACCTTTACCATGTACACCCACAGCCAGTACACATACTTCTGAAAGTCACTAGTGTGCAGATTCTAAGCCCTTAAGGCCCATTCAGACTGCATCTACCAACAGTAATGCTTTAGTAATGGATGACTCTATGCCACCCTCACCAGTCTGTGTAAGGAAAGGGTGGCAGTTCGCTGTCTTTCTGTAGCCAGGATCCAAGATTTATCATCTGTTAGAACCTGCCATCCTGACAAAAATGATTATGACCAGAGAGTGCCCCAGGTGGTGGTGAAAAACCTTAGATACTCTACCCAGACAGACATGCAGAAAGATATGATTGAGCATGTGTCCAAGGCAGGAAATATTCTGATCTTGAGAAATATTTGCCCTTGCCCAGAAAGATAACTGGCTTTAAGAATTGGCTATGTAGCTGGGATCATTCCAGGAGATCCAGTATTTGTCAGTTTAGGATGAGATAGCTGAGATACCTTCCTGCTTTGCTAGGGATGGTCTCTCTTACCAAGGCTTTCCAATTCTAGCTAAAGTCTTTGCTGCCCCTATAGTGTCCTTTTTAGGCAGAATCCATCTGATGAACATTGCAGCCTAGTAAAATTTAATTTACAGCACATTAAATTGTCTCTACTCAACAACAGAAATGGCCAGCCTTGAGGCTGTCCTACAACTTATCTCTTAACTCATTCATATATGTACAGTTGCAAAGATGTGGTTTCAAAGTAAAGCACTCTCTCTATTCCTTATTTTAGTGCCCTTTGTCTTCAGACCTAATAGCAATTGTGGTGAAGTATCAGTATTTGTCAAGGCAGAATTCTCAGAACACCAAATCTGAACATTTAAATGCTCAAATCTCACAAAAAAAAGATTAATTACCACATAGGTTCATAGGTTCATAGGTTGGTAATAGGCTTTCGGCCCTAAGGGCTATACAGTCCTAGCCATAACAATTTCCTGGCTATTTCTTCCCACACTATTTACTTCCCTGGACCCCTGTGTAGCAGGGTGACTGACGTGATCCCTGGGGTGAATTTCTTTTCTCCCATCCAATCATCAAGGTTCCTTTTGAAGACGGCCAAAGAGGCGCTCTACTTGACATAATCACTTACTATACAACACCTCTATGTCCCTTTTTGAGCATGACCTTAGCTGAACCCAAACACATTTCTACCGGCAAGGGCACCCGCAGGCAGGGGCAAGGGGGTGCACTTGCATCTCCCCTGGAATGGGCTGACCGGGAGAAAAATTAATTGTGTTTTGCGTTATTTTCTATTTATATTGTTTGTGTTCTTCTTTAAGAATGGTCCTGCTGGTCTGGCCCCATCATTTTTTGTGTTGTTTAAGAACGGTCCTGCTGGTCTGGTTGCATCACTTCTTTGCATCCAGACGTCCAGTTCTTCCAGTCGCATCACATCTGTGCGTGCAAACATCCCGTTCTTCCTGTCTGCCCACCCGCGCTATTTGAAATTGCTTCTTTTCCCGTCTGCCCACCCGCGCTATTTGAAATTGCTTATTTTCCTGTCTACCCGACCACGTTATTTGGAAATCAAATAGAATTTACAAGTGGATTATATTTGCTGCACAGACATTATGAAGTAAGTGTATAAGGGAATTGGGAAAGAATTTACTATGATTAGCTGCAGTCTGCAGAACTTATAAAGTAAGAATGTGTGTGTGTGTTTGATTGCTGCACAGACGTTGTGAAGTAAGGGTGTGTAAGGATATAGGCTGTACAGCTGGTGTTTCTCCTTATGCTGTTTCTCCTGATGCTCCAACCAAGTCAGGGACCCTGCAGTAAAATTATTACTAGTTATAACATCTGTAGATCAGTGTCTCCTGTGATAGACAGATAACTGTTTTTTCCTGTGTGTGATCAAAGCACACTTTTTTGGTTCAGTGTTTATTAAAATTCAAATATTGAAAGTATTGAACCAAAAACTAAAAAAAAATATATATCTTTGTTTGCAAGGGGCAAGCCCCCTACACATCCATCATGTGGATGGCTCTGTCTCACATCCTACTAAATTATGCATACCATCTCCACAGATACACCACAGTGGAAAAAATTGCAAAAACCCTCAAAAATAACTCACCTGGGTCAGACTCACTGCAACATTAAATATTAGAACTGAAGGCACTCAACCACCACTGCTTTAACCACATGTAGTAAGCAGATACTGCATGCCTTCCTTGGGAGGTAGTACTACTGTAGTTCAGTAGTTATAAGCAAACATGCTTCATTTTTGTTTGTTTGCTTTTGCAAGGGAGGGCACATGAAATGGCACCTTACATGTTCTGAACACAGCTACTATAACTGTACCTCAAGCACATATTTCTGCTGGAAAAATAACAGAGAAGTTTAAGGTTATGAGCTGACAATGAGTTTCGTGTTTTACTCCATATAATAGGTCCCTCATGTTTCTGCTTGCATACTGTGCAGTATAAAAGAAAGTATTTAACTAGGCAGTGTTCCCGGAATTTCTACAAAAAGAGGCATTTGTGACCAGTACGTTTGCCCAGTTAACCAGACAAATAAATAAAAAAGTTTAGAGCAAAAGAAATCTGTTTTTATTGCTCTTTAGCACACAGAAATAAAGTCCTGACTGTAGCCCAGATGACATGGGATCAAAAAGTAATTTGGGCATTGGAGGAGCCTGTGGCAGAGGTTGGGGGGAGTGAATATGATTGATCAAATTTGGCTTTCTAGTCCTGGAGGGAAGGTGGCAATCTAAACAACTGAATGAATGATCTGTCCCTGTTTATTTTAGGCTTTGTCCAGATTTCTTGTACTAAGAAGTTGAGGGGTGTGTGTGACAGAGAGAGAGAGACAGACAGAGTCAGAGAGAGAGAGAAGCCCTAGTTTAGATCTAGCAGGTGGAATTCATTTTCAAGTGCATTTTCAAGGAATTGTGAGCTTCAAGGGAAGCAAAGGTTACTGCTGCTCATGCTAAGTCTGCTTGAAATGTGCAACGGTTTTGTTTAGCAAATGGTATCATTATTGTGGTATACAATTTTAAGGCATTGTTAGCACAGCAGGTGGGTTGTAGGTTCTATTCCTACAGCATGTACATTTGCATTTTAAGGGAGTATGGTTCTGGAGTCCTTAGTATGTCCTCCTTTGGATGAGACACCTAATAACTATGAACCTGTTTTTCACCTTGCCACCCATTCCCTATTGCAATATACCAGCTTACCATTTCTTTTAATGTAACATAGGCAATTTATTCTTCAAGGACAACAGCCAACAGGCACTGAATTTGTAAATGAAATACTGAAATATAAAGTTGTTTTCTAGCAACAACCTTTTCATTGGTTTCAGATTTCTATAACGTGAAATTATTCAGATGACTTTTACTTCTGCAGAGATTCTGCATATTGATTGATATTGGTGGATTGTATGACAGACATTTGAGTGACCCTTTATGGTTGAAATGTTCTGAATTGGGCAGGTTGTCATTATTGGTTCATGATTTGTTTCATTGCTTAAAGGAAAAATGTTCAGAACTATAAATTTAAAACATACTCTAACAAGTGGTGCTGTATTATACAAGGGATACAATTCAATTATTATATAGTATAATTAATACAGTCAGGAAGGTAAATCAAAGAACTTTTGCATGGTTCTCAAAATGTGTGCAAGGAGCCTATGATTTGAAAAAAAGCCCAAAGGTAAACTTACCCTGCCACTGGCCAGATGCATTTTCTTTGAATGTGGGTTTCAATGCTGTTTCAGTGAATGTGGGTTTCAAAGGTAGAGAAGTTTTAATACTAAGTCTGTTTTCATTGTAAGAGTATTGCTTTGTTTAAGTTTACTAAATGTCTATCAGTGTTTGTGCTATAAAATTTGAAATAAAAGTTGTAAATGAAATCCAAATATCTGTAATCATTGTAGAAGTAAAACAGTATGCACACTGAGAGATTTGAACAGTGTCTATGACAAATGGGGAGAAATATCCAGGTAATGGGACACTGGAATGGCTGCGTGGGTGGGGGGCTGCGTGGTTGGAGGGGGTGGGGCTGCGTGGGCAGGGCTCTTGGTTTGCACCCCCCTGAAAATAATCCTGCGGGCTCCCTTGTGACTACCGGGTAACTTTATCCATCAATAATCTAGCTGAGCTACACTGACCATGGTTAACGTGCAGAGTTTCCTTGATATTGTAATTCCTAACTCTCTTCTACAAATAGTTAACTATCCTACTAGGGGCCTCAGTACCCTTGATTTTATCGTCATAAATATGACTACTTCTTGCACACCTGCATATGTGCAGTATTATCTTCCTTTGGTAAATTAGACACCAAATTAGTGACCTTTTCCTTTAACACTGGTGACACTTTCCTACAAAAACTTCTGTATTTAGTGATTCCTCAAAAACAAACCTTTTTCATTTACTTGGTGGCCTAAACACATTACATTGTAATCCTTCTCCAATAAATCCCATAGATAAAGACACGTCCTATGTCTCTGACTTCTATTCCCACTTAAATAGTTCTATTGATAAGGCAGTCCGCATCCACACCAAACATAATGAGAAATTTAAAAATAAACTTACACAACTAAATTATATAACAAGAGAAAGACATTCCCCCGGATTCACGAAACCTCCGTGTAAGACTAAATAAGTCCTACTCGGAAACTGCAGTTGAACGGTATGATGTCAGCGTGCCATGCATATTCATGAGGGCATGCTGACTCCACTCTAAGTCTAACACGGACCATGCAGGAAGGCAGGGGGCGTGTCCAACTGCCGAGCAGTCCAAAGGTCTACGCCCCTGCAAGTGTCTGAGTTGTGCAATGTCAACACACATGAGCGAATCTGCTCAAATGTCTACATACTCAACACCACACTCCCTCACATTGTAAACCCCCAGTACAGTTATAAAATGTAAAACCTTTAACTTACTTCCAATAATTCGTGATATAGCTTCCTGTATTTGCGCGTTTGCACGTGTTTGCCCATTGCTTAGCTACAGTTAGCAATTTCGACATCGAAGAGCATAAGAAATGTTTATGCAAATTAATCCAAATAGCAATAGCGTAGTGGTAGAGCCTACGCACAAAGAGGAGGCATTCATGGTTCTAGTCCCCCCACACCCCTTTCTATTATATGTTTTAAAATTAGTATATGAAATAATACCTGACATATATGAATAAACTTTTAGTTAAAATCATAGAAATGGCCTATGTATCAGTGAACAAAATGTATACATATATAAATATAAGAAGGAACTTGACATATAATTGCCCATAGCTAAGCAGCGCTTTACCCAGCGCAATATAGTTTCTATAGTTAAGCAGCGCTCAGCCCAGCGCAATATAGTTGCCCATAGTTAAGCAGCGCTTTACCCAGCGCAATATAGGTGCCCATAGCTAAGCGGTGCTTAACCTAGCCCAATAGTTTTGCATGGAGCTGCGCACAGTGCCAACTAGCGCACCATCGGGCAACGTTGAGCAACGTCGGGCAACGTAGAGCAAAGTTGAGCAAAGTCGCATAAATACAGGCACACCCCCTAGCCTGTCTGGACAGTAGTAAAATAAAAAGCAATGACAAGGCACGAACCCGGGACACTGTGCACCATAGTCAAAGTACTGAACCACCACACCATAACAGCTTTGCAGAAACATGCACTGTTAACATACATATACTTATGAATGGAAGTTTAACCATTGCTAATCAGGTTTGCTGTTAGCCAAGAATTTTACAAAATGGCCAATCACAAACAAGTGCGGGAAATGAGGCATATTTAAGCCCCATAGGTGGGAATACTCGCATTAACTGATTGTGGTACCCATTTGCAGTCAGAATGTCCGGAGCTGGAGAGGGAAATCGCTTTAGAGTGAAGAGGTGGGGCATTGAGGAGTCCAAATACATGGTTTGGCTCCTAGTCCATCGTCATGAGTGTAGACTCCTGCAGGGCCAGTTTCAAGGTACGGAGTTTAAAGCGGAGGCTTGGAACAGGTTAGCTCATGACCTCACCAGTGCCACAGGCGTCCCAAGGACTGGTGAGCAGGTCCGTCACCACCATTCAGACCTGAAGAGATGGAAGCAGGACCAACTGACCCGATGGATCCAGGAGGCCCGTCAAATGCCAAATGCCCCACTCCTTAGTTGGTAGCCATGGAATGAAGTATGTAAGGAATGCTGTTGTAGTCTATATTATGGATAGGTATGTCTCAATATCCCTTCATTTACATTTACTTACATTACAGCTGCAGGTGTTCGTGCCGCGAATCAGCAAGTCTATGCAGATAGGCTGCTAAGGCTGTGCCACCAGGCAGGTTAGTAATACTTCTGCATGTATTATTATATAAAAGAAGTGAGAGAGCCTGAAAAAGAGTGTTGTAACCCATCAATAAAGGTCTAATAAGCCGTGAATAAAGTCTCTGCATGTATTGTAATATAAATTAAGTGAGAGAGTGTGAAAAGGTGTTGGAACCCATTATTAAAGGTATAATAGGTTTGGAATAAAAGTATTCTGCATGCACCAAAATATGAAATGAATGAGAGAGCCACTACAAAAGTGTGTAATGTAATTAATAAAGTAGAATGCCTGGACTGTGTCTGTGTCACTTTCTTTGATATGTTGTAATAACCTTGCAGTATGGAGATAGTAGAGTTGTATTAAAAGCTGTCAATCCACAATTGGGCAGGTCCATATAAAGTGGATGAAGGGAATGCCAGTAGCCCTTAAGCATATATACAGTCCTCAACTGTTGGTTCATGGCTAGTATGTACAGGTTAATCTGGCACATGAGTAGCTTGTGAATGTGATCCCCAGAAATGTCAATGTGCTGCTAGAAATGTAGGGGTCTGTTTAAATGTAGCTGAAAATGTCACCTGAAGACAGGGAGATATGTAGATATATGAATATAAATATGTAGCAGTAACATCTGCATCTGGAACAGTTTGTATGTCAGATACAGGTCAGGTATATGAACAACTATCAAAACCCAATTCACAATTTCATGGACACTGCCTAGTGTAATAATACATGTAGGGGATATATACCTGCTGTCAGTAGGAATGTAGAGTACAGTTATAAGTATATACAAGTTGTTAATGGATTTTTTTCAACCCTACTTTATGTTCATAAATAATGCCATTCCACAACTCAATGGGTATGTGTAATCTCAAAAACATTGTTGGGACATATGTCCTGTTGGTTTATAAATATCTGCATGTACTTTGATGCATGTGCCCTGTTCACATACCAAAACCTTGGTGGCCTGTTGCCACCAATCAATCCTGCATGCTGTTGGAATGTCCATTGGTGTTCTAAATATGCATGTGTTATGCTTGCTGTTCAACTGCTGGAATACCTGTGTGTTTGGTTAATGGGAATACTACTGCATGCTGTTACAGCTAATTTGGAATGCTGTTGTCTGTTACTAACCCATATTGTCATTAAATCCTGCTAAACATAGAACGTATGGGAAGGCCGGTCCCAGCGGACCCTCCTCTCCCAAGTCAGCTGGCGATGGCACCTGGCACCAGCATGTCTGGTGCTCAGCCCGGGACCTCCTCCTCTGGTGGCCCTGTGCCACCTTCAGGTGGAAGCACTGCAGGGGATGGGGCTCGTCCCCCCCCCCTGCAAGCATGGCCGGAGGAGGGACACCCATCACCCTCCAAATGGTCCGGGCTGTGGTGCGTAGGGAGATCGAGTGTACAGTTGCTGATCCTCTACACCAGCTCGAGGCAAGAGTGGCTCAACTCATGGCTGAGCCTGCCCCTCTTACACAGCCCCCAGCACAGCCACTCTTGGGTCTGTGAAGGTGCAGTGGTGACTGCCCATGGGTGGGGATCTCAATTCCACTGTTACCATCTGTGGGCTCATGGGCTTGCAATTTCCAAACATCCTTCCCCGTCAATTGTGTTCACCCACCCCATGTGTCATATTCCGCCCCTGTATGCATCTTGTTTGTCTTGTCTGTTTACCTCCCCAACCTACCTCCCACAACATACCTACTTCCCCTACCTCACATTCCACTCTCACCTGAAAAAAAAAAAAAAAAAAAAGGACAAGCTGTTCCCACAAAAAAATTACGCCCCATACATAGCTGCCCATCTCGCACACATGTCCACAGGACATGTAAACTGATAATTATAATTGGCAGTACAACATACATTGTTGTCCTCACCCCTCTCCCAGGGGTGGAAGGTTTCAGATTTCATTCCAAATTTCTGCAAAATGCACAGCTGTTGCTGGTAAAGAAATGGGCAGCTATGGACCTTCCCTACACCCATCCTGCACATCCTGAGCTGGTTTCCCTGCTCTCTTTCCCTCTTTGTGCCCCCTTTTTCACCACTTTCCTATCTCCCCATTTTCTTTTCTTTCAAAGAAATTAGCGCGGGGGTTAGTGGGAGTAAGCACTTTTAAGCAGTAGTAAGCGGGGGTGTGCGGGGGTGCGCTTGTGTGCGCTTAGCTAAGTGTAGCTAAACGCCGTGCAAACCCATGCAAACCTGCTTAAAAGTGCCTTAGTCACTCTGTATGTCAGGGTCCTTGTTCTGCTCAGCAGCAACATAAAACACCTCTGTCAGTCTCGAACCCCAGACCTTGGACACACTAGACTGCATAAAGAATCACTAAGCCACAGCAGATTTACAATAACTTGGTGCTGAAATGAATATATCATGCATTACAATGAGTGAATGTAAAGGAAAAATAGGAAGGCCATAACACAAAGCTTGTTCTGTGGATCTTTACCAGCAATTGTTGTGGAATTGCATTACAGGACTGTGATGAGAGAAGCAGCCATTCTTGCAGCAAATAATGTTGCAGAAGCACTTTACAACCCCCACACAGTATCATAGCAGGACAAACACTGGCATATCTGAATAGGGCGGAGGCCATACTTCCCAACTGTGACTACTTTTCAGGGATGTCCCTGAGTGTGAAACATATATTAGCTGTGTCCCTCTGAATCCCCCTGCAAAGTACTGATGTTAGGCAGAAAGGTGGGGTATTACACAATGAATAATGACAATAATAACAATAGACACCACTTGTACTTCATAAAAGGTGTACTAATCCATATGCACTGCTTCACTCAAGTCTACACTTACTGTCCATATTATTTGGAAGGTGTACCTCATTTCCAACTACCTATCTCAGACTCCATGCAAGTATTTATCTGAGTGTTTCATAGGCCTGGCAGAGGCACAAACACACAGGCATATCAGCTTCACAGCTGTTACACACTCTGCAAATAGATTTAGGAGGACTTCCACAAGGATACCCGTCTGTAGGAGTACAACACAGACATACCAAAAGATGTAGCCATGTACTGGTAGCAACTGACTGTAAAATTTCCATTGTACCAGTGCTGTAAACACCTGTGGGTTGCACAGACAATGAATAACAGGCTAACATTCAGCTACCATCTGGATCGGTTCACAGTTGGGAACTATGCAGACAGACCACCTGCCTTAGTAAACTAACAGGTACACACTGACCCTTTAAGTCCAGTAAGATAACATTCACACAATAATACATAATGCTGTCTGTATGTCTGCATCCCCCCCCCCCAAAATTTACAATATACTTGTGTGTTCAGGGTCTACCAAGGATGTAGGTAGGCATACTCAGTACTGGAATAGTCCAGTTCTCTTGAGAATCCTGTGCTAATGTCAACAATAAAAAGCACAAACCCTGCAGAAGTGAGTACATTAATATTCACAGTATAACAGTTCACAAACAGTTCATGTGCCAAAAGAATACACTGTAATAACTACTTCTGTATGGCAGTTAGTCATATAAGCAGAAAAGAAACTACATACTCACATATATCTTGTGTAAGCATTTGTAGGGGTGAGTTAAGCTCTGCACTGATATGTCCGTACTGGAAGTGGCAACAGTCAGGTCTGAGTGCAACATGTACATCACTGGCTACAAACCTAGCTTCAGATATAAGAAGTATACCAACCTTCTGAATGGAACAACAGTGTCCACAGCAAACAAGCATGGGCCCCACTCTGGAAATCTGAAAGGGCTACGCCTACATAACCTAGCAATTTATAGCAGTGGGTTGCTATGACAGTGTGTACTGCAATTACCACACAGCAGGCTGTATGCATTTACCAAATGCTGGGCACCAATTGGTGCAGAGGGCATCACATGCACATGCGCAGATACCTATAAAAGCAAACTGTATTTGCTATCCCCACATGCAATCATTACATTGCATGACTTGTAGTCTAGCTACATCATGGAGAAGAAAAAAAAATACATAAAAAAAAAATTAAGTAAAGCAATATATTACTGAATTACAAAACTAAAATATTAAGCAAAAAAAAAAACTTAATTAATAACCAAAGGAAATATAAGTAAAAACAACCATAACTGCAGAGATTCAAAAGAGATAGTAAACAAAGTTTATAGCTTTGCACACAGACGGACCTGCAAATCACAAACAGGTATGTAACAGATATGTAGTTACTGGCAAGTAGTAGATGTTTATGAAGAGTACTGTACATACTTCGAAACATGCATATGTGGCAGCAGTTGGTATGTATGCACTGATGCCATGCATAACTATTGCCATGAACAAATTAGTGTGTAGCTGTGTGCAGTGGAACATAAATGTGAGAAATGTAGCTCAACATTAAATGCCAGACATCTGATCATGTTATCTATGGTCTGTACAGTACTGTGTATAATGGCTGTTTGTGGGAGTAGTGCAAACAGCTACATAAACTTGGATGTGACAGAGTAAGGCATGTATGATAGTCATATCATGTGTAGCTTAGCATTGTCAACTGCTGTACCAGGCTAGTATAGTAAGGTAGCATTTGCAGCTATATATACTTCCTGTAATACTACTGTGTGCACACATGTGCCAACTGTTCATGTTGTAGCAAGGCCCAACAGCTCATCAATGAGGTGTACTGACTTACAACAGTGTGGACCATGTGCGTGCAAGGCACACACATATGGAGAGATATATATGTGTCAGATATATCAGCACATCTGTACATGTGCATAGAGCAAGGGACATACTGCAACTGTTAGTGAGGGGTGGACATATATATGTTGGTGAAGGTTGTTATGTGCATATTGTTATATAGGTTGTAGTGTGTGGCAAACAAGACAGCATACAGTGCTGGTATATGATATGTGGTGTTTAAATGCTGTGGGTATGATTTGTTAGGTTTTCAGTCTTCCAGACAGAGAGTCCTGCTAAAGATACATGGGCTGTGAATACCTTCAATGCATGCTGCGCAAGACTGTGCAATAGTATTACATAACTGTATCCCTCACAACCTTTGCATAATTGATATTCCCACCATGAAAGGTGGACTGTATATGTGCCTATATGTAAATCTCTCTGTACACCAATGTATGTCCATATGTACGCTCAAGCTCAATGTTGCACATGTATTGCCATCCCTTTTTTTAGAAACCCTGTACCCATGAACTACCACATAGGTGGTAGTCAACTCCACACTGAAAGTGTGAGAAGTGACCACGGGACACAGGTGGACAATAGTGTCCCTTTTGATAGGCACAGTGCCACACTAGTCTTGTAAACTGTGTACGGTCCACATGTCATCAGAAAAGATGTGTCATCCATGGAAAAAGAGGTCAGTGTTCCACTCTACTCATCAGTCATAAAACCCATCATAGAGTACAATGGCCCTTGTGGTATGTACCTCAGATGACATCTACAGCAACTGTAGATAGCAGCCACATACCTCACAAAGAGTATTACCAGACTCAAACAGATGCCCTATGCAGATTGTCTTACAAAGCCACAGCTACACTGTGTTGCATACCGCCTACCCAGAAGCAGCCTCTGCCTAACATATAAAGCTATGCCAAACCCACAGGTATTGGACATGATCCATGTAAACAGATCAAAATCCCTACAAGCTACACACTGTACTGATCTCAACCTTGTAACGTCAGAAAGCAGAACATGCTGGAGTGGTACATTCTCATCTCAGACACATACCATACTCTGGAACTAACTACCTATCAAGAGCAAAGAAAGGTCCTCATTAGCAGTCATCATGAATAATCATGATGAATGGATGTGAGATAGGAAATACAACCCGGAAATCACCTCTGTGGCTCTGCACATGAACTTAAATGACATGGGTGTTGAAGGTCAGGGTACCGTATGGCTAGGCTTCTATAGGCCCTATGGCTAATAGCCCATTAGCTACCTAGGACCCAATATACACATGCATGTACATGTTGCATTAATTGCTATGTGAGGTTGACTGAGTGTGATGGTGAATGTGTAGGTGAATGTGTCAACATTGTGTATATGTGTGATAGCCTAGTGGGAAACTGTTCATATCATGGTATGTAGTGTTCTATCTATGATCCCCACAGAAGATATGTATGCCATTGCTAGGCAGGAAAAGCAGTATGGCATATGGTGTGACGTAGTCCCATGGTGTTGACTAGAGTGTGCCATTGTAGGCTAAAGCAGTACATGTATGCTTATTGATTGTTAACGCTAGTGAATATAAATCCCATATGAACTGTAGTACTGCCTGAAGCTGTAGGCCTAAACAGCACAGTATGGTGTATATCCACATTGCTTGGAAACACTGTTTTGTTTGTTACCTGTACTCCTCACACATTACACACCTCAGGCATAAGGTTTTGTAAGTGCTGACACACAGTACTGTATGGCACACAGGTAAAGCTCATCAGGGTTGCCATTCTTTTGTGTCTTGTAGGTATGTCTGATGTGTGTGTGGGTATGCCTGTAACATGGCCTTGGTCGTATGTGTGTTACAGGATATACGTGCATGTCTAGCAACATGTATAGTGTAGTACAGCAGTATGTCACCTATATTGATGAATGTGCACATATGTTACGTAGGGGTTTGCTATCAACAAGTAGTGTGGTGTACTGGTAGTACTGTAACTGTACTTTACAATCATTTCAATGGATGACATTTTTCTGTATGCATTAGCTTCATATATACCTCCTGTGGCTAGGTGGTGCATTGTGTCACATACAGTGTGCCATGTACTGTTGTATAGTCTTACATGCTGACTGGTTTCACATTGTTGCTGTGCAGAACATGGTTTAATATATAGAATGTGCCAGGCACTGTCAGGCAGTTGTGGGCTGAGCACTGATATGTGGTATTAAAAGTGTGTATCTACTGACAGGCAATAGGTTGTTCTATATGGCATTTCATTGATATCTGTACTGTAGAATGTTAAGTGTGCCACATGACTTGCTGGCAATTATTGTTTTCTTGTCTTCCAGGGACATGTCTTACCACTGTAACCCTGCTTATTCCCCTGAAGAGGAGGAAGTTATCATAACCAACCTACTACAACATCACGCCCTGCTGTTCTACAGAACCAGCCAGGACCAGCATGAGCGTACTGCACTGTGGCAAGATGTTGTCCGTCGGGTTAATGATGTAGGCATGCATAACCGGACTTATGAGCAGGTACGCCATCACTGCAGTGATTTAATTCGACATGTCCGGCAGCATGCCTCTGATGTCTGCAGACAACAGCTTGCCATAGGTGGTGGTGCAGCATCACATCAGGCCCTCACCAGAGTGGAAGAGCTGCTCCTCAGTGTGGTGGCTCCTGGCCCACCACTACAACAGACATGTGTCATCATGGAGGCCAGAGTCACCCAGCAAGTTGACTCGGAGCGTGCAGGTGAGATGGCATATCTGTAGACTACTGTTAGCTCAATTGTTAGAACATGCATATGTCAGATGTGTACTGTATATTTGGAAGATGTAGAGCCTGGTGTTGTGCAATACTGATAATCTGGAACATAATCTGTATGCCTGTGACTGTCAACCGTTGTACTACTGTACGATTGCAAACTCACAGCAGCAATGCCATAGTTGTTGACACTGACAAACTGTCTCAAATACTTGTAGGTCCCTCTGGTGTGACAGGAAGACAGCAGACCCATGCTGGTGAGTGTTTTACATTTGATATGGCAAATAATATGTGCATGTCATAGGTGAGTTGCAGGCCATATACACATGTATAACACCTACACATAATGCACGCTCTGCATGTTTTCTGTGGGACTATGCACATCCCAGTAACATGAGTAGCTGCCTCAAACACAAGCAATACACAAAGCATCCCAAACTATTGTGGTACACTGTAGTGGACATTGTATAGGCAGAGTCAATACACATGCACAAAACATAAACCACTTTGCCATACGCAGTACATGTTAATATGATACACATGGCGTATTTAGACACCTGCTGTAAGGTCAGACTCCAGTATCCCAAATGTCATCCACACAGCACACATACTATACCTGAGGGGTAGAGGCTTATCATGGGGTGGTGCGACACTCTTCAACACACAACACATTCATGTTAGGCAATGCTCCCTATTGAACACCTTACATACCCATGTAACAACTGCCTGTGAAATGGTTAATATACCCACAGTGCTGCAGTTCAGGTACAGCAAGATAGTTGCCAGTGTGGCACACATTAATGGCCTTGAGTGACCACATGATGCCGCCTGATGGTGGCTCATGGTACTACACTACATCCAGTTACAGTAACTACAGTACTACACATACCATTATAGGTTATAGGTTATAGGCTATAGGTTAGTACTAGGCTAACTGCTTTGCGAGCCATTTTAAGCCTAGCCAATTATCCCCCTGTGAGATTCAAACCCTGTACCTTGTGTTTGTAAGGCAAACACCTTAACCATTAGGCCACCCTCCCCACCCTCCCCATTCATTGCTATACAGTTGTGTGCATCCAGCCATGGTATGTATACCTGTAAGTGATGGTGCACAGGACATTGAAAAGCATGTAATACTTGCACAGCAATGTTGTGTACATCTACACATTGTGTTCCAGGGTGAGGCCAATCATTGAACAACACACATGCATCAAGGACATGTATACTGTTATTAACGAGGACTCTCTACACTCGCACTGCATGCTGTTGAGCAACACACATCCTGCATGCTGACATGTGTGATAGGACTCTTTGGCTTGTGATACTGTATTCCACCATCAACCACTAATGAGTATGCTCTGGACTGCTGTTGGTGTGTGTGTGTGTGTGTGTGTGTGTGTGTGTGTGTGTGTGTGTGTGTGTGTGTGTGTGTGTGTGTGTGTGTGTCTACTTTAATGAGTAGTGTATTTGTGTGCATGTGTTCATGTGTTCATGTGTGCATGTGTGCATGTGTTCATGTGTTCATGTGTGCATATGTTCATGGGTACATGTGTGCATATGTGCATGTGTTCATGTGTTCATGTGTGCATGTGTGCATGTGTGCATGTGTGCTAACATCATGTACAGATTGTAAAGTGTGTTTCCTATCTTCCTCTCACAGGTGCTGAGGTTGTGTTGGTTGAGTGCAGCAAAATAGTGGAAATGATGATACATATGTTGTGGCACAGGCAGGTTTGACAGGGTCTGTTGTAGGTCCGCCAATCGACAGTACACAGCTTTCCACCCCATCTATGCGCACATTCATACTGCCAATACATCCCTCATCACCAATGGCCTTAGCTGAGGGACAGCATACAGTAGGCATTGACCAGGATAATGAAAACGCAACAGGATAGTGTGATATCTATGGCACATGCATCCCCTCACAGCAGCCATAGCCAGATTCCTGGAATGGTACCACATAGGCAGATGTCCAGGGGTTCTCGTGGGAGCACCACTGGTCGTAATGCCCCTGGCAGACGTGCCCCCACAGGTCTTACAACCTCAGGTATGTTCCAGGCTGTAATGCAGGCACAGGCATGTATGGAACGGTACACCAGACAGGGACTAAGGGCGCAGAGGGCCCATAACACTGCTGTCAATTACAGTATCCATGACCTTGTGGGTGCCATCCGTAATTACACCGAGGTCATTGATAGACATTGGGGGGAGACATTAGATGTCCTCTGCAATGTGATACTCATGTGCCAGGACAGTGCAGGACGGCTGAGATGTCGACGTGGATATATGCCAGCAACATCATCAGCTGGCAGTCGTCACGGACAACACACAAGTCACAGCCGCTCCCGTAGTGGCAGTACCAGCCCCAGCAATGTTGTGGCTGGGCTGTCAATTGACCATCATAGAAAACCACGTGCACATGGCTCTGGCCAGTCCCAGCAGGGACATGGGTCCAGTCAACATCCCTCTGCCTCTGATGATAGTACCCAGTCTGGCTTAGTACCCAATACTGTCCATGGCACCCCTGCCAGGCACAGGTACTGTGGCTGTGGCCAGAGACGGTGATCTGTACAGCCTGGCAGGTACAGTCTGTGGCTGTCCCACAACCTCCCGTATATGGCAGCCACATGGTGATACTGTGTGCATGCAGACACACACACATAAACCAAATACCTAGGGCTAATACATACACACACACCTCCTGTCATCTGTCACATTGATGCAGGAACAGGCTAACATGGTGCTGCTTCACAGGGTGACTTTATAGCAATGTATCAATGTTAGCATGTTGTCAACAGTGGAGTGTAATGATATCCTTGTAGGTATATCTGAGCAGGCATGATGCATTAAAGATATGATTGTCACTGTAGTATTGTTTACACCAGTGTTACTTCCAAAAATGTATTGTCCGCCCATGTGCCACTTAACTGATGTGTGTAGTTTTGCCAGCATGTGTTGGTGAGTGTACAGTATGTGTGTGATGTGTGCAGTACAGTTTGCAGGCGTACATTTCTGAACATGGTGGAGGTGCACTGTCTGCATGTACGTGCATAGTGGACACATGGGAAGGGTGACATGCCCTGTATTACACAGTGTTAACACTTCATAGTTTCTATTGGTGGCCAGTATGCATTTTAATACACATATGCTTTAACTTGGGTACACATGTGTGTATGGCAAAGTTTGACACTTGGCTGTGGGTGATACTGTTACTATCTGTCATTGGTTTGCATTCTGGTAGTATACACAACCTCAACAGCCTGACTATAACCAATCATTAGATGATGTCTTGACAACTGACACACATATGTAGGAAGCTCAGTAGCATTTGGATCCTTCTGGTACTATACTATACCAGTAACCAGTGGTATTGACTGCCACACATTCCTGGGACCACTCCTGTTTGGCTTATAGCCCTCTTAGGTACAAGCAAACACACTAGGGATATGTCCGTCCACATCTGGAAATGCATACAGTGGCCTGCAATGCATTCTCTGGATGTGACACATCCTCCTCAAGGGTATCATACAGACAGGTACCTGTTGTCCAACCCATGCTGTAAAGCTATAAGCCAACCATAGCATAGTCATCCACATTTACTAAACATAGTATCCCGACAGTACCACATAGGTAGTAGCCCCCAACATGTAGAACAGGTACCGATGTGTACATACAGCCAAGTGTTATGTCATCTGTCCTTTGGTATTCACATTTCCAAAGGTATTCTGATGTCCCTCAGTGTATCACATAAGCAATAAGGTGTCTGTATGCATATCCACAAAGTTGTTATACACCTATAATGACTGTCCCTTATTGATAGAGACTTTGTTGTGTTTGAACATGTCTGACATATGCCCCAGACATGAACCCTCACTCACACTATTTTATGGAAACTGTCATGGGTGTGTGTGACACAGCTGACCTAGGCCACAGATCACTACAGCGGCTGGCCTTGTCACAAACATACATGTGTGACCTAAGGTCTGAGAAGCAGCAGCACAATCTGTCAAAGGTAACAGATGTATTCATGTAGACAGCAGGCTTCACACCTATGAACTAATTGAGGTCACTTGTACATATATGTATATGCCACACAGATACCTAAAGTGTGCAATGCACATACAGTTGTTATACTGATATGTCATACAGTAGTAAAAGCAAAACCCACAACACATTAACCAACAGTGTCACACACACACACACTCAGCAATTGCAGGATTCAAACCCCTACCTAACTATGTTCTGATAATAGTGAAGTACGCATTAACACAACGCTCTATATGCTTTACTGGGGGGGTTTATTTCCACTGCTATATTTGTAGCATGCTGACATCATCAGACTAGACATAGTAATGTGTGTGCACTTTGTCTTATGCAATCACTGGACTGAGTCATGGGGGACAGCGGGTGTTACCAGCTTAAACAGGACTCCACAATTCTTACCTTGTGTGATGTATCTGTGTCCCAGTTGGCAATCCATCAGATGACAATACATATTTATGCACAGGTTATTGATGTTGTGGATACCACATGTGTCTAGGATGTTGGAAAAGGCCTATTCAAGGTCTATGTGGCACGTGTGTAGCTCATTTCATTGATGTATGTCCTGGGTGACTGCCTTGTAAACAGTCTAGCAGGTTTGGGAACCATGATCTGCCCATGACCAAACCAAAGTTGGTAGTGTTGTGTGTTAGTGTGCTTCCAATAGCTCTGTGTATGACTTCAATCATGATGGGCTACATGGCCTGGCAGATCTGACTTCATAGGCTTATAACACTATAGTTCCCATGGTCTGTTGTACACCAACATTTGTGTAGTGTGCCAGGTGTTGCTGTAACCCATTCAACAGTTTCATATCCTGTAGAGAGGGTGAGGCTCAACAGACTGTTCAGGTGCAGGGTCCATTTGTTCTGCAGTTCACGTATGACACATATGGGGAAACACTGTAATTCCATTGATGCCGTGTTTTCAGCTTTAGAAGGAGCTGTTTAACCATTCTACATGTGATATCTCCTGGTATGGTGTTAGGGCCTTTTGTCAGTGGGAGGTGGGTATGTGTGTATGGGCCTGTCTGACAGGATGTTGGCATTGTCAGTCATTTACATTTGGCACTGACTCAGGACATATATGAGTGTACATTGCTATGCATGACATAGCTGAAGGAAGCGTCATGGTTCCGTATGGACTCCTTCCCGGATTCTTTTTCCATAATCTGGATTGGATAATGTTTGGAGTGCACATTGTTTATTGCTGTTACTGATTGCAGGTTTTTTTATCTTCTATGCCTTTCCACTTTCTATGAACAACCTAAGTATCTGTAGTACATATTTGATTATGACAGGGTTCCAGTATATTATATATGTGTCTGTTTTCATAGAACTGTGTGCACAGGGCAGGATTGGTGAATAGTGAGAGGTTCCTGGGTTAAGACATGCAACTGGCAGATATGTGTGGCCCACTGCTGTACTCAGACATGGCCTAAGTGTGTGAGCATGCCCAGTGTGACCTTTGAGTATGTTGCTGTCTGAAGTCCACTACATTTGTTGTTGTGTGTGAGCACTCCCAATATTTACATTTATACTATATGTGTGTTGAAAATCATGTTGTATTTTTACTGCAGGGCTCACCTTTGTGTCATAAATCTACAAGGATTATGCTGTGCCTGCAGGGTTTCCATGGGACATTTTGCATAGACTTATCAACATTTCTTCATACAGTCTGACTAGTGAAATACTGTCATGGTTTAGTGGTTCAGTACTGTGACTATAGTGCACAGTATTTGAGGTTCGAGGACTGTCACTGCTTTTTATTTTCATACTGGGCAGACCAGATTGCTTAAAGACCAGTAGAGCAAATATGGGCATGTTTACCTGGTTTTGCCCAACTTTGGCCGGACTTGGCCAACATTGCTCAACATTAACGAACACTGCTGAGCGTTGCACAATATTGTTCAACAGTGCCCAGAGTTATGCTAGTTAGTGCATGCAATTTTGTTTACATATACTAAATAGTGGTAAAGGCTGTTTAGCACTGCTTTATATTGCTTAGAACATGGCAATCATGCTTCAGGTGGTGCTGCAGGGCTGCCTATGTCGGATGCACATAGTACACTCCCTGTACATGTTTGCAAACAGGTAGTGTCAAGTTAGGCATCCCTTTTACTATATGTGCGAGTCAGAGAGAGGTATCATTTCCGGGGTTCCTACTGAGCCAGTGTATGTGCTATGCATTGCCTCTTTGCCAAGGCCAAGGCATACTGGGAACGCCTCCTTCTGCCTACTGGGGCAGGCTCAGGTCGTTCCTCCTCCGAGTCATGCTCTGCCTGTGATGGCAATGGTGAGGGGCTGTTTGGCCCAAGCCTATGCTGCTCCTGTTGCAGCTGTTTACGCAGGATCAAGTTATGTAGCATAGCACATACCATGACAATGTTGGTACATGTAGTTGGTGAGTACTGCAAGGCTCCACCAGATGTGTCCAGGCACCGGAACCATGACTTGAGCAGCCCAAACACACGGTCGATTACATTTCGTGTTTGTGCGTGTGCCTCATTATGGCGTTCCTGTTCCGGTGTGTGTGCATTTCTGATGGGTGTCATCAGCCATGGCTCCAATGCGTATCCAGCATCCCCCACTAGGTGACCATGAGGGATGTCCCCATTGGCAAATGTCTGGTACAGCTGCATCAGATGCCAGATATGGGAATCGTGGTAGCTTCCAGGGCAGCCAGCACACACATTCAATATTATGCCCTGGGCATCACACATGACCTGGCAGTTGATGGAGGAGAAGCCCTTGCGGTTGTAGTAGACCCTACCCTGCTCACCGGCTGGTGCTTTGATGCATATGTGCATGCAGTCTATTGCACCCACTACCTCAGGGCATTCTGTTATTTGCTGGAAGAGATGCATATTGCTGGCCAATACCTCACGGGAATTGGGGAAATATACATGTTCACTGACATGTGCTGACATGGCATTCAAGAACTGGTGCAGTACCCGGGATGCTGATGCCTGTGAAATGCCCATCATATCACCAGTTGGTCTCTGGAAGGTACCTGTTGCTAGTATTCTTAGGCCAACACATACCTTGGTTTCCACTGGTATGGGTTCCCCTCTGTTGGTTCTGTGTGTGAGGCGTGGCCTGCACAGTTCAACAATTTGCTGCATGAGGTCTCTGTCCACTCTATAATGCTCCACTATCTCCAGCTCATGTAGACCCTGGTAGGTTACCCTGGGCCTGTACACTCTTCTCCGTCCCCTCACTGTGGGTTGCTCAGCAGCATTTGCATTGTCACCACCCTCAGCATGTTGCATATGTTGTCTTATAATAGCAATGGCAGCCCCTAACATTTTTGTGTCTTAGCAGAGCTTTTTAAGTTTTCACTTCTCGTAGTATACTGCAGTGTTGCAGTGTCTCTGAGAAAAACATGGTGGAATGTTGTTTGCAGAGTTTTAAGTGCTGGGCTGGACTGGGCTACTGTACTGCCTGTGTAATTGACTGATTCTGATTGTTTTCACCTGCTAGCTCTGCTAGTTCTCCTTAATTAACTTCCTACTATTTGTTTTCCTTCCTTTTCCCTTTTCTGTTACCACAGGGGGCAGTGCACACGAGCGCCAACTCGTGCACACCAGCTCACACACACGCACACATGCTTACACGGGCTTACACGGGTTTCCACAACATAACACTTGCTTACTCAGGCTTAATCGCACGCACACAGGCGCACACGCTCGCACACGCATGCACACGTGCGCAAACACGCTGTAGGCATTTGTACAAGGAACTTTAGTGTTATCCATAGCGTACACCTTCAATTTCTTGCCTTTAGCTAGGATACCTGTTGACACGCCTCTTCCAGTGATGACTGACTGACAGCGAACACATGCCACTCTGCACCAATGAGCTTACAGTCTTTCATACATACCCCCTCATGATGTCACCTATCTTCTACTCTGATACTCCCCTTATCCTACTCTTACACTCAACGGACTTGGCTCATATGCTTTGTAAAATTGGGATTCACTATCCTTACTCTCATTTGCATAGGATTGCCTACTAATGTTTGGTTACATCTCTGGGATTTGGCTTCCCCCCCCATAGCAACCCCTACTCAGTGGCCATGTTGTCTTCAGCCTGCCATTCACCTGCATGGCAAATTACATTTTTTTATTTAAATGCCTATTTTTGCCCGTTTTTGTGTTATTTTGTGTTTTTTAAAGCGCCATACGTTTGCGAGGCACTGCGCTATCCTTAAACATCGGAGATCGTGGAAAAAAATATTATTGATTTTATTAATTTGCAATATGTTTACATGCCAATGGCCTTATATTTGGCCATTGGCATGCTTCCTCAACTGAATGCATCCTTTATTTGGAGCTGTCATGGCTCCGTTTTGCTATTTGCAAAACGGTACTCAGTTGCCAACCAAGTACATTTCTGCAAATAACACTACTCTTACTCGGACAGGTTAGGGTTTCCTGGATCACAAATTTACCTCATTTGCATAGCTTTCCACAGCAAATAAGGTAATTTGCATATCCTAGTCCTGTCCATGTAAGAGTCATTTAAGAAGCTCTCTTACATGCCCCTGCCAGCTCTTCCTGGATCGCTCAGCGGACATTTTGGCTGCATGGAGTCTTACTCTACTCTTAGACTTCATGCAAGCCTTCGTGAATCCAGCCCATTATATGCCTTACCTCAGGCTATGTCCCTAATGAATGGTGCACTGCTACAGTCATCCCACTCCATAAAGGGGGAGCAACTACAGACCCTGGGAACCATCACCCCATTAGCCTAACGAGTCTGGTATGCAAAGCTATGGAGCGCATCATCATGGACCTGCTTAACAAAGATATATCTCCAAACTCTTGACCTCACACAGTTTGGCATACAGTTTGGCTTTGTCAAGGGGAGATCCTGCCTGCTGAACCTGGGTGGCTTCTTCAAGGCAATCAGCAAGGCTGTAGATGAGGGTGAGGCAGTGCATACAGCTTACCTCGATCTGACCAAGGCCTTTGATACCATTACTCACTCAGGTATTATTGATAAACTCACCAGACTAGGCATCAATCCTTACATCTCTAGGTGGGTTGCAAATTGGCTCACAGACAGGACCCACAGAGTGAAAGTTGCCGATTCCAAGTCAGACTGTCGACCAGTCATGAGTGGAGTCCCACAGGGCTCGTCCTGGGCCTTCTCCCTTTTGTCATATACTTCTCAGATGTCCAGGCCAACACAGAAGGACTTTGGCTAATCAAGTTCACTGATGACTGCAAGCTTGGTGTCATTATCAACTCCTCAAGTGATGCAGACATCCTACAAAAGGGCCTCTCTGAGACCAATGACTGGTGTTGGAACCATGGCCTGAAGCTTAACACCAAAAAAAAAGCATTTTCATCCCCTTTGGAAAAAACTCAGTTCCCAGAAATTAACACATTGATGGGAGCCCACTGTACCCTGAAAGAGCCATAAGAGATATGGGCAGCCAGGTCGACAGCCACCTCACCTTCAACCACCACATTGCTTATAACCAAAGGTTTTGCATCCAGGAAGAAAGAGGTCATCATCCCTCTCTACTCATCCCTCATTAGACCAATCATTAAATATAACGCCCTGTTTGGCATGTACCTGACCAGACACCTACAACAGCTGGAGAGGCCACAAAAGTACCTCACAAAAAGGAACCTAGGCCTTAGACACATGTCCTACATGGACAGAATCAAGAAACTTCAGCTGTTCTCAGTCTCTTATCGTCTACTTAGAGGTGATCTCTGCTTGACTTACAAAGCCATGTCTGACCCAGCCCCACTTGAAATGCTACACCTAAAGAAATCCCAATGCCCCTGCGCCACACATTCCAGAGATCACAACCTCATTACCACAATTAACAGAACATGCTGGAGGGACAGGTTCATTTCCCAAAGACTTCCCATACTCTGGAATAAGCTTCCCATTCATGTCAAGCAGAGCACCTCGCTGACCCTCTTCAAGAGAAATCTTGATGAATGGATGGGTAACAGAAGGTTCACTCCAAGGATCATTCCAGCTGCCCTATTGGATAGGGGCACTGTGAACTAACATCAGGTGGCACGGTGCCTGGGCAATTTATGGGGGCTAGGCTTGTAAAGGCTCCAGAACCATTAGCCTAGTACACACCTATGAACCTATGAACCTATGCTTATAAGAATTCTCATTCTTCAACAAACTAATAAAGAGTTTAAGGAGACCATTAGTGTGCTCAAAATTGAATATGAACTTAAAATACATACTAAAACCAAAAATAAGTACAAATCTTTCTTTAATTATGTCAGTAAGTGAAATTACACCCAACAATGTTTGGAGCTAATCCACAATAATACTGCCTTCTCTGACCGAAGGGAAATAGCTGATGTCCTAAATTACACATGTTGTGCAATTTTAGTATATGAACTAAATTAACATAAGAAAATGATGGGGGTGTGAGAGTATTATTCTTTGCATATCTATTCTTCTTTTCTGTTCATGAGAGATGTCACAAATGGAAATATTGTCAGCCTAGCCATCTGGAATTTTATAAATAGCTATATGTCATTTGTGAATATCAGCAGGATGTAATTGCTTGTGTTTCCACTGTATTAGAACTGTATGCTGTCTATATATCAAGCTGCTGGTACAGAAGTGTGTGTAAAGTACTGTGCTTAAGGATGTGTCCACAGTGTACCCTACTGGAAAAGAACATAAATGTATATAAACCATTGCACCTGTGTACATGTATATGTTTTAACAGTGGGAACTGTAACATAGAGGGTTAATTTGCAAAACTTCAAGAAAATAGTTGAAATTAAATTGTTTTATAATTGTGTCATAAAAGTTAGTTTCAATGCAGCAAGGAGACAGGATGTCTAAAACTAGGGAGCCTTCTGCATTATATTGTAAGTGTTTTATTGTTGTCTGTCTTCCAACAGCTGCAAAGATTTAAGAAGGGTCCTTGTTTATGTGTTTTCAAAGGGAGATGCTAAACGCTAGTAGTGTGTGTGTGTGTGTGTGTGTGTGTGTGTGTGTGTGTGTGTGTGTGTGTGTGTGTGTGTGTGTGTGTGTGTGTGTGTGTGTGTGTCTAAGCCAGTTGTGCAGGGACATGAAGCACTGGTTGGACAGAGAAGGTGCTGGAGGTCTTATTTTGGCCACTCAGCTACGATCTCAACCCTATAGCTGTTCCAGTGGGGAATCTTATTAGCAATCTGGAGAAAGAGGGAGAAACCAGCCCCAGACTGACTGTGGTCTCTGCATGCTCTTAAGGGAAATTGCACTTTACTGTGTGTGTACTTGTCATCCTCTCAGTGTGTACGTCCCCCACTGTTGACCGTGGTGAGGATTGAGGCTCCTTGATTACTGGGCCAGTGCTGGGGCATCGCATATTAATTGCTGGGCAGTGGTGGGATATCCACATCACATATTACTTGTCTTGCAGTGGTGGGATATCCACATATTAGGATTCAGTGGTGTGGATATTGAATTCCTGTAGCCTGTAAACAGTGGTCACTAAGGAAGGTGTTTTAACTCTCCATCAGTCACACTGAACATTCAGAGTGTCATATCACAATATTTTTTTTTTGTTGCTGTTAGCTTAGTTAGTCAGAGAGAGCAGGTAAGGATGTCAGCAGAGGAGTATGGCAAGCTGACAAGGAGCTAGTTGGTTGAGATGTGCCAGGCTAAAGCAGTGGTGCATGCAAACATGTCTAAACCAGAAATTATTGCAGCCTTGGCCACAGCTATATCACAGGGCAGCAATCAGAAGGACAACCAGACTGGCCTTGAAGATTTACAAGTCTCAGAAAATGGACAGTTCAACCTTTTCACAGAGGACTTAAAAATCCGTCTGGAGTTCAGGACTTGAACTGGAGGCCAAACATTTGGAAATTGAAGCAGCAGAGAGACTGAGATGCCTGGAGGCCGAAGAGAATGAGAAGCTGAGATGTCTGGAAGCTGACAAAATGATAAACGGTGACATCTGGAAGCTGAGGAGAATGAGAGCAGAGGCAACATGAAAAGGAGATGTTGACTCTTCACTAGGGTCATGGAGGTAATGGGAAAGGTAGTAACCAAACCCCAGAAGCAACAAAGGTCAGTAAATTTCTTCCACAATTTACAGAGGGTGATAATTTTGACAGTTTTATTCATATGTTTGAAAGGGTATATAAACAGTATAATGTTGACCAAGGGCTTTGGGTATGGTTCCTGACCCTCTTACTCTATGGTTAAGCTATTACTGCTGTTTCTAAATTGTCTGATACTGATTGCTTAAATTATAATACTGTTAAAAACTGTCTATTAGAATATTTTAAGTTAACACCTAAAGCTTACAGAAAAAAAGTTTTGTGAGCATAGACGCAAGGCAGATGAAAGTGTGTGTGAATATATTGCTGAACTAAGCACTTATTTTCATAAATGGGTGACTAGATGTCAGGTCACCACTTCTGAAGGGCTGGCAGACCTTTTGGTGAGTGAACAATTCCTTAGCACTTTGCCTGAGGACATGAGAATCTGGTTAACAGATAGAGAATGTAACACAGCAGATGAGTTGGGGAAAAAGGGAGACCTATACCTAGCAAGCAGGGCATCACTGCACAGGAAAGGGATACCCAGTAGTGCTCATAGGTCTAAGGTAACCCATGGTGGCCAGCCTAAACCTCCCCAAGAGAGTCCACCAGTAGTAGGAGAAGCCACTAGTCCAGGTACATGTCCAGGGCCAAGGGTTGAATGTTTTAAATGCAACCAGTGGGGCCATGTAACATATAGATGCCCATGGAGGCAAGGTGGGGAACTAAAGGTGGGAGAGCCAGTAAGTTGAAATGATAGAATACCAGCAGTAAGTTGTCTGGAGACAACAAGGGTACTAAACTACCACAAGAAGGTATATCCCATCTTAGTAGATGGGAAAGAGGTCACTGCTAAGACAGAGAGAGAGAGAGACACAGCCTCTGACCTAAACATTGGGAATCCTGCAATGGTTAAAGATCAGCAGTACTTGCTTGGGCAGTCCACTCCAGTCAGAGCTTTGGGAGGGTCCCCATTCCAAATACCTTTGGCTAGGGTTCACCTTGACTGGAAGAGTGGAAAAGGAAGCAAGCAAGTAGGTGTGTTTGACAATATCTCTGCAGATGTCCTGATAGGGAATGATTTTGATAATATAGTATCTTATGTGCATGCAGTGACATGCAGTCAGGCTTGGAGACAATGATGTGGGTCTGGTAGCCTGGGAGAGACCCAGACAGACCGCACACTTGCAGCCAGAATTGGTGAGGTGATTACTTCAGGGAAGGAGCTATCCTGTAGCAGTGAGACTGAAGGTGAGCCACAGCTGCTTGTGGGTACTGAGGTTCCCTTGGACGGAGTGACTGCAAGGGTAGAGGTGAGTAATAGTACCCCGGTTGACAGCCAGGCACCGCTGTCAGAGAATACCAGACTTCCTGTAGAAGGGAGCTGGGAAGGGTTACAAAGAGAGAGTTGAGATAGGCTCAGCTCTCGGACCCTACATTACAAGGCCTGAGAGAGGTAGCCAGTGAGGCACCTAATTCTTAAGGGACAGGGGAATCTGTATACTGGGACAAAGGATTACTGTACAGAGAGTGGACCCCTGAAGGAGAGCTAGAGAGTGAGAGAATACAGCAGTTGATAGTGCCCAGAGACTACCATCTGGCACATCTAGCCATAGCCCATGATATTCCCTTTACAGGTTATATAGACATAAAACATACAAAGAGATGTATTGTGCAGAACTTTTATTTGCCTGGGACTTCCAGAGATGTAACAGGATACTGGAGGACCTGTGAGCAGTGCCAAAAGGTAGTCAGCTAAAGACAAGGTGAAAGCACCTTTGATGTCTTTGCCTGTGCTTCAGGAGCCATTTCAAAGGGTAGCTATGGGGCCTCTGAGTACCCCAAGTTCCCCAGGGAAAAAGTATATCCTAGTGGTAGTAGATTATGCTACCAGATACCCTGAGGAATTGGCTCTGTCCTCCATTGAGGCAGAAAAGGTGGCAAATGCTTTGTTAGAGACTTTCAGCAGGGTAGGTTTCCCAAAAGAAATACTGACTGACAGAGGTTCCAATTTCATGTCAGACCTGATGACTAATCTGTGGAAGCACTGTGGGGTGAAGCACCTAAAGACCACCCCCTATCATCCCCAGACTAATGGTCTGGTGGAGAGGTTAATCTCTACACTCAAGACCATGCTGCAGGCATTTGCAGACCAGTTTAAGAGGGAGTGGAACAAATATTTGCCCCATCTATTGTTTGCTTACAGAGAGATGCCCCAGGAATCCACAGATTTTTCATCCTTTGAGTTGCTGTATGGGCATAGGGTGAAGGGACCTCTAGATCTTATTTATCATGAGTGGGAGGGTAAGTATGAATCCCACAAGGAATCTGTTGTGGCATATGTCCTAAACCTTAGGACAAGGCTCAAGGAACTCATGGGCTTGGCCCAGGAGAACCTGGCAGTAGCCCAGTAGCAGAAACAGGTCTGGTATGACAGGAATGCTTGAGCTTGAGAGTATTCTGTGGGGCACCAGATTATGGTTCTCATTCCTGTCAGACACAACAAGCTGCAGGCAGCTTGGGAGGGACCCTTCAAGGTGGTAAAGAAGGTCATTGATGTTAACTACATGGTAGAACTGTTAGGCAGGAACATACATTGTACCATGTTGACATGATAAAACCTTGCCATGATAGGGAGGCCCTTGTGCTGAGTATTTGCAATGGATGGCAGTAGGAGTCTGAAGGGGATCTGGTTATTGTTCTCCTCAGTGCAGCTCAGACTGACACCTCAGTGGAAGAGGTAGCAATGTCTCAGTGGCCATCCCCTACCCAGGTTCGAGAAATCTGAGCAGTACTACAGGAGTTTGGGGACATGTTCACTAGGAAACTAGGGAATACCCACTTGGTGCAGTACCATGTGGATACAGGACCCCAAAGGCCTATTAAGCAGGCCCTTATACGGTGCCTGATAGAGTCAAATAGACTCTGAGGGAGGAGATACAGGAAATGTTGGGTCTAAGGGTAATCCAGGAGTCCAGCAGTCCCTGTGCCTCCCCAATGGTGCTGGTACCAAAGAAGGATGGCAGCACCAGGTTCTGTGTGGACTACAGGAAATTAAGTATCACACAGAGTCACATGCTTACCCCAAGCTTAGGACAGATGAAGCCCTAGAACAGCTGGGTGGGGCTAAATATATTACCACTAATAATCTTACCAGGGGTTACTGGCAGGTGCCCTTGACTTCCAATGCTAGAGAGAGGTCAGCCTTTGTGACTCCTTTAAGCTTGTATAAGTTCACAAAGATCCCCTTTGGGATAAAAAATGCCCCAGCAACATTCCAGAGGCTGGTAGATCATATCCTAGCAGGAGCAGGAGACTACTCCCTTGTTTACCTGGATGGTACTGCTATCTACAGCCATTCAGCAAGAGGACATTCATCATGTCAGGGAGGTGATGGGCAGACTACAGAGGGCAGGTTTGACCATTAAGCCCAACAAATATCAGGTGGGTATGGTAGAGGTCTCCTACCTGGGACATAGAGTGGGGAGTAGTAAGATCAGAACAGAACCTGCCAAAATGGAAGCCATTCAGGCATGGCTGCCCCTGTTACCAAAAAGCAAGTGAGGGCATTCTTAGGGACAGCAGGGTACTACAGAAAGGTTGTCCCCAATTATAGTACCATAACTGTTCCACTCACAGACCTGACAAGGAAAAGCAAGCCAGATAAGGTAATGTGGACTCCAGCATGTGAGCAGACATTCCAGAAGCTTAAATGAGCTTTGGGAAGTCCCCATGTGTTAGCAAGTCCAGATTACAGCAAATAATTTGTTGTGTAGGTGGATGCTTCAAACCATGGGGTGGGGGCTGTACTCAGCCAGGTTTCCTCAGAGAGAGAAGAACATCTAGTGGTATATCTCAGCCATAGACTCCAACCCAGGGAGGGATGCTATGCAGCTGTATAAAAGGAACACCTAGCCATAGTGTGGGCACTGCAGAAACTTCAGCTTTATCTGTATGGAAGGAAATTCACTGTAGCTACAGACCACAATCCCTTAACATGGCTACATCGAGCCAGCCAGCAAAATGCCAAGTTACTAAGGTGAAGCCTAGGGTTGCATGCATATGATATGACAGTGCAGGACTGCAATGGGGTTAGTAATGCCAACGCAGATGAACTCTCAAGACAGAGTATGGGGAAGTGTATTCCCAGGTAGTCTCACCCTGTCAAGCAACGTTTCTCAAAGGTCACTTGAAAAACTAGCTTGAGATTTTTTTTCTGGTGGGGGTGATGTCACAAAAGGAAATATTGTCAGCCTAGCAATCTGGAATTGTATAAATAGTTATATGTCATTTGTGAATATCAGCTGAATGCAATTGCTTGTGTTACCACTATATTAGAACTGTACATTGTCTGTATATCAAGCTGCTGGTACAGAAGTGTGTGTAAAGTACTGATCTTATGGATGCATCCACAGTGTACCCTACTGGAAAAGAACAGATGTGTATATAAACTATTGCACCTGTGTAAATGTAGATGTTTTAACAGTGGGAACTAGAACAGAGAGGGTTAACTTGCAAAAATCCAAGAAAATAGTTGAAATTAAATTGTTTTATAATTGTGTCATAAAAGTTAGTTTCAATGCAACAAGGAGACAGAATGTCTAAAACTAGGGAGCTTTCTGTATTGTATTGTAAGTGTTTTATTGTTTTATGTCTTCCAGCAGCTGCAACGTTTTAAGAAGGGTCCTTGTTTATGTGTTTTCAAAGGGAGATGCTAAATGCTAGTAGTTTCTGACAACTGGGGTTTAGATTGGGAACTGAAGTCAGGTGACAAAAAGTGATGTCATGCTGCAAGTATCCCAGCAGTAATATTTGATATAATTTAAGAACTCTCTCAGAGAGAGAGGAACTGAGCATTTTCTATTTGTCTTTGACCTGGCAACAACATCAGCTAGAAGATCCATTCACCACACTTGCCTTGCTGTAAGTTAACTAGGGTACAATAATTTCTCTTAGATTCAGTTAGGAATATAGTGAAATATAGCATGAGGTTTTCTGTATTTATTGGAGACTGTTGGTTGATTTTCATTATGCGTTTTTGAACTCAGTCACAGTGAAAGCTTGATGTGGGGCAATAGTACTTCGGGAACAAAAATAAGATCATTGAAGGAGATTTTAAACTTCTCAGGACCTGACATACAAAGACTGACAAGGCTGACCATTACTGATATACAGCACTTGCAAAAAATAGTCGCAGCAGCTGTGTGCCAAAGGCCTGTGATAACTGGAGACGAAAGCGCGTACTTTCACAAATAAAGGAGTTGGATTTTTATTGTTTAGATACATGTTTCTTTGCCAGCCCTTTCCAGTTTGTTCTTTGATTTTTGGTTTGTTTATACTTCA
>NC_056735.1:972575268-972577768 GCF_019279795.1 Protopterus annectens
GTTTGAATATCTTAGAAACACATACAATAACGTTTTTATTAAGATTGATAGAAAATGTGAAGAAATTATTAGAAGAAAAACAAGAAGCTACTTTGGGATTTGAACCAGTATGCCAACAGGGCTGCCTACCCTTTAAAGTTTAACATTAGTAAAAATGAAGGCAGTAATGCTTTCACAAAAACTACCTATGACACCAATAGTGACCACACAACCCAGAAAGAGAGTCTTACAGGGAACAAACATATACCTACTGCCAACCATGCCAACACCAACCCAGGTGATATTGCCCCCTTAAGGAGTCCTAGTAGGCAGGTTGAAACCACTGACCCTAATTTGGATTTTTTAGTAGCAAATGGAAAGGTGAAACCAGGAGGGAAGGTAAAGAGAAAAACAAGGATTTAGTAATTATTGTACACAACGACAGAGTGACACACACAATTTAAATGGTTACAATATTTACAACTACAGAATTGTTATCATTACCCCAAACACTTTTGCTTTTTTGAAAAGGACTTGAAATTTGTGCCTTCTGGGACCTTCAACATCTGTGACACACTTACTTGAATTAAAACTTTTTATTAGGAAGATAAATCTAGCCCTCTTATTTAATGAAAGAAAAAGAACACATGAGAAGGATGAAGAAACTGCATACAAAAAAAGGCTTTTCAACCCCCACTACATTCCACACTGCAGGTTTTTGAGTCAGCTTGTATGGTTGATTTGTATAAGCTACCTATGGGTAAGGCCATCCACAAATCCTTTAACATGACTCACAGAGAGAAGGTGGCTTTAGAGAACTTAGTCCATAACTCAAACATGAGAATTATGAAACTTCATAAAGGTGGGGAACTGTTTTATTTGATGCAATTGACTATTCCAATGTTATGCTTCACATCCTTCATGATAACACTACTTACACTGTTGTGTCCAGAAATTAAATCATATCACATATAGACTTTCTTCTAGAAGATTTATTAATAGATGAGAGAATTTCTTGTAAAAATTGCAACTTTTTGAAAATGGGAAAACCTGAACTACCTTCAATATCTGGGATTCCGAAGATCTACAAGAACATTGCCAACACACCTTTTAGACCAATTGCTGCTGCTAGATGCTCTAAAACTGACAGCATAGCCATATTTATTGACAAGTCCCTAAAATTGATTACACATTTAAAAACACACATGTTATGAGATTCATGGGACTTACCCCTGATTTAGTTACAGGAAGTATTAGCTTTTTAACCGTTGACATTGTGGATCTTTTTACCTCCATCCCAGTGGATGAGGGCTTGGATTTGTTTTAATGACAGCACTTTCATTTTCCACCAGCTCAAAGATTATGACATCAACTTATTTGTTAGAATTAATTAAAGTAGTTTTGGAAAACAATTTTATATAATATAAGGGAGAAACATTCAGACAAAATTGAGGTGTTGCAATGGGTGCAGCATGCATCCCAATTTTTGCCAACCTAGTCCTTTTAGGATGAAAGAAAAAGTTTGTGTTTAATTCTAAGTTTAGTCCCTTTATGAAATTGCACCTGAGATTCCTGGATTATATATTTATCCTCTGGGATAGCCCTGATGATGAAATTTGCAATTTTATTAATTACTTAAATAATACCACCTCCTTTTTAAAATTTATGTAGTCACCACAAAAGTATTATCAATTACCTTAACACACATATCGAAATTTGTGAAGATACTTTTAGGTCAAAAATATATTGAAAATCCAGATTCACCACTTCATAACTGCCCTTCATCAGTGTCCATGCATTCAGTCAAAAGAAGAGCCTGGTGAAAGGTCAATGTATGCGAGCTGCAAGAATAACATATAGATATGATGACCTGATACAGGAGATTGCTTTCATCTCTAATGTATTTATGGACAGAGGATACCCCAAAGACTTAGTGACCACAATTCTTAATTTGGGCACAAAATACAAACCAGTACTAGATATGGAGTTTGTGGACCCCAAATTAAATTCAAAGAATGAAGGCACAAATTTTGAGAGGACTATGATAGTGGAATCTAATTAAACTGTCCACAAAATTAAGGAAATCATCAACAGGAATTGGAATATGTTAGGGTACAACTCTGATGTTGTAGGTATCCTGGGAATGGATCCCAAAAGTTTATCCAAGACAGGTAGGAACCTAAAGAACATATATGAAACAAACGTCTCCCACAAGAAGAAAGTAACTACTGGTACTAGGAAATCTGGGAGCTGCGGACAATGCAGATACAGATACATCCTCGTTAGGGATAACATTGTGTTAGAGAATACTAGTTGGTCTAAGTAGTACTTAAAAAAGATAACTGTGGTACCAAAGGTATTATTTATTTTGCTACTTGTAAAAAAAGTTCCTGTTACTATACTGGAAAGACTGAGAGGAGTCTCAAAAAAAGAATATATGAACACATCTATAGTATTAAATCTAAGAATGTAAACAATGCCCTTTACAATTGTCATTGTCAAAAGTTTCCCCATGATATTC
>NC_056735.1:972582768-972615268 GCF_019279795.1 Protopterus annectens
TCTCCTTCCTTATAAACTCATTTGTTATGGAAACAAACAATATTAATTTCTTCTGTTTACTAAGAAACTTAGAATGATTTGCAAATCTCTACGTGAATGTCATTAGTAAAATGATATGTGGTGAAAGAAGGATATGCTTGTATAAGCATTAACATGCAGCTTCAGAAATATATGTGGCAGATCACAGTAAAACTGAAGTACATTTCCAAGAGTTAGGTTGGTGTCCTTGTCAATATAACTCTGAACGCCTCAGGGCTGTACTTTAATAAGGTTTTCCCTACACAAGCTCAAAGTGAAATTACTGGAGCGTCAGTAACACTTAGAAAAAAATGAATGCATAACACTGGATACTTTTTCCCATAGGTAATCATTAGTGCGATTTCTAACTGTGTACTAGCAATGATTAACTCCTTTAGGGAAACTTCTTTCTCTTTCTCGAGTTAGTGTGATCATGGAGTTGGTATTTATAAGTTTGGATGTGTGTAGGGGAGTTCCCTCTACATCACGGAGTGCAGTGGAGCTTGCCCCCTGCAAAAAAATAAGATGAAAGGAGTTTTTCACCCTGCTGGATTTTTTTGTGCTTTTTACACTAGTCTGTGTTTCATAGCAGAACCCTCTAATAAGTCCAGTACTGTGAAAAAAGTTGCAAAAGACAAGTGTTAGAATAATACTGGCAAAATGTATTGGCTGGCTACGGATTTACAAATTCTCTTTTCATATGGTAAAAGCTACCATCTGAACAAAATAAGTGTAATTTGCTGCTTAGTTGCATTACAATTATTTTTTTTGTTAGTCTTATTCCAGTCGTTAGTACTGACTGTTAAAATATCATGACTACAGGGAACATAACATACCATTTAAGGTTCATATGACTTGAAATATATTTGCTTGAAATAGAGAACACTAAAAAGATCAGTCACCCAACAAGACATTAAAGTGTATCTTAAATATAAAACTTTAGCTATGTACATATTATTTTTCACTACCTGCTTCTTTATAGTTTTTATCATACTGCAGTACTCTTTTCTGGTTGATATTACATTTCATTTCTGAGTCTTACCTATTCTTGCAGAATGATTTTCGCCATACCATTACCATTAGTGCATATCTGTGCCTCTGTCATTTTCATCATTGGTGGTCCTATAATTTCTACATAAAGTCATGTATTAAAGGAAAGTACGCACAAATGGAAGGCAGCTTTAGCCTGAAAAAAGTGCTTTCAACTAAAGTGTATTTAGTCTTCTTACTTGGAAATAAAATACTTAACAAAACGTCAGCTAGATTTGATTTCTCCCATCTGCTAAAAAATTTTAAAAAAATGTCAGCTAGATTTAATTTTTCCCATCTACTAAAAAAATCTTGTGAGATACATTTAGTGAACAGAAATTTACAGAAAAGGTAGTCCAACTTAATTTTTATACATACCCACATATATAAATGGACACATATATTTATCCATCTCTCTGCCTATCTATATATAGAATGTGTTCTTTACTCAAGAATCTGGGACAAAGACAAAATAATGGGAGTCAAAGACCTAAACATGTGGGTTATTTTTTTATTTAAATATTGCACTAATTCATTTATAAAATGAACAGAACAGGTTTACTTCAACATTCATTTTCTGAACAGTAAGACGTATGAAAACTATGTCTGGCGTTATTGACTGTATGGATGCAGCACAGGGCAAAACGTGATATAATGAGGGTTGTTCTGCTAAACTAGAAGCATTTAAAAGCTTTGGCTGGGACATCCATGCACTGAACACATCTTGTTATACATCATGGTGGTGCAGGTTGTCCAACATGCTATAAACATGCTTAAGGTGTTGTACTGTGTCAATAAATGGAAAGTATTTGGCTGTTAAATCATCATCATTGTAAATCCCTTCCCATTTTTACATGGGGACAGGTTGTCACTTAAACTGTCACCAATTGTCTCAATTCAGTGCCACTCTCCTACCTCCTTCCACAGTCATGTCTGACTCTTGAATGTAGTAAGATACATCTTTACAGATGAATGCAAAATGTCATATCATACTGGAGAGGTGGAAAGAAAAACAAGTTTGCTATTTGTACATACATTTACACTTTTTACTCTAAACTTGCTAGCATGGAACTACTTGATTTCTCTATTTTATCAAATTGTAATATAGATCATGGCTCAGCAAAAAAAAAAAAAAAAACTTTATTGACTCCTGATCCATAGAAATACTGGAGACACAGGAGAGGAAACAGAAAAGCTTCACTTGATCAGGAGTTGATGTATTGAGTTTGTCAAGATTTGATAGGATGTAGAATGGTTTGTTTAGGTTATGTGACCATACATGTTTGTAATATAGCTCTCTCTCTCTCTCTCTCTCTCTCTATATATATATATATATATATATTTATATATATATGTGTGTGTTTGTGTGTGTGTGTGTGTGTGTGTGTGTGTGTGTGTGTGTGTGTGTGTGTGTGTGTGTCTATATATATATATATATATATATATATATATATATGTGTGTGTGTGTGTGTGTGTGTGTGCATATATATATAAATATATATATATATATATATATATATATATATATATATATATATATATATACAGTGGTGGTGCTGCGGTTGCGTTGTCGCCTCACAGTAAGACGTTGTCCTGTTCGATTCTCAGCTAGAGCGTCTTCTGTGTGGAGACATGCGTGAATGGGCATACCTTCGTTGAAGGTTGTGTGTCAGAGCTGGCAACTCGGCACGTAAAAATCTACTGCCAATCATTAGCAGACCAGAGTTCCACTGTGGCGACCCCTAACCGGGAAAAGCCGAAAAGACACAACATTTTATATATATATATATATATATATATATATATATATATATATATATATATAAAAAATGTATAAACATATTAAATGTCCACATGAAAAAAAGTGAATCTAATATAGCTTACAAAAAATATCAACATATCAACAATAATATTTCCCTACACAAGAGACAAAATCTCAAAGCTGTACCCTCACACCTTTGCTAATTAAATATATTAACTCTGACAATCACACAATATTGTAGAAATGGCACTTTTCCCAAACCAGGAATCATAGCAATCTGACTCAAATACAGGATCAAAACCCCAAGAAGTCCTAATGAAAAAAATGCATTTACTGTATTTTCTTCAAGAGTTTGTCTCAAAGCATGCAAATAATATTGTCAATACTTTTTGCTGAGTATTTTAGTATTTTAGGTAAATTTTTTTCATCTTGACTTTTTCCCTGTTTAGACATTTTAGGTAATGCTATATCTATATCTATTGCTATATCTATATCTATATATATTTATATATCTATATCTATATTTCTATATCTATATCTATTTCTATATCTATATCTATGTCTATTATTTTGGGCGGGTCAAATTGTTGAATGTATACTGCATCTATATCTAAGTTCATACATATATGCCTAGTAGCAAGCAATTGTTTAAACAATTTCCTAACAGATTTGCTAAAGCAAGTTTGGAAATGCCTAAAATGGTGTATGCTTTACATAAATAAACTATTTATCTGTAAATATGTATCTTACAACACTCAATGGTCTAATTTTTTTCTGTTGTGCAAAAGAAAGTATAGTATATTATTTAAAATTGTTTGCCATTTTGTGGTAAAGTTTTAAATATGAAACTTACAAGAAATAACTAACAGATGGCTGTTAAATCATCATCATCATTGTAAACCCATTTTTTCCCATTTTTTACATGGGGTCAGCTTATCACTTAAACTGTTGACAATTGTTTCGATTCAGTGTGACTCTTCTACCTCCTTCCACAGTCATGTCTGACTCTTGCAGGTTTTCTCACACACAATCCATCCAGCTCTTTGCTAGATGACCTTGTTTCCTCTTACCTTCTTCCTGTCTGTCCCAAATCTTTTTCACCAGATTGTCTTCTTCTTTTCTGCACATGTGCTCAAATCACCATAATTTATTATCTTTGGTCTTTTCTACAATTGGAGCTACTCTGACATCCTTATTTCTTCATTTGTCCCACAGTGTACATTGTACCACCTGTCTCCGTCACCTGTAGCTTCTTCAACTGCTCTGCATTTACTACACTGGTGTCTGTATCATACAGTAGTAAAGGTCATACCACTGTTTTTTACATCTAACTTTTCAGCTTCTTTGACATTGTTCTGTCATACACGATCCCTGACACTGTGCCAGATGGCAGCAGCCTCTCTGATTCTAGCTTTGACCTCCTCATTCTGACTTCCCTTCTCCCCAACCACCCCTGCCCAGTACTTGAAGCTGTTAACCTGTTCCACTATTTTCCCTTCTATCTCAATTATCAGCTTTTTCTGTTTTACCCCATTTGCTGCTATTACAATTATCTGATCTGTATTCAGTTTCATCTCATTTGCCTTTACTTTTGCATTCCATTCCCCCATGTTTTGTCGAAGTTTTTGCTCAGAGTCTGCCTGTAATGCCACATCATCTGCATACAGTAACTTTGTTGATCTGTCCCCTCCAACCTTTTTGCTAAACTGAAATATTTTATTATTTTAACCTTACTGACTGCAGGGATAATAACATACCTTTGTTCTAAATGTATCTGATGTATTTCTGGTCTTCCAGTTTTGATCATCCTAGCCAGAGAACTGAAATAAGTGGTTTTATAAACAGAGCACTATTCACTTAGCTTAAATAATGATATGCTATACACAACAGGATCAGAATCCCTACAGAATCTTTAAACTTTTCTTAAGAATTATTTACTCACAAGACTATCGGGAATACAAACTGGAATTACTAGAATCCATGGCGTGTTAATTACACTAGTGACATTGGAGATTTCAGAAGCTAGTTTAATGATTAATCAAGCCATTGATGACTCGCATTTTGTAATTATAACTTTTTCGGCACATGTATACTTATGAGATGTTCTAAAGTCAACATTGCCTCTTTGCAATTTAGAATGTGAGAACTGTCAACTGCATTTCTTCTTACAGAGTTTTTATTTGACAACTTGTCACATTTTTTTAAATGCTGTTCAAAGTGAAATCTTAACCATGGACTTCAAAATTCTGTAAAGCAAGTATGAAAACTATTAATTCAATTAACTAATCAGTGTTACCTTTCACAGAGCACTTATGTGTGTTATACTAAAATACATTAAAAGCTACAATGTATAAAATCATGCAGTATCTAAGTTAATAAAAGGAACAGTGTGGCTTGCAATGCCTTTTTTCCAACACTTAGAGTGCAATTTCTAATTCCCTGACCAAGGTCATGGGGTGTTAGCAGTAAATGAATCTTCTAGAGAAATATACATAGAAGACAGAAGGATAAGCAAGATTAATGTCCAGTTAGGCCTGCAGCTCTAGTGAGGAATGGTGGGCCAAAAACTTCCAATACCACCAATGCAAAAGCCAACATGTCAAAATCCCAGACTCACAATACTGAAAATAAACACCTAAGCCACACATTAAAATAACCATAATAAAAAAGACAAACTATCTCTGTTTGTGAAACATTTAAATTAAAATAAAATAAATCAAACAAACAAAACACACACACACACACACACACACACACACACACACACACACACACACACACACACACACACACACACACACACACACACACACACACACACACACACATACACAACTCTAAAGTCATCCCCTTACCTTTTACTCTAACCATAATCAATAAACAGTAGTAAAAACTCACCTAAAATCTGTCTGCTTACCCTTTTTCTAGCTCTAACTCGCAACCACTTTCACAAATATTCTCTGCTCAACACAAACAAAACAAATTGCTGACAAAATGAAGTATCAGTAAAACAAACTTTCCGATAACATGACACTGCAGTTCATGTTGTCAACAGACAGCACTGCAACTACTCACACACACACACACACACACACACACACATACATATATATATATATATATATATATATATATATATATATATATATATATATATATATATATATCTGTGTGTGTGTGTGTCCAGTGCAATGATAACATACCCTCCTAGCTGGATTCAATGTCTGTCACTTGTTCAGACCCTATAATGATTAATGACATCAAACACTTATACAGCAAGAAAAGACCCTTGAACTTCTTTACATCCTAGTAACTATAAATAAGATCCCTTACATACTAGCCAACAACAAAGCCCTCTTTTATAGTACCCTCAACCCATGAAGCCAGCTAGAGTTCCTCACCATTGACCCAAATGCTCTTCTTGGGGATTTCAACTATCCATCCAGAAACTAGAAAACTTACACTACCATAAATAGAAAAATAGTGTTATAGTTCCCTCCTAGGAACTTCAGCTTACTGGTGATGGTTCATGTAAATATATTTTCATTAAGCTCTGCCTCAATGATTACCCCATCACTGGTCAGATCTGAACTCTGTTCAGTAATATTCACCACATCGATAGAGATTTCTATTAAACAAACTAGATCTTTACTGCAATACAAATAGAACTTGCTGGCAGGATAGGTACCTCTCTCTGGAACAAACTTCCCTTTTCTATTAAACAAGGTATCTCCTTTACCTTGATCAAACACAGTTTGATGAGTGGAAATGTTTAACTGTAAGTTTACCACAGGTCTGACCTTTCAGTCCCTTTTGGAAAGTTGTAGAAACTAATGAGATTTGCAGTGGCTATTGTACAAATGATTTGCTTGATCAACTGCCTAGAAATATCCTGTGAATCTATATAGATATATATATATATATATATATATATATATATATATATATATATTTTTTTTTTTTATGAAATTAATAAATGATTTACTCTTATTGTAAAAAGAAGTTTATTTCCTAATCTTTGATGGTATTGGGTAATGTATGTGTTTTACATCGGATTGCAAAACATATTTGTGCTAAGTGCAACACATCTAGCAATAGTTATTTCAAAGTTGGGGTATATCTAACTGATGCCACAAAGGTGGCATTTCAACATACATGTATGCAGACTATAAATCACATAGTAAAATTGCATCATAAAATGAGCTATATCCAGTTCTGTAATGTAAAGTGCACCTCAAAAAACAGTAAAGTTCACCAGCTGCAAACAGTGGTAAATGTTATTCTGAAATTAACAAAAATGGTGTGTGTGTTGTCTTTCGGCTTTTCCCGGTTAGGGGTCGCCACAGCAGAACTCCGGTCCGCTAATAATTGGCAGTTGATTTTTACGTACCGAGTTGCCAGCCCTGATGCACAACCTTCAACGAAGGTATGCCCATTCACGCATGTCCCCACGCAGAAGACACTCTAGCTGAGAATCGAACCGGACAGCGTCTTACTGTGAGGCGACAACGCTACTGCAGCACCACCACCGCGGACCACTAAATTAACAAAAATGGTGAAAGCCTTAAATGCAGCAGAAAATTATTATAATTGCCGAACTGCAGGAATGCTGCATTTTGCCACAGCAATACTCATACAGGTAGGCATACCGCAGCTCTAGGAGGTACGCAGTATGGGCCAGACTTCAGTCAAACCAGCTTTCAGACCTGGAAATCAAGAGAAGTACAGGCTTGACAGTAAATTGGTGTAGACGTTATACCTTTCAACTGCTCCTGATTTTGCAGAATGTCCCCAATTTTGACTCATATTTTTGCCCTGTCCTTTTTTAAAGTTTTGATAGTCTGATAAATCAGTGTGGATTTCAGTCAGTAATACTTGACATTAGAATTTCATACTTCCTATTGTTCAGACAATGTATGCGGATAAAACCTATTGTTCTGTTATTTTTTTATTTGAATTAGAGTAATATTTAAAAATTGTTCCTGCACACACATGTAAGTAGTGGTATCACCAATACTAATGCATACATGAAGGTAGCTGTGGCAGAACCAAAACATAAGTAGTCACATACGCATAGTTCAGTGCTGGCCAGGCACACAAACTAAAACCCACCATGGAAACACAGTGGAAGGGTAGACATAGCATTCTAGCTTAACATGACTGTGCTGTTTGTACACTGCTGTTATACTGGTGATAATTATTTTATTTAGTAGACTGTGCATTCTCTGCATACCTTTCTACCATAACTGAGTTGTGACATGGCAGACTCTAGGTGCCAATATGTTAATCAAGGCACTTTTCTCTGTTCCCTGGTATGGTGATGGTCTTAGCATTTACACTGTTTTTGGTGTTATCCACAATGCTGCACAATTCTTTGGAATCCAGATGCATATGTTTTTTTCTTTTATTGGCTTTATCTTTCATATTAAGTTGTCAGATCTGATTTTAGCAAGGTGTATTCCATGCAGAGACTTTCAAATAGAACCAGCTCTTATATCATCTAATAGTACAGTTAGAGAGGTAACCTTTAAGTAAGTTATCAGAGAGTACAGTGTCAGTGTGTGTAAACTCCTTCTAAATACATTGTTTCCCATCTCTGCTTCTGGTGAGTAAAAGCTGTATTTTTCATGTTGTTTCAAGTGGCTTGTTTGAAGACTATAAAAGACAGCATTATATTCTATAGTGAGACAGATTAATAACAAATAGAATGATGCAGTGATATCCATGTGGAGGAAACATGTATTTAGAATTAGATGAGCTGCAGAATAATTTTTCTAACTTCAGTAGGTATGTCTACCATTTTTCTACATCTCTATTGAATGTGTCATTTTAAAAAAAAAAAAAATATGTGTGTGTCCGCCACACGCGTTAGAAGTGAAACTTCTTTAATGAAGTGCAAAAATGTACTTCTTTCAGAAACCATGTGTGTGTGTGTGTGTGTGTGTGTGTGTGTGTTCATTTTCACACTTCATTACAGAAGTTTCACTTCTAAGGGTTATTTATTTAACATTTTGTTTATTGGGAAAAGTCTGACTTGGACAGAACCAATTTTCAGAGGAGGCCCAGGAAGAAACACTCCAGATGCATGTGTTTGGAATGTGGGAGGAAACTGAAGGACCCAGAGGAAACCCACATAAATGTAGGGAGGACATGCAGAGCCACACAGAATGCACCCCAGCTGAGAATCAAACCAGAGAACAACTTGCAGTAAGGCAACAATGCAAACTGCTGCACCACTGCGCCACCACATATTTTTTTCTTGTTGTTTTGCACTAGTAGTGTACCTTCTTCATCAATATATACACACAGTACTTCTCTTTCTCGTTCCCTTTCATTGTGTCTGTCAAACCTAATTTCTGCCATGATTTTACAAACCACATTCGTCAGCTCTACCTTTTTGTATTCCCACTGCATTTTACCTAACACAGTACTCACAGTTTCCTGTATTCAATTCTGTTATTACTGCATTCCATAGTTGATCTATGTACACTAAAATAATCTGTTTACACTTATCACTGTACTGATATGGCACATTCCTTTTTCATCTATTTTCCCATTGAAGCCTTTTATTTTAATTTACACTATTGTTAAAGTTATTGCTTTCCCCAAAACTCTGATCTTCTTACAATCTCCTATGGTGAAGTGGAAAGTGCAGCCAGAAATTAAAAGGTACAATGAGTCTATATTGAGCAAGTACATCTCTCAAGCAATTTGGACAGAGTCTAAAATGGGGGGGGGGATGGCTGCCATCCTGTAGGGAGTGCTGAAACCCAGTAGAGCACCTTACCTTAATATTTTACATAATTACAAGTGAGATCAAATTCTCTATATCACCAAATATATGGTATAGGCATATGAGCAACTTACGGTACGAACTTGAGTAAGAAATAAATCTGACCCTCGGTAAAAAGACAGGATTTCTGCAGATTGCTGTGAGGGTCTCTGCCACATGTGAGCTCAGTGCTGACAACTGCTAGGCCAAGGTAATCCTGAATTACAATACAGAAGAATTTTTACCAAATACAGTAAGACTGATCAAACAAAATGCCTAATGATCAGGAATCTATGGAAAGCCAGACTACTAAATCAAAATTTACCACAATAAATTCACCTGAAAAGGATACAACATCCAAAAGAGCCAGAATTAGCAAAGCTGTGGAATCTAGTAAAAATACAAACTCAAATAAAAACAAGACAGAAAACTCTAACCTAGAAGACTTGAAAGTGGCTTTGCAACCCATTCAGGAAGCTATACAAAACTTATCAATTCAAATTAATGCAATTGGCTCATCTACAGATGAAATACTTACAAGACTGGACAAAATAGAATCTAAAATTATGGATCACGACATTCAAATAGAAAACATTCAAAAGGAATCAAATACCAACAAAATGATATTCAGGAAATACAAGCAAAAATCCTGGATCTCGAAGCCAGATCTAGACGGAACAACTTAATTATAAGGGGCATCCCTGAAAATGTAGATCAAAATAAGCTGCTGAACACATTATCAGAAATCTTTGCCTTATTCCTAGAAAATGACCTAGAAGCTAACCAAATCACTATTGAGAGAGCACATAGGGCTCTTAGATCATCACCAGTAGTAACTAGTCCAAGAATTGTATATGCCAAGATCCTTAACTTTCTTCATGTTAACAAAATACTACTTGCTGCTAAAGCAAAAAAATCTGTGGTTTGGAATGGCATGAGTATAACCATTGCTCAAGATCTACCATATCAAATTAAACTAGAAAGACAAAAGCTTGCCCCTTACTGTACTTTCCTCATAACCAAACAAATCAGATTCCAAATGAAGTTCCCCAACACACTTACTTTTACAATGCAAGACCACAGATACTCATGCAACAACAAGGAAGAAGCAGCTTCGACTTTTCTTAAAGTATTTAAAACAAACCCAGGAAAAAACGCGTTTTAAAACCCAATGAATGCTAGTTATGCTCTCACTGCCACAACCAAAAAGAAAAGAGGTTCCTATCACATAATCAAGATTACCTGTTCTGTATAACTTGCTTCTGCTAGGCTTCGTTTTCCCCTGGTGATTTCCGTTCGAGGGGCCCTGCTTTTTGTATCCGAAATCAAGCGCTGGTTCCTGGGTATGATCTTCACATGGTCGTCGGTCTAAAATAGAAACTCTAGCTCCCATCAGGTTGTGCTGTCAACGTAACCCCTGCGTGGAGATTGAATTCCCAAGGTGCAATGCTTCCTTAAAGCTACAGAGCCCAATTCTACACACTCCAGCACCGAAAGAGACTAAAGATGGAAGTGGAGATAAGAAAACAACTCAAGCAACCCGAGGATACAGCAAAAATTCGTGGATGAAGCAGGCACTTACTAATATGGACGAAATACTGGATATCTCACAATACAAAGGTACTTTAACAACTACCTGATGACTGTAAAATATGATAGGATTCAGAAGAAATAGAAGGGCTTAATACATATAACGCTGTACTGTTTAAAGGACAAACAGTGGAAATTCATAATATAGGTGGATCTTATGTTCGTTTGCACCTTAGTCACTGTTTATTCAGTTTAAAAAACAAAAGCTTTTTCTACATAGACCTATAAGAGAGGAATTTGTGGATTATGGACATAACCAGTTGGACATTCAGATTTGTTTATAGTATAAGCCTAAAAAAATGTTGTTTGTGCAGTTTTGTTGAAAATATGTTGTTTCAAAATATTTTAGTAATGTTCAAACCCTTTATGAATACAGATTCCGAGAGAGGAGATCTAGATAAAATAAGGGCTTATTAGACTACAGGCTTCAATGCTTTCTAGTTAAATGTAATTATATAGGTAATCTAGCAATTTTCTCACTTTACCTTTAATGTGTGCTCTGTATGATGTTTCAAGCTACGGTACTAGGGATAGAGTAGGTTTCTATGCTCTGCTGGTATTGGTTTAACGAAATGGGATACTGGAGGAATGGGGATACCTCATGGCTAAACCCTAAAATGAGTTTCTATTTCTACCTAACAACTGTGCTTCTAATAAGAACTGGTATCCCAATCTCTTCCTGGGTTACAGAGGTAGTGGTTAGGCACTGGGATAAGGCTGGAAGAGTTTCTCATCTATGTCTAAAAATGTATGTATGTGTTCGGGGTCCTGCAGTGATGTTGTTATTTAACAATGCAGTACATAGCTACCGGTTTTGGATTCAGGTACTAAAGAAAAGATGTTGAAATTAGCCTCATGGAATGTTAAAGGTTTACAAACAGAAAATAAGAAAAAACTTTTCATGCATCTTGTCTATAAATCCAATCTAGACTTTATAATGATACAAGAAACACACTTACTAAAGGAGCAGTGGGTTCACACGGCAAATAAAAAATGGATCAAATACATTATAGCAGCAGGCAATAATACCAATAAAGCAGGAGTTGCCATCATTATAAAAAATTCGTTCCAATACAATATTTTAAGACAAGATTCAGATCCAGAAGGCAGATGGTGTTATTTTATAACCAAAATTGACAAAGTAGACAAACCAATCTTGATAGTAAATGTATATGCCCCTTGCTCCTCCCAACACAAATTTATTATGGGCATCTATAACTTAATAAACTCTTTCCCAGAGCACTACTACATACTAGGGGGGATAGGAACTCTATTCAAGACCCAAATATAGATAGAACAAACAACAAAACTAAATTCAACCCACAGGCCACTACTGCCCTTTTCGAAATTAAAAATGATTTTAGACTAAGCGACCCACACCTCATTACCGTCCCTCACACAAATAGTAAAGATTTTACCTTCTTTTCACAGTGTCATAAAACTTGGTCCAGACTGGATTTCTTCTTAGTCTCGGACACCTTTTTACAATTTGAACTTTCACTAGACACAGAACCTAGATCTCTATCGGACCACTCGAAAATCACCCTTACAATAGATTGGGCACATTTCAGAGCCCGGCAAAACTATAATAGATTCTGGCACTTGAACCCTAACCTTTTAGAAAAACCCGATATTAGAAAAGAAATTGACTTCTTACTGGACCAATGCATTTTATCCATTGTGGATAACACCTTTCCGTTCGATATAACTTGGGCTACCGCCAAGGTATTACTTAGAGGGATGTTAATCAATAAATATGCTTTCTATAAGAAAAATATTTTCACCAAAGAAAAAAGTATCAAGGTTGAAATATCTAAACTTGAGCTTAGGTTGCAGCAGCTTTATTCCGTGGAGGTAGAGAACTCCATTAATCAACTACATGCTAAGTTATTAGCTCTACAAGCAGAAAACCTATCATTTCAAGAAATTAAAAACCTAGCCAATTACTCACAGTGGGCCCAACTCCCCTCTAGATTCTTGGCAAGGCTGTTGAATCAACATAAACCTAATCCACATATCTCAGAACTTATTTTTCAGCAAAACAGTTATTCTAACTCACAAGATATAATTAAGGTCTTCGAGAGAATATATGAAGAAGTGTACAACCCTGCCCCCAAAACATTCAATGAACAGGATTTACTTCTATTCATTAATGGATTAAACTTTCCCAGATTAGAGGTACAACAACAAACTTCTTTATCAGCTGAACTTACACAATTGGACATCAAAACAACAATTAATAACCTCAAAAATAATAAGGCACCGGGTCCTGATGGTTTCTCAGCCGAGTTTTACAAATGCTTTAGTTCTAAGATGTCGATCATACTACATCACCTATATAATCACATAATACAAGGGGGTATTTCTGATCTGCACCTAAATGCATCCAGAACCATATTAATACCTAAACCAAACAAGGACACGATCAACCCTAATAATTATAGGCCCATTTCTATTATTAATTTGGATATGAGAATTATGGCAGCAATTTTGGCTAAAAGAACTAAGACAATAATTACAAAAATTATTTCCCCAGAACAATCCGGGTTTATCAATCAGAGGCAAACAGTCGATCAAACTCTAACTCTTGAAGCAATGATATCTTTATCCCTAATGAAACAAACACCTATCTACACCTTAGCTATAGATGCTTCTAAAGCATTTGATAGAATCAATAAGTCATTTCTGACCTTGATTCTGCAAAAATTTAACTTTCCTACACAGTTTATTCACGATATAAACACTTTACACAACAAAGCATATACCACTCTACAAATTAACAAACTTAGCTCCAAAAAAATAAAAATTAACAATGGGATCAGACAAGGCTGCCTCTTATCACCTTTCCTATTCAATCTATATATTGAGCCCTTATTTTTACTAATAAAACAAAGAACATATCATAATATACCAGTCCTTTTTAACACTGAGATTTCACTGTCAGCGTACGCAGACGACTTAAATATATATTATTCTCTTCCCAACACGGATCTTTTCAAAATCAATAACTCAATAGAAATATTTTCTAAATTCGCGAACTATAAGGTAAACTTGGATAAGACAACAATATTCCCGATTAATAACTACGCACAATACCCAACTGTAGGTACTATACCTAATATTAAAGTCAGTGACCACATACAATACCTAGGAATAGCATTCTATACCGATGCACATAATTACTATCAGGACAATGTGATTAAAACATGGGATACCATACAAAAAGACTTGGTAAGATGGACACAATTGAAACTCCCCCTTCTCTCTAGAGTAGCCATCATTAAAATGAATATCCTCCCCAGAATACTTTTTATATTTAACGCAACCAATACACTGATTCACAATAAAGTCTTTAATAACATCCAATCAACCCTCTCAAAATTCGTCTGGCATCCAAGACCTAGCAGGATAAGTTATCAAAAACTTATATATCCAAAGGACAAAGGGGGGGTGGGCTTGCCTGACTTTAAACTGTATTATGAAATTACCAAAGGTAGTAGATTAATCAATATTGCAAATTACAGGGAACAAACCAATATGTGGTGCCCAACTTGGATGAAATTATATCACAACTATGTTAAAACATTACAATTTAATCCCAAGGCCATCCCATTTCTAAAGGGAATGTCCAGAAGAAGATAGAAATTACAAAACGACTTATGGGAACAAATTAAAATAACACAAAATCTCTTCAAATCACTAAATCTACTAACTGCTTTTTATACTTTCCAACCTTTACACCTTAACCCCAATATTCAACTAAATGAAAAGATGATTGACCTGAATTCATACCCACTACTGAAAGAAAAGACAGTTTTAGACATTTATCTACTTAGGCAGGAATCTGTAACTAATATTAGAAACAAACTTAATCTCCCGTTTAAATATACAATTATGATAAGACAACTGAAAGAAGTATGTTACAGATTTTGGAAGGATACTGACATCCCAGTTCAACATATAGATACATGTAGAACACTTTGGGATATGATGACACGGAAAAAAAAATGATCTCAAATACCTATAAATTCATTATCTCACTTAGACACACGAAAGAAGCTATCCACTCCAATTACTGGACAAAACAAGACCCTACAACTACCTCCAATATAATTGCACAGGCAATTCAGAAATTCTCCAAAGACATTCTCCTTCAGAAGCTCAGATATACTCAACTTATGATCCTAAACAATGCATATTTTACGCCCTCAATATTAAATAAAATGTACAAAGAACTCCCACCTTTTTGCCAATTCTGCCCCTCCAAAGAAGCTGATATTATACATATATTTTGGAGTTGTAAATATACATACAAACTCTAGTGTGCCTTAAGAGTCAAATTAGAGAAAATGGGATATGAAAAATCAACCTTATCCTGGAAATTTGCTCTCCTACACATACCTCCTATAGGAATGAAGAATAATCACTTGCACATCCTAGTAACAACATTTATGCTAATAAAATATTACATCACACTATATTGGAAAGACAGGTCCATAATAACATGGGATGGTTTCAAGCAAACAGCTAGTAAACAGCTTTTGGCACATAAATATTTATGGTATTCCATGAGGAATAAAAGGACCCAGAAGGACACTTGGAAACTGATATCTGAACACATTCTGGCATGATTGTAATTCATAACTCTGTATGCTGCATAGTTTGATATAGATGAGAATCATATATAGGTTTTTACTGTATATAGGTTTTATGTTTGTAGGTCTGTATGTTGTGTGTTATTGTTTATTCTCTGTTAAATCGTTTTCCTGTTTTCATTTTGTTTTGATATAACCCTAATAAAAAGAAATTGAAAAAAAAAAATAAAATGGGGGGGGGGGTAAATGCCAAAAAACAGGGACAGATTTTAAATATCACTCTTAGAAACTTAAAAACTTGCTAGAATGATTAGGATTTGTGTTAAAATATATTTTTTCTGAAGGAGATGAAGTCTGAAACTCAAATGCATGTCCTTATTTAGTGACTTCATTTCTCAGTGATTTCCCAGAAAACCACATATTTATGAAGGACAGACCAAAAACATAAGGCAACAAACTCGGCAGCTGAGAGCTATGTGTGTGAGTAGGTTTGGGATGAGATATAATGATGAATTTACCACCAAGGAGCTTTGCCTTAGTTTCAGAAATGGGCAGGCTATGGCTTTGCTATATGAGTGCTTTTTAATGTCATCTGTGGTGAGTAACGTGAGTAGAATGAGAAGAAGTGGCCCCAGTACAAAGACCTCTAGGAATTTACCAGTAACAGTGATTGAAATAGACAGGTAATCCCCTTCTCTTATTTATGTCCTATTGCTTAACCAATGCCTTACTCACTAAGTTAGTGTTAAATGGCTTAGCATGGTCAAGAGAAGCAGGATGCACAGTTAGTATTTAATCAAGTGCTGTTGTTGCCTCTTCAAGGAAAACAAAAACTATTCAGAAGGTGAGATTTCCCCTTATAAAATGCATCCTCCACCATATCTAGCAGAAGTAGGTCATCTGTGCCCTTTTGGATAATCTCTTATATGACTCTGATTGTGGTTTTACAAAGAAGTTGGGACAGGCTAATTGGTCAAAAAAATTTTGAATCTGATGTGATCTTCTCTACCTTTGTGAACTGGTACCAGTACAGCATGTTAACACATACCACAGACCTGCCCACAAAGCATAATTTTTATTTAATATGAGTAACAGGGGGTTAGTTAGGTCTTCCTTAATTCTGCATGGGAAACCACCAGGTATGTTCGTTGGTCTCATGGACATTAGTGATGCTACACACAACTGTTGAACAGGTCTACTGGAGGAGAGATGTGCAACTAGCTAGGAGAAAAGGTCAAAGATGATATCCCAAAATGTCTAAGGCAGTGGTTACAATTCAAAATGAAATAAACTGTTGGGTACATCAACTGTCTTTAGGCTATGACTCTCTCTTATTCTAATTGAAATGGTGACCACCTGGAAAGGGAAATAGGCTGGAGCAGGCCACTTCCTGTTTTGCTCCTATTCAAAGATAGTGGGCATGTAGCTAGAAATTTCTCTAGAAGAATACTTGGGATTGTGCCTGAGATTGACAGAGGAATTATCTATGGAATTATTTCTGAAATACACTCTGAAGGTTTGAGGTAGTTTTCAGCTGAAGAGTGCGCCTACTACAAGTCTCCAGTGTGGTCATCAGTATAAACAGTACAGTTGATTCCATGGGTCATTCATTCTGTCTACTCTCTTGGAATAGGAATCTCTAAAGAGCCAATAGTGTAGTTGTAAAGGATCGGCAGTAGGAAACTGGTTGCTATTCATCAGTCTGGATTTGGAAAGAGAGCTTAACCGAAACATCATTTACCCAGGATAGTTTCATATTGATGCACCTTCACTTATATGAGAGATCTGATATTGCAGGCAGAGTCAAAACATGCAGTACCATGTCTAAAGTACACATGGAACATCTGCACCCAAGGACTTTGACTAGACTCAGCAACCCTCACTAAGTCCGTAGGCAGTGTTGACATGACAACTAGACTAGGTAGTGAGTTTCATTAACAAAGAATGTTAGTGAATCTCATAATCTTCAGTTTAATATCTTTGTGAGGTGTTGAACTGAGCAAATCATGCCTCCTCGGGATAACATTTACAGTTCAGTATTGCAAAAGTAGTATAGCGGATGCTTTTCACTCTTGCCACAGCTAGAAGGTAGCCCTTTAATGGCAAACTGCAGTTATTCTCATTACCACCACATGCTGTTAGTAATCAGTCTTGACACTCACGTTATAGATGGCTATTCTTAAGAGGAGCACCAAAAAAGTACTAGGAGTCAGCTGGTCACGGCTCTACACCCAAAGTACTACGTCTGGAATTGTGGCAAGATCTATATGACTGCTGTATTATACAAGCAACCCTGAAATGTATCTAGCCAACCAACTATGCTTAAGGGTGACATAAGAAACAGTGAGATTTGGTTGAACACATTTCTTTATTCTTGTCTGTGCTCCCAGTCATACTATATACAGTATAAATTACCTAATATATAAAACAAATGCTGTTAAAATTACTTGTAAAATGAAGCCTAAAACTCTTAAAAATATTAAAAATGAAAATACTGGAAAACGCAAGGCAGGAGAGATGGTGCATGGTAGTAAATAAGAAGGCAGAAATTATACTCTCTGTAAGAAATGTGGCAGGAGACATGATATATTTAAATGTCTGTAGGTTGTGTGAGGAAAAAACATTTTAAAACATTTCTAAAGGACAGCAAAATGTGAAATAAAATATTACAGTGAAATGTAAATGCATCACAAGCAAATGAGCAAAGCAAAACCTAGATGCTTATTGACAGAACTTATTACATACAATGAATGCAGTGCATGATTTAAACAGGGATACTGCTGTTACTGATTACAGTAACAGCGATGTGAATAAAGATCAAGATACTAGCAGCAAAAAGGACAAATGCTGGTCCATTCCCCATCAAACCAATATCCACTCTCCTAAACTTTCATGCCAATGTCTTTACATTTATAGGTTAATAGGTGTGTACTAGGCTGACAGCCCTGGAGCCTATATAAGCCTAGCCCAAGACGATTGCCTGGCATCATGTCACCCAAAGTTAGTTCCCATTTGTACCCTTCACTCACAATAAAACACACAGCAACATGATTCCCACTGGGTAATAATGCCTTAGTCCGGACATCCATGATCCCTCCGCAAAGGCTAGTATCATATCCACAATCCTATCATTTCTGGTACAGTCCTCCCACAGATGGATAAACTCCTTATAGTACAAAACCAGGGTCAACTCAGACATAATATGGATGAGTGGATGGGTAACTGCAAATTCACTCCCTGATTTAGCACCTTTATCCTTCATGGACAGGGACAACATGTAAATGTTCTGCTCATCTCTGGGTTATTCATATGTAAAATATAACGTCTAAAAACTTAATGGAAATGTAGGCTAGGCTTTTAGCAGTAGCCTAGTAAGTACCTATGAACTTATGAACTTCCATTCCCTCTCTTCTCTGTAGCTCATAAATTCCCATTTGCTACAGACAAATTCCAGTTCCATGAGTTTTACCCTCTTCCTCCTATCCAGTTACACTGTGTTGTCCTCCAGTCTCTCATCCTTTGCCCTAAATATGTCTATTGATGATGCACCGTTTCAGTCTACAAGCTGCCTCTTTCCTTCACCTTTACTTCTGAGTCACTTAGCTTTGACTTTAACCATACCCTTAGCCCATTCCCAATTTGGTGTCCTTCCTCGTCTTTGAGTCACATCTGAAGATACCATCGTTTTAATAGATTGTCATGCCACACCCCCATGTCTACCTTTTCTGTCTGTTTTGAACATCCTGTACCCAGGTACTTCCACCCACTCTTGTGTCTGATCTGTATATCTGTTATACCAGAAATGTCCACCATTTCTTCCTGCTTCACTACTTACAGCTTCCTCTTAAGATTACCCAGTTATGCTTATCACCACTGGTTGCTCCTCTGGCTATACCCAGAATCTTTATCTATTGTCTACTGTCTGAGTCAATAATCTACTGGCAGGCCAATGTCCAGTTTCCCAGCTTGAGTTACCTGAGATAGCTCTGTTGAGCAAAAGCTGGATGTAAAACCAATCAACCTGCCAAACATAAACTAAGGATTGTTACACTCAATATAGGTTCACTAACAGGACTGAGCTTGGAAGTAGATGATATGATGGTATGATGATGGCTGGACATCCTGTGTTCCAGGAGATGAGACAGAAGGGAAATGTAGCAAAATCACTTGCCTTGGGATCCAGAGTTTACTACTCAGGAGGAGGACAGACTACAAATGGAGTGGGAATTATGGGAAGGAGAGGCTTCAGAAGACAGTGTTGGAGATTATCAGAATTAGTGATAGATTCCACTCTAAGGAAAATGCAGTATTCATAGACTCAGTCCATGGCCCAGAGCAGGGTTATGGCAGTTATGAAAAGGGTGCATTAAGGCAGCAGTTACAGGACCTACTTAGATAGAGCAGGACCACATGACTTAGTATTTTTAATGGGAGACCTGAATGCACAATGCACATATGAGTGTAGACAGAACAGGAAATGTGGACTGTCTGTGTCCACATGGGTGCAGCAATAGGAATAAAGAAGGAGTGTTGGTTCAAGACTTCTGTCTGGCAAATGTCTTGATGATGGCCAACACATGGTTCAGCAAGTTAGACAGTCATAAGATCACATATAGGAGTGACCATCATGCAACTCAGGTAGCTTTCCTCCTAGTAAGGAAAGGGCACTGGGATAAAATCAGTGATTGCAAAGTCATCCCTGATGAAACAGTCCTCCCACACCATAGACTGCTGTTTGCCACATCTAGTTGCAAATAGCCATCAGAGAAGGCTCTGATGTCAACAGAGACTAGGCTGAAGATCCATAAGTTGACTGGAGACTAAGCACAAGAGTTTAAGGAATTACTTAGGACTGTAGTACCTCAGGAAAAGGAGGAAACAGGTGGTGTGAAGAAGAATGGCACCACCTCAAAACAGTATATGTGAGGACTATAGCACAGATATGCAGCTGAGCCAGATATAGAAATACAGTACATAAGGAAAGCTGGAAGTGGAATGCTGAAGTCCAGGAAGGCAACAAAAGAAAGAAGGAGAGCAGGGAAATGTGGGAGACAGAAAAGACTGGACCAGGCTAGGATGAATACAGGTCGGCTAACAAAGAGGCTAAGAGAGCAGTTCCAGTAGCAAAGAACAAGGCATTAGAGGTGCTCTACCAGTTTCTGGGAAGTGACTCAGTAGATGGCTCCAAGAAACTCTATCAAGTTGAAAGGCATATGCAGAAAGATAAAGAAGATCATCAGACACCCTTCTTAAAGGAGCCCAGCAACAAACTGCTCACTAGTCCACAGGATGTCAAAGGCAGATGAAAAAAGCACTTCCAGCAACTTCTGAATGAAGAAAACCCCAAAGAGGCTGCACTGCCCCAAGCACAGTGTATGAAGAGGAGCCAACCAGAGAAGAAGTAAGAGCAACACTAAGGAAAATGAAGTTAGGGAACACAGCAGGCTCAGATGAGGTCACAGTAGGTATGATAAAGATGCAGGGTGAGATAGAGGAGAAGTGTCTCCTGAGGACAGCCATAGCACTGTGGAGAGAAAGGTGTATCTCAGATGACTGGGGAATAAGCATACTAGTGTCAGTGTTTGAGAATAAAGGGGACATTCACAACCATGGGCAGTACTGAGGTATCACATTCCTGTCACACTTCATTTAGGTTCTGGCAAGGGTGATTAATAAATGAATACTCAAAGTAGTAGAAAGTAAGATGGGAGATCAGCAGTTGGGATTCATATCAGGATGCAGCATAACTGAACCAATGTTTGCAGTGAGAAATAGCTGAGAAGAAGCTAAAATATTAGGAAAGGGTCTAAATGGGCATTGCCAGACTTGGAGAAGACATATGACAAGGCCCCCAGAAAGCTGATTTGGACAGTTCTGCAGTAGTTTGAAGTCCTAGAAACATTGGCAAAATCTGTGCAGGTTATATACAAGAATCCAATGACTCAAGTACAAATAGTGTTCAGTCTCACAGAGTGGTTCCTAGAGGGAGTGGGGGGGGGTGTATCAGGGTCCAGCTCTGAGTCCACTGCTGCTCATACTGGTGATGAACGACATTACCAAACAGGTTGGAGGTGACAGACCAACAAAGTTGCAATATGCAGATGATGTGGCATTACGTGCATGCCCTGAGCAAGACCTTCAGCAAAGGGTAGGGGAACAGAATACAAAAATAAAGGCACAATGGATGAAACTGAATGCAGATAGTTGTAATGGCAGCAAGTGTTAGAAATCAGAAAAAGCTGAGAACTGAGACATAAGAAGAAATAGTGGAACAGGTTAACAGTTTCACATATCTAGGAGGGATAGCTGAGGACAAGGGAAGTCTGAATAAGGAGGTTAAAGCTAGAATCAGAGAGGCTGCAGCCAACTGGTACAGAGTGTCAGGTGTAGTCTATGACAGAAGAGTGCCAAAGAAGCTGAAAAGTAAGGTGTGCAAAACAGTGGTGAGACCAGTACTACTGCTGTTGTTGTTTGTCTTTCGGCTTTTCCTGGTTAGGGATCACCACAGTGGAACTCTGGTCCGCTAATGATTGGCAGTTGTTTTTTATGGTGTCGAGTTGCCAACCCAACTCCCAACCTTCAATGAAGGCACGTCCATTCAACGCATGTCTTTTGAACGCCCACTCAACTGCGGGGCAGGACATGCAGACTCCACACAGAAGGCATTCCCAACCCAAGCCGAGAATCGAATGGGAGAGCCTCTTGCTGTGAGGCAACAACACTACCACTGTACCACCGCAGAATTTGAATGAGACCAGTACTACCGTATTGTACTGAAACCTGGGCAGTAATTGCAGAACAGCTGAGGAAGCTAGATGTGATGGAGATGAAGTGCCTGAGAAGGGTTGTAGGTTGCATACTGTAGGACAGACAAAGAAATGAGGACATCACAGCAAATGCCAAAATAACTCCAATTGCAGACAAAGTCAAAGATAACAGATTATAGTCTGCAGCATTAAGAACTGGTGTCCATTCCATGATAGATAATTTCAATTTAAGGCTAAAAATACAAGGGTTTGGTTTTGATCTGAGTTGACATCTTTAGTGAAAGTAAGAGAATAGAGAAACTAATGGGAAGTGATTGTTTAGTGAAGGGGGCTGTATCTGATAATTCCCTTCTGGCTGGAAGATTACACCCATCTACCCATAGTAATATAGAGCCGTATTAATCTATATCATAATTATAATAGAAATATACGATCATACATTAAGAAAACTCATAACTACAATAATTATACTATAATTTTACGAGCATACATTAATAAGAAAATCAGTCAAGTGTTAACTATCCACTGAGTTGGCTCTATAGTGCAATTAGATGAAGCCTGGGCTGGGATCTATCTCCTCCCCCAGGACCATTTAGTGATCCAAAGAATTGGATATGCTAGCTGTGTCAGGGTCTGAGTAAATTGCTTGTGTCAGCTCAACTACCCAAGGAAGAAAGTAGTGAATGATAACCTGAGCATCAGCTAAGAAATGGTAAGTAGTGTCTCAAGTCTACAGCAACTTGTAGATATGAGGTCTGACAAGAATATTATGTATTTAGACAGGAGTCAGGAATCGTGTAAAATTATTTCCTGTTCCAGCTATAGCACAACAGAGATAGTGTATCTGCTGTCATCTCTATTTAAAGAGAAACTGGCAATAACGTACATCTTGGTCTTGTAAATGCAAAGACTGTTACTGAAGCCTGAGACCAGTTTAATACCTTCTACCAGCCAATTAAAGAGAGTAGTCCACCCTTTGGTTGACCTTATGGGAGATGTCCTAGACATGTAAGGCAGATACGATTAATGTTACCAGACCATATCGCTTCACATCACATGGCCTGGTTATAAAAATATTCTGTCTTTGGTTTTGCCCCTCTCTCCACCACAGTTCCTTTTCATTCTTGTGACACCACCATGAGGTATGCTGGACAGGAGCTATGGGCCTTGGATCCACTCTTCTGCCCACAAATAAAATAACAATCTAAAAAATTGATGACCACCAATGACATGGTCTCTTATGCTTCACCACTTTACTAAAGAGATGAAACTACACAAAAATATACAAATAAGAATCAGTAAGCAACTCACAAAGTGCCACTTGGCCTCCAAGAGCATGCAGGAAATATGGACTATTGCCCTGGTTAGGGATATACACATACCTCTCACCTCTCCAGATTTTCACAGAATGTCCTGATTTTTGCCTCATATTCTTGGTCTGTTTCTCATAAAATTTTGGTTTTCTGGCAAATCACTGGAAAATCATTGAGGACTGAAGTCAGAAAATAATCAGAGCCACTTGAATTTCAGATTTCTCACTCTTCAGAAAATTCATGGTAATGTAAAATCTGTCATTCTATCAACTTTCTAAGTTTGTAAGAGCAATATGTAAAACATGTCCTTATTTTTGGGCCTTTATCCCCCATTATATATGGCTTTGTCCAGATTTCTTGCTCTTAGAGGTTGAGAGGTATGGGTATACACTAGCTGCTCACAAGAACAGGCATTACACTGAATACCCCACTGAACAGTCTTGATCTAGCTCCTGCCTCACCACTTCTATTGGGTTTCAGTGCTTTTAAGTGCTTGCTTTCCCACTGTACTTAATCAGTGGTGTCACAGTGTTAGCAGTGGTCTAGGTATGTATTTAGAGTTTTTTATCCTGCAGAATGGTTTGTCAGCAAGTGGGCTGCAACCTTTGCAGCCACAAAGTAAATATACAGAGGTATAGACTGAAGCACAGTTACTTATTTTTTTGTTTAGAATACATTAAGAAACTGATAGAAATTAGTTCTGAATAACATACAAAAATATCAGGATCACAGCTGCCTTATCAGTGTAATTAATTTAAGGGAATTCCTCTTACCAATATGTCTAAAGAGGACATGAAAACAACCTCAATCCACTAAATCTGGAGACAACTTGAAAGGTGTTTTGGATGTGTGGTATTCAGGAAGAAGTCTGCCCAACCTATCCTCAGTGACCTCAAAACTCAACTGTAGCTACAGAGGCTTGATTTAGGGATGATATTACTGTACCTGATGCAGATGAAAGAACCAAACAGCTTAAGCTTCTAAGAGAGTGAGTCTATACTGAAGAAAGGGAAAAGCAGTGCCACCATGAAAGGGAAATGTCGGTCCTTTGCCAAACACATGTGAGTACTGGCAAGAGGGAAGCTGAACCCTAGATGTCAAGCTCAGTTCCAAATTATTTCCAAAGAATAAAGAGAGGGTAAACTTAGTTTTATTTAGGCATTTGAAGGGGTGGGAAATCGACAATAAATGGGCAAGAAAAAGTGGAAGAGTTTTTTAATTTCTTTACACTTCAGTTAGGCAAAGCATGCTGTGTCAAAGTTAAATTATGTACCTATTTAAATTATGATAAAGTTAAATTTAAATGTTAAACTGACTCCTGATGCATATAGAAAAAAATTCAGAAAGCATAGAAGAAAAGCAGATAACATCGTGAGTGATAATGTTGCAGAAATAAACATTTACTTTCACAGGTGGGTCAGTGGATTTCAAGTCACTAATTTGAAAGGCTTGCAAACCTTTTTTTGAGGGAGCAAGAACTTGGTTCTCAGCTTGAGGGCATGAGAATGCATTAAGCAAATTGAGAGTATGATGGTGCTGAAGAGAAGGGTAGGAAGGAGGATCCATTTCTAACTAGTAGGTCACAACTGCACAAGGAAGGGATACCCAGTGCTACAGGAGATCTGGTGCAGTACTATACAAGTATGGGGTATGTTCAACAAACTACCAACAGTTCATGCAAGTAAGGCCAGGTGCATGGCAACAAAACACAATATACACCAACACATGAGCCAGCACTCTTCATACTATGGTGAATGGATAAATAAATCCCCCAATTCCTTACTAAGCAAACATAGCTTTATTATATAAAGTGCTGGCTCGTGTGTTAGTGTATACCAAGTGTTTTTTTGCCATGCACCTGGCCTTACTTGCATGAACTGTTGATAGTTTATTAGACTATGTTATTCATGCTGTGGGCCACACTTGGTGAGATATATTTTTCATAGACAACTGAGAGCTTATAAATACAAGGGCAGTGTTGCTGGAAACCATTGAATGGGCTGTTGTTTGTTGTATGGCTTTATGTGGAGGTGTGCCATATAAGCTTACTAAGCAGCTTATTAAAAACAAAGAAGATATATAATAAAGCTATGTTTGCTTAGTAAGGAATTGTACTATTTATTTATCCATTCACCATAGTGTGATGACTGCTGGCTCGTGTGTTGGTGTATATTATGGGATATGTTCACTCATATGTCATGGTATACCTAGATGGTGGAACATCAGTTGGACATAAGACCTCAGAAGTTCGTCACACTGGCCCCTTACAAAGTGCCTGAATGGAGTAAGCAAACCTAAGAGAGGAACTGCAGGAAATGTTGCATCTCTGGGTAGATCTAGGTATTCAACAGTTCCTGGGCTTCATCAGTAATGTTGGTGCCAAAGAAAGATGATAATAGATTTTGCATAGGTTACAGGAAAATAAATAGTCAAAAAAGAGTCTGATATTTAACTTATATCCAAGGTAGATTAAGACTTAGAGCAGTTGGCTAATTATCAGACTACTACTGACCTGGCTAAAGGTAATCTTAACAACTGCAATGAGTGAAAAGTCAGAGTTTATGGCCCCCTTTTAGGACATTTGAGTTCATCAATATACACTTTGGGATGAATAATGTCCCAGCATCCTTCCAGAGTTTTGCAGGTCATATCCTAGCAGGATCTGTAAACTATCCACTTGTTTTCCTAGTTAAAACTGCAGTCTATAGTTGGTCCTGGAAAAGCATGTTCAACATGTTAGGGGGATGCTAAACAAACTAAAAAGGACAGGTTTAACTAGGTTTAACTATTAAGGTCAACAAATCTCAAGTGAAATGTGTGGGTGGTACTATAATTCAGCTAGAGCCTACCAAGGTGGATTCAATTTGGGCATGGCCTGACCCTGCCACTAAGAAAAAGGTAACAGCATTCCTTGAGATAGCAGGATAGTATAGTAGGTTTGTCCCCCATATAGTATAATAGCCCTGTGATGAAAGGATGTACTGCCAGCACGGCTAGATGGAATTTTGTAAATAATTATATGTCATTTGTGAATATCAAATTGATTTATACAAGATGTTTGTTTTACAAATGTATTAGAACTGTGGGTCATACAAGATGCTGGTGTTACAAATGTATTAGAACTGCATGTTTTGTGTATATCAAACTGATTTGTGCAGAAGTTTGTGTTGAAAATGTATTTGTAAAGTGCTCGTGTTTGAAATGTAACCACAGTGTGCCCTACTGCAGAGAACTGAAATGTACAGGCACTATTCTAACTATTTAAATGTATATGCTTTAACAGATGAAACTGGAAGGTTAACCTCAGTCCAGCAAAATTTAGAAATAATATCTGAAATTAAATCACTTTATAGACTAGGCCATAAAGATGCTATCTCATGGGTTTCAAGGCAGCAAGAGACATAAAAGTCTGTACTAGGAAGCTTTCTGTATTTTCTTCGGGGTGAACTAATTGCCATTCAGCATTAGTGGAAGTGTTCAATTGCTTTATTACCTCCAGAAGCTCAACAGATCTGAGAAAAGCCCTTGTGTGTTTATTTTTACAGGTAGGTGCTAAGTCCTGCTAGCTTCCAGCAATGGGGATTTGCATGGAAACTAGAAGTCAGATGACAAGAAGTGATGTCATTCTTCAAGCTATCCCAGCAGTAATATTTTAGATATTATTTTGAGAAGTCTCTTAGTAAGAGACAGAGCAGTCTGTATTCTGTCTTGGGCCTGACAACAACAAGAAGGTCCACACACAACATCATCTGTCTTGCTCTATTAAGTAAGTTATTAGTGTATAGTAGCCCTCTTAGATACAGTCAGGAATATAGTGAAGCTTAGTTTAGATATTATTTGTCTTTATTTTTCTGAGCCTGTCCTGCAATGTTATTTTAAATATTTCCTGTGGTTTTGAACTCTGATGTCACTGTGAATATATATATATACTTAGTATTTTCTTGTTCTTCTATTATTTATTATTAAATATATTTAAACCTTTCATTGTGGCTAATCTTTATAGAGATATTTAAGTTCTGAGAGTACTTGAATATTTATTTGGTGACACTGTGTGGGCTAATCCTAATAGTCTTATTCTTGGTTAAGCTACCATTTGTATTAGTATTAATATTACACAGTAAAATGGGACACCCTTTGTTAATGGCTTTAAAGTAGCTAGCAAGGGGTTCTGATGGCAGTGGTAACTACCTTATTGTCTGGGCAGAAGGGGGCTAGTAAATCCATGCCAGCCTTTCCCAGGTGTGTGTGTGTGTGTGTGTGTGTGTGTGTGTGTGTGTGTGTGTGTGTGTGTGTGTGTGTGTGTGTGTAAAATAAATCTCCAAAAGGTACTTAGGCAGGGACACGAAGCACTGGTTGGACAGAGAGAGTCTTGGAGGACTTGGCTTGGAACACTGTCTAAGGACTCAATGACATAGCTGTGCCACTGGGGAGTGTTATTTGGGATCTAGAGAAAGAGGGTGAAACCAGCCCTGGACTGACTGTGGTCTCTGTGTGCTCTTAAGGGAAATTGCACTTGATGCAGCGAGCTGCATCTGGAAATACTGTGTGTGTACCTGTTATCCTTCCACTGAACATCCTCCACTGGTGCCAGTGGTGAGGATTAAGGCTCCTTTATTACTGGTCCAGTGGTGGGTTGCCACAACCCCCTCCTATTACTTACGTTACCAGAAGTAGTAGACATGATCATGTTGTCTGGACTCCAGCCAGTGAGCAGGTATTCCAAATAATTAAAGTGGCTATCCCATGTTAGCCATTCTTCACTACAACTGATAATGTATTGTGCAGTTAGATGTTTCAAACCATGGTGCAGGAGTTGTGCTCATCCAGGTTTCTTAAAGGGAGATGAGTACCCCATAGTATATCTCAGCTGCAGTCTCCTGCCCCAAGAGGCATTTTATGCAGCTGTAGAAAAGGAATATTTGGGCATATTTAAGAATTTACAAAAGATTCAACTCCACTTGCATAGCAGAAAGTTCACAGGGGTTACAGAACAGGTTAAATGGAAAGTTTATCCACTGGAGTTTAGCCTTCTAGTCCTGTAACATGACATTTGAGCATGTGAGTACTACTGAAAATGCCAGTGCAAATGATATTTCTGTAAAAGGAACAGGGTGGTGTACCAAAAGGGTGCATTTGCATTTCAAGCATTGTTGAGGATGTCTCAAGAAAAATTAACTGATGTCTAGATGGGGGACAATAGGTGATGTTTGAGAATAAATATGTGAGGAGCATTGAATCCTTGCATAACATGCAGCTGGTAAATGGAAACTACGTGACTGAATCTGAAATGCATATTCTTCTGTGACATGAAAGCACATCAGAAATTGTGATCTTTTTTATATAAGCCATAAAAAGTATAGTGAGTCTGTATCTGAAGTTTGTAAGTGCAGAGAGTAATTATACATATGTTTTGAGTATATCAGATATGCAAAACAGAAATGAAAACTGTACTGTTTTCTTCTGTGATTGCTAGATCTGCGACTCTCCTTAGGTTAGGAAGCTAACACCTGTAAGAGCACAGTTGGAAAAAGCCATAAGAAAACTGAAAGTAAAAGCTGGAAAACAACATCATTAGTGGGTAACTGTTAAACTACTTAATTGCACCTGTGGTTTCTGTATGGGAAGGTCATATGTCAAATAGCTGAAAAAACAGTCAGGATGAAGAACTACCATGGAGCTTGTGGTTCACAGACCTATGCGTTTATTTTATCCATTCATGGCTCTGCCTGTGATGACTTCTAGAATAATTTAATCAAAGAAACTTAGGGTTCAAGAATTCTTTAGGTTACTAGCTAGCACGGTGAAGGTTTAAGTGTAGGCAATTTTTTTTTTCTTTCTTGTAATCTATTTGTTCAAAGCAACTGTTGCTAGTTTTTCCAAGCATGCCTGTATTCCTTTGCATATTCAAAATTCATTCTTTGTTATACAAATTGTTTCCATTAATTAAATTAAAAACTTGTGTCTGAGCATTTACTTAATTATTAATTGATAAGAATGTATTTACTGATAAATGATACTAAGCTGCTAACCTATATCTCTACGTGGACAGACTGCTCTGTTATACACTATCATTTGCATTTATAATTACCTGGGAACAGCAACAGAGAGTTTCCAACTTAGCTAATACGGGCTGGTGGATTTACTGCCTTAGACCAAGGCAGAAGGCTGTAGTGTTTTAGATTATTGTTAGCCTTCCCTCAAAATTAATGTGAGAGTGTGTGTGTGTGTGTGTGTGTGTGTGTGTGTGTGTGTGTGTGTGTGTGTGTGTGTGTGTGTGTGTGTGTGTGTGTGCACATGTGAGCATGTGCATGTGTGTGCCTGTGTATCTGTATATGACAGCTCGCACATGTGTTTGGGGATGTGTATGTGTGTGTGTGTGTGTGTGTGTGTGTGTGTGTGTGTGTGTGTGTGTGTGTGTGTGTGTGTGTGTGTGTGTGTGTGTGTGTGTTCAATCTACAGTTATTGTGTGGACATGCACATGGGTAAGCACTGACATCAGGAGAAACAGTGGTGATAAAAGCCCCTGGTGAGCTAGGACACTGACTCTGCTGAGGGAAGTGGTCAGTCTGAAGCCTTTTGAAGACTCTTCTTGGATGTGTATGGTCAACAGTGTTTATTTTCTACATGCTCTTTTAGACCAAGTTGCATTTATTGAATTGTTGAGCGATTCATGTCTCTACCTTTTTCTACTTTAATATGTTTAGTAAACGTGGTGTGACTTGAGAGACAATTACATGGGTCACCACCAGAATGTAAATTTAGATTAATTTATTTGTGGATAATGGAGCAAATCTAAGGATCATAACCATTGCTAACTCTACATTTCACAATGCTTAACAGCAATGATGATTTACAATATAGCATTGTTTAAAAATTATTTTTTTTTTATCTTCACTCCACTAAAAGCTGTACTCACAGACTATGCAGCAGACTAACCTAAGACCATCATTTTAAAGAATAGAAGAAGTGTGCCAAGCTGTGCTTACAGAGTGTTGTGTACCTGGTCAGAATTCTGTAAAAGAAAAGTAGAGTGAGTAAAAAGATTCTTTTGTAGGACTCTAGATTCCACTCCTAAACACGGTCACTCTCCCTGTCCCTATTCTATCCAAATGGTTGACTATCTGCTGCTAACCAACCATGACAGACACAGCAGCAGTGCAGCAGCTGTGCATCGAGGTGTTAGGTAGGTGCCTACCTGTAACCAGAGAGAAGCACGAGAAGTAAATTAATGACAGGTGAGAGTGGTGTTTTGCTATTATTTATGTTGGAGCTATCAGGGTTGCTGTCAGATTGTAGATTGTAGATCGCCAAGTTGTAATCTAAGCAGACTATAGTTTATGTAACTATGGTCCAAATGCTCAACCTGATAATAATTCTGCTACTGCTGCCCTCAAATCATCTATATTCCTACCTCATTTCAGAGAAAGAAAGTGCATCTGTTTGCAGAATTAGTTCAGCATAAACTTTGAGGTCAAAGGCATTAGACAGCAAATACAGACTTGTACTAAAAATGTCATGCAGTTTCATAGTGGCAGATAAGTTTGGGATTAATTTATGGATAGGCGTGTAATCAAATTACACATAAGGAAACACTGGCGTTACTAAATGGGTATGCATGCAAAGTGCCTGGCTGTTGCTACAATGGCCTGCTTTAAATGTACTAAGATTTATCATTCCTCAGTCTTTGCCAGAATTCTTTAGGCAATTTTGCACAGTTACTTAACCAGAACATTTTTGTTCATTGATCCTAACAAAGCAGTATTTTCACTCTGTGAGCTTGTCTGGTTTGAAAAGAAGTAAAAATGTTTATTCATTTAGAATTAGTGTACTTTACAGCTCAGTGCATTGTCTATAAATGAAGACTGAAGAAATTATTTTTCTGTGTGCATGTGCGTGTGTGCCTGTGTATCTGTGTATGACAGCGTGTGTGTGTGTGTGTGTGTGTGTGTGTGTGTGTGTGTGTGTGTGTGTGTGTGTGTGTGTGTGTGTGTGTGTGTGTGTGTGTGTGTGTGTGTGTGCACATTTAATCAGGAGAAAGGGGCAGGTGTAGCACACAGTTTGAAAAGGTGAATAGACAACAAAATACATTTTCAGTATATCCATGATTGGTAGGCTTGCAGCATAAGCTTAAACAAAGGTTGTGCAAATATTATCCAACCTAGATAAAGAAAATACCTTAATATTTGGCAGGCTACAGTACATACTCAAAACAAGGAAAAAAGAAAAAAATCAATGACCTCAAGGCTGTATTTGAATACGTGTGTTGCTCTCAGCTATAGGCTGTTTGTATAGATATGGAATTTAGCTGTCTATTCAGACCTTCCAGGCCAGTTTATGTCGGGAGTAGGATTGCACTGCTCTCATTCTGCTAACAGCCTCACATGTTAGAGTGAGATGGGAGGCATTTGGAACAAGCATAGAAGAATACAGGTAAAAAAAAGAAGTGACCTATTATGTAGAGGTGTGAAGGAGACAGGGAAAAAGAAATGTATCACCAATGCAGCTAGTTCTTTCTTTCCATTTGAACGTATTGCTCTTAAGGTCAGCACTGGAACTTCTGCGGTGGTGATGTCTGGTTTAAACAGCAGAGTAAGGGACTAGGCTGCCTTTGCATACACTCATTTTTGAGCTGTTTTATCTAGGACATTTTCCAG
>NC_056735.1:972620268-972675268 GCF_019279795.1 Protopterus annectens
GATTTCCTCTTTTACTGCTCTGAGCCCAGTGTCTAGAAGCAAACTTATAAATAAACATCAGGATTAGAGAGCTCTGAATCCCAGCAACACCTATATTACATTCCTAATACTGATACATTATCAGACTGAATTAAATATGTGTGCGTGTGTGTGTGTGTGTGTGTGTGTGTGTGTGTGTGTGTGTGTGTGTGTGTGTGTGTGTGTGTGTGTGTGTGTGTGTGTGTGTATATATATATATATATATATATATATATATATATATATATATATATATATATATATATATATATATATATATATATATATATATATATATATATCCTTGTAAAGTGGATTGCTCGAGGTAACACAGTTGGCAAATGGAGGTTGGGGGGAATCAAACACAGTACCACTAGCAACTCATTAACAACTCAGAGATTTAATGCTCTACTCTAACTACAAATGTATTCAACCCTGAAGGTACTTGAACTCTCAAACATCTTCATTTAGTTTCTACAAAACAATACTTACTCATGAATCAGAGAGTGATCCAAATATGACAAGATTAACTAAAATACCGTGCTCTACAAGTTTTCTGATCAATAGCTTGTGATCTTCTCTATCAACGGCAGATGAAAAGCTTATTAAAGCAACATAGATTCATAGGTTGGTACTAGACTATTGGCCCTAGGGGCCATACAAGCCTAGCCATAGCAATTCCATGGCTATTTCTTCCCACACTATTTACTTCCCTAGACCCCTGTCTAGCAGGGCAACTGACGTGATCCCCGGGGTGAATTTCCTTTCTCCCATCCAATTGTCAAGGTTCCTTTTGAAAAGGGCCAAAGAGGCGCTCTGCTTGACATGTATGGGCAGTCTTTTCCAGAGTCTGGGGAGTCTCTGGGTCAGGAACCTAGCCCTCCAGCATGTTTTGTTTATTGTGATGACAAGGTTTAGATCCCTGGTGCATGTGGCTCTGAGGGACTGGGATTTCTTTAAGTGCAGCATGTCCAACAGCTCTGGGTTTGACATCGCCTTGTATGTTAAGCAGAGATCGTCTCTGAGTAGATGATATGTGACAGAGTATAGCTGGAGTTTTTTAAGGCAGTCAGCATAGGGCATCTGCTTTAGGCCTGTGATTCTTTTAATGAGGTATTTCTGAGGCCTTTCCAGTTGTTGCAGATGTCTTGAGAGGTACATACCAAAAGGGGAATTCTATAATGGGTCTAATGAGGGATGAGTACAGTGGGACAATGACCTCCTTTTTTCTAGAAGAAAAGCCCTTAGTGATGAGGTGTGCCACATAGAAGGATTTCCTGACTGTTGTGACAATGTGGTTATCGAAGGTGAGACCACTGTCCACCTGTGTCCCTAAGTCTCTTATCACACTGTCTGCAACAATTTCTTCCTGCTGCCACCTATGTGGTAATTCATGGGTACATGTTTTTTACCAAAGGGGATAACTATACATTTTTTGGCATTGAGCTTGAGCCCATGGCTCTGGCACCAAGCATCTGTTTCTGTAAGGCCCTTTTGTAGAGTATACACATCATCTGGGGATTCAATAATGGCTCCCAGTCTGCAGTCATCTGCGAACTTTGTTAGCCAGAGTCCCTTAGTGTTGGCCTGTACTTCAGAGAAGTAGATGCCAAACAAGAGCGGTCCCAGGACTGAACCCTGAGGTACTCCACTTGTCACTTGTCTGGAGATGGATTTGGAGTCGGCTACTTTTACAGTGTGGGTTCTGTCATTAAGCCAGTTGGCAACCCATCGAGTGACGTAGGGATTAATGCCCAGCTTAGTAAGTCTATGATTCCAGAGTGGGGGATGATGTCAAAGGCGTTGGCAAGGTCCAGATAGGCTGTGTGGACCACCTTACCCTCGTCCATGGCTCTGGAGACTGATTTGAAGAAGTCAATCAGGTTCAGGCGACAAGATCGGCCCTTCACGAACCCAAACTGGGTGGGGTCCAGTGTTTGAAGGTTGCCAGTGTCTTTGTTTATAAGTTCCATGATAATACGTTTCATGGCCTTGCAGATCAGGCTCATCAGACTGATGAGGTGGTAGTTCCCGGGATCCAAGGTGGATCCCCCCTTGTGGAGTGGGATAATTGTAGCTGTGCACCACTCAGTGGACACAAAGCCTGAGGTGAGGCTATGATTAAACATGACACTTAGGTGAGGTGCCAGTTCATTTTGTAGTTCATGTAATACACAGCCTGGAATGTCATCTGGTCCCATGGATGCTGTATTCTTAGCTTTGGAGAGTGTGGTTTTTACCTGTGTGGCTGTTATTACTGGAATTTGGCAATCTTCCAGTATTGAGATGGGCCATTTAGGGGGTGAGAGGGGGGTGAAGTTGGCACTGAATTGATCTGCCAGGATATTGGCAATATCCTTGGGATCAGTATATTTAATGCCATTCTGTTGTAGCTCAGAGCAGATCTGAGCATTGCCATTTAGATTCTTGACATAGTTATAGAATGCCTTGTGGTTGTCTTTGGAATCTTTGGCAATTTTATTTTCATAACTAGCTTTGGAGAATTATATGAGGGACCTCAGCTTCTTACTGAGGCTTGTAAGGGAGTTTTTTGCATCCTGGGAGTTTCCCCTTTTCTGCAACAATTTCTTCCTTTTGTTGTAAGGTTTGTTTATGGCAGGGGACCACCAGATTGGCTTCCTTTTTTTGGAGGAGAGCATCTTGGTTCTATTTGGGATGGCACGATTCATGCACGAGTGGATGTGCTCGTACAGTGCCTTAGTGTAGGCTTCAGCAGTCATTTGTATGTTATATTCAACAGCATGAATAATAAAAGGTAAGATTACAAGTTACTATGGACTAGTCTTTTATATAAACATGTTGATAAATATTATGTCTTAATATGGTATTTATTTCTTCTAGTAATCTCCTTAAAATTAGCCTTTCCATTGCTTTATATGAATTAAACAAAACAATTATGTGTATATAATTTCTAGTATCATCCCTAGTACCCTTGCCTTTAAAGGAAGAGTTATTTTTCAACCAGATGGGATCGAGCATTCTTTGAAGCTGGTATCAAAATTAGTTTTAGGAGAATATAGACTAGTGCCTAACTGTTTTTTTAGATCCTTGCTTATAATACCATCAATTCCTACAGATTTGGCAAAGTCTAGCTTTTTTCAGTAAGTCCAGAATGACCTCAGTAGAGAAGTAGATATTTGAATGTTTGCCATATACCCTTTATGTTTTTAAACTTAAATTCTGTCCATAGTTTTCTGCTAGACTATCCATAAATAAAGTCACAGTCTGATGCCATTCTACATATATAGTTTACCCTTTTATTTGAAGTGATTTGGTCATCAACATTTTCTTACTTTTACACTACACAAGGTAGTGCACAAAGTGCTGAACAAGATTTGTGCAAAATTATAAAAGGTGCCTGGCAGCTCCAATGAATCTTATGCCATTCTACATATATAGTACGCCCTTATACTTAATGTTTATCAGATGTTTGATTGCCTGTCTATTTCTCCTTAAATACTTAAATAGGGCTCTCTTCCGATGATTAACATTTCTTATACATTCTTCCTGATATTGCTACTGGTCTCTTAGTGTGCAAAGTGAGGTATTCCCTGCTATGATAAGAGAAGTAGGGCAGTGGATGTGTACCAAATGCCAGCACAGTTAGCTGAAATGTTTTAAAGAATTATATGTCATCTGAATATCAAAATGATTTGCACAGATGGTGTATCGAAAAATATATTTGTAAACCTGTTTGTGTTAAAAAATGTACCAACGGTATGCCCTGCCGGACAAAAAAATATACATTCATTATTGTTACTGTTTAAATGTATATGTTTTAATAGAGGATACTGTAACAGAAGAGGTTAATCTCAATCCACCTAACTTTGAAAATATTCTGGAATTAAATTACTGGGCATAGGGCATAAGGATTGTGTCTTGCAGTTCTCAATACAGCCAGAGAAAAAAAGTATATACTAGGAAGCTTTCAGCATTGTCTTTGGGGTGAACTAATTGCTAATATGGAAGAGTGGAGATTTGAGATTATTTTATGATTTCCAGGAGCTGTATCCAATCTTAGCAAGGGTGTGTGTGCTTGTGTGTGTGTGTGTGTGTGTGTGTGTGTGTGTGTGTGTGTGTGTGTGTGTGTGTGTGTGTGTGTGTATACATTATTGAAAGATATGTGCTAAATCCTTACATCTTGTAGCCAAGGGGATAGCATGGGCCCAGAAATCAGATGACCAGATTATGTGATGTTATTCTGTAATACATCACTAAAAATGGTATTTTAATACTAGGTGAAACTGGAGTCTCATTGCATTCTGTTTTTGAAACCTGACAGAGAAGGACCCCTCACGTACCTCACCTTGCCTTGCTCTAGTAAGTGACCATGGACTAGTAACTTTTTAGATCAGTCAGGAAAATATAGTGAGACTACATAATTAGTGTTTTTCCTATATTTGGGCGAATCTATTCATCTGTGTTATTTTACTATTTCCTATGCTTAAAACTCTGGTGTTTACTGTAAATAGATATTTAGTATTTTCATGTCCTTTTCTTATTTATTTTAAATATAGTTAAACTTTTCATTGTGAATGGTCTTTTAGAGAATATTTTAATCTCTGAGAGTACTTATATATATTTCGTGACAGCTCTGGCCACTCCTGGAAGCCTTACTGTTGGTCAAACTACTATTTGTAGTAATATTAATTTCACTCAGTATAATTGGATACCTTTGAAAGAACCTTAGAGTAGCTGGCTTTGGAGTGTCTGGTGCTGGTGTAACCCCTTATAGTCTGGGCAGAAGAGGGAATAGCTAGTAAATCTGTGCCAGCCTTTCATGTGTGTGTGTGTGTGTGTGTGTGTGTGTGTGTGTGTGTGTGTGTGTGTGTGTGTGTGTGTGTGTGTGTGTGCCTGTGAGTGAAAATCAAATCTCAAACAGTATGTGCATGTGTCAGCTGTTTGGAGCAGGGACATGAAGCACTGGTTTCACAAAGAGGGTGCTGGAGAACTCAACTTGGACACTTGTCTGATGTCTTAGCTCTATAGCTGTGCCAGTGGGGAGTCTTACTGGGCACCTGGAGGGAGACAGATAGAGAAATCCAGACCCTGGACTGAGTGTGTTCCCTGTGTGCTATTAAGGGGAACTGTGCTTGATGCAGAGAGCTGCTTGTGGAATTACTAGGTGTATCCATTTATGCTCCAAGTCAATGTCCCTCTCCAGTGCCAGTGGTGAGGATTCAAACTCCTTGATTACTGGCCCAGAGTGGAGACATCACATATTGTTGAGCAGTGGTGTGGATATTAATTGAATGTCTGTAGCCTGTAGGCAGTTGTCACTTAATGTGGGTGTACTCTCAAGAAGCCACAATGTAAATATTCAGATTTTCATTATCACAACAGTTTCATTTATTTTTTTTTTTGTTAGCTTAGTTTAGTCAGGGGAAATCAGGCAAAGATGTCAGCAGAGGATTATGTCAAGCTGATAAAGAAACAGTTGGCCAAGGTGTTCAAAGCCAAAGGACTGGTGCATGCCACCCTCACTAAAGAGGAAATGATTTCTGCCTTAGTCATAGCTCAGACCAGCAATCAGGCGGATAACTAGTCTGGTGATGGGAATTTGCAGCACTCAGAAACAAGACAGTTCACCTTTTCCTCAGATGACTTAGAAATGTGTCTGGAGGTAAAGATACTTGAACTGGAGGCCAAACATTTGGAACTAGAATCAGCAGAGAGACTGCAGTGTTTCGAGGCTAAAGGAAAGGAGAAACAGATGGAATTAGAATCAGCAGAGAGACTGCGGCATTTGGAGGCTGAAGAAAATGAGAAGCACCATCAATATAAGAAGGAGATGCTGACTCTTCACCAGGGTCATGGAGGTAGTGGTGAAGGGAATAACTGAAACCTAGAAGCAATAAAGTTCTGGAAATGTATTCCACAATTTACAGAAGGTGATAATTTTGATAGTTTTATTCATATATTTGAAAGTGTATGTAAACAGTATAATATTGACCCAGGGCTCTGGGTACAGTCCCTGACCCCCTTGCTCCATGATAAAGCTGTAACTGCTATTTCTAAATTGTCTGATATTGATGGTTTAAACTATGATAAAGTAAATAAACGTTTACTTGAATGTTTTAAGTTAATACCTGAAGCTTACATAAAGAAGTAGAAGTTTTGTGTGCATAGACGCAAGGCAGAGAAAAGTGTGTGTGATTATTTTGCTGAGTTAAGCACTTATTGTCATAGGTGGGTGAGTGGGTGTCAGGTCACTGGAAGACCTTTTGGTGAGGGAACAAGTTCTTAGCACTTTGTCTATGGACATGAGAATCTGGTTGGCAGACCGAGAGGGTAACTCTGCAGATGAGCTGGGAAAAAGGGGATCTCTACTTAGCAAGCAGGGCATCACTGCACAGGAAAGGGATACCCAGTGCTGCACATGGATATAAGGGAACACATAGTGGGCAGCCTAAACCATCCCAACAGAGTCCACCAGTAACAAGGGGAAGCCACTAGTTCAGGTACACGGCCAGGATCAAGGGTTAAATGTTTTAAATGAAACCAGTGGGGCCATGTATCATACAGATGTCCATGGAGGCAAGGCAGGGAGCAAACAATGGGGGAGTCAGCAAGTGTAAATAACAGTTTGCCAGTTGTAAGTTGTCTGGAAATAACAGGGATACCAAACTATCACCAGAGGTTATAGCCTACCTTAGTGGATGAAAAACAGGGCAATGCTAAGAGAGACACTGCATCTGACATAACCATTGTGAAGCATACAGTGGTTAAAGAGGATCAGTACTTGCTTGGGCAGTCTGCTCCAGTCAGAGCTTTAGGAGGGACCCCATTCCAAATGCCTTTGGCCAGGGTTCACTTCGAATGGGAGGGTAGAAAAGGAAGAAAGCAAGTAGGTGTGTTTGAGGATATCCCCACAGATGTCTTGACAGGGATTGATAATGCAGTACCTTGTGTGCATGCAGTTACACACAGTCAGGATTGGAGACAGGCATGTGGGTTTCATAGCCTGGTGGAGACCCAGCCAGATCCCACATCTGAATCCAGGGCTGGTGAGGTGGCTATTTCAGGGAGGGAGCTACCCTGTAGCAGTGAGCCTGAATGTGAGCCACAGCTGCTGGTAGGTACTGATGTTCCCTTGGACAGAGTGACTGCAAGGGCAAAGATGAGTGGTAGTACCCAGGCTGACAGTGAGGCCCTGCTGTCAGAGGATACCAGACTTCCTGTGAAAGGGGAGCTGGGAAGAGTTACAAATATATGGTTGAGACAGTCTCAACTCTCAGACCCTACACTAAGAGGCTTAAGGGAGGTAGCTAGGGATGCACCTCATTCTCATGGAAAAGGGGAGTCTGTATACTGATAGAAAGGGTTACTGTATAGAGAATGGGTGAGGTAATGCAGCAGTTGGTAGTGCTGTATTACCATCTGACACTTCTAGCCATAGCCCATGACATTCCTTTTTCAGATCATATGGGCATAAAGCATTCCAAGAGGCATATTATGCAGAACATTTATTTGCCTGGGATTGCAGGGGATGTAACAGGGTACTGCAGCACCTGTGAGCAGTGCCAAAAAGTAGGCAAGGCAGGAGACAACATAAAGACTCCTTAGATGCTTTTGCCTGTGATTGAGGAGCCATTTCAGAGGGTAGCTATGGATATTGGGAGGTCTCTAAGTATCCCAAGTTCCACAGTATATCTAGGTGGTAGTAGATTCTGCTACTAGATACTCTGAGGTGGTGGCTCTGTCCTCCATCGAGGCAAAGAAGGTGACAAATGTTTTGTTAGAGATTTTCAGCAGGACAGGTTTCCCAACAGAAATACTGACTGACAGAGGTGCCATTTTCCTATTAGACCTGCTGGCTTGTCTGTGGGAGGGCTGTGGACTAAAGCACATAAAAAACACTTGTACCACCCACAGACTAATGGTCTTGTGGAGAGATTAAACTCTACATTAAAGACCATGCTACATGTATTTGCAGACCAGTTTAAGAGAGAGTGGGAGAAATATTTGCCCCATCTGCTGTTTGCATACAGAAAGGTACCCCAGGAACCCACAGGTTTTTCAACCTTTGAGTTGCTGTATGGGCATAGGTTGAGGAGGCCTTTAGATTTGATTTGTGATTAGTGAGAGGGTGAGTGTAAATCCCACAAGTAGTCTGTTGTGGCAGTACAAGGCTTAGGGAGCTCATAGGCTTGGACCAAGATAACCTGGCAAGAGCCAAACAGCAGAAAAAGGTCTGGTAAGACAGGAATGCTTAAGCTTGAGAGTATGCTGTGGGACAACAGGTTATGGTTCTCATTCCTGTCAGACACAATAAGCTGCATGCAGCTAGGGAGGGACCCTTTAAAGTGATAAGGAAGGTCAGTGATGTTAACTACAAGGTATAACTGCTAGGCAGCAGGAAGGGGCACAAACTGTACCATGTTAACATGGCACCTCACCATGATAGATAGGCCCTTATAATAAGTATTTGCATTAGGAGGCAGGAGGAGTCTGAGGGGAATCTATAGCTACAGCGTGCCAACTAGCAAAATGCCAAGTTACTATGGTGGAGCCTAGGGTTGCAGACATATGATATGACAATGCAGCACTGTAATGGGGTCAACAATGCTAAGGCAGATGGGATCTCAAGACAGGTTATGGGTTAATGTATTCCCAGATAGGCTCATTCCTTTCAAGCAACGTTTCTCAAGGGTCACTTGAAAAACTAGCTTGAGTCTTCAAAGGGGGGAGAGATCTGACAATGTAAGGTACTGCCAGCTATGCTAGGAGAAGTAGGGCAGTGGATGTGTAACATATGCCAGCACAGCTAGTTGGAATTTTGTAAAGAATTGTGTCATTTGTATATCAAACTGATTTGCACAGATGCTTGTATTGAAAAATGTATTTGTAAAGCTGTTTGTGTTAAAAATGTAACAACACTATGCCCTGCTGGACAGAAAAAGGAATATACATGCATTATTATAATTGTTGAAATGTATATGTTTTAACACTGGATACTGGAAGAGAAAAGGTTAATCTCAATCCACAAAACTTTGAAAATATTCTGAAAGTAAATTACTGGGCCTAGGCCATAAAGATTGTATCTTACAGTTGTCAATGCAGCCAGAGGCAAAAAGTCTGTACTAAGAAGCTTTCTGCATTGTCTTTGGGGTGAACTAATTGTTACTCTGGAAAGGTGCAGGTTTGAAATTGCTTTATGACTTCCAAGAGCTGCAGCAGATCTTAGCAAGGTTCTATGTGTGTATTATTGACACATGTGTGCTAAATCCTGACAGCTTCTAGCTAAGGGGGCTAGCATGAGAACCAGAAGTCAGATGACCAGATGTATGTGATGTCATTCTGTAATCCATCACTAAAATGATATTTTAATACTAGGTGAAACTGAAGTCTCATTGCAGTCTGTTTTTGGAACCTGACAGAGAAGGACCCCTGACCTACTTCATCTTGCCTTGCTCTAGTAAGTGACCAGGGAATAGTAACTCTTTAAATCAGTCAGGAAAATATAGTGAGACTAGTTAAGTACTGTTTTTCTGTATCTGTGTGAATCTCTTCGTCTGTGTTATTTTAATATTTCCTGTGAATGAAACTCAGGTGTTTACTGTAACTAGATATTTAGTATTTTCATGTTCTCTTCTTATTTATTATTAAATATAGCTAATCATTTCATTGTGGCTGGTCTTTTAGAGAATATTTTAATCTCTGAGAATACTTATATATATTTGTTGACAGCTCTGCCGGCTCCTGGAAACCTTGTTGTTGGTCAAACTTCCATTTGTATTAAAATTAATTTCACTCAGTAAAATTGGGTAGCCCTTACAAGAGCCTTACAATAGCTGGTTTTAGAGTGTCTGGTGGTGGTGTAACTACCTTATAGTCTGGGTAGAAGGGAGAATAGCTAGTAAATCGATGCCAGCCTTTTCCAGGTAGGTGTGTGTGTGTGTGTGTGTGTGTGTGTGTGTGTGTGTGTGTGTGTGTGTGTGTGTGTGTGTGTGTGTGTGTGTGAAAATCAAATTTCAAAGTGTGTGTGTGTGTGTGTGTGTGTGTGTGTGTGTGTGTGTGTGTGTGTGTGTGTGTGTGTGTGTGTGTGTGTGTGTATGTGTGTGTATAGTGTCAACTGTTTGGAGAAGGCACACAAAGCACTGGTTTCACAGAGAGGTTGCTGAAGAATTTGGCTTGGCCACTTGGCTGAAATCTTAGCTTTATAGCTGTGCCAGTGGGGAGTCTTATTGAGGACCTGGATGGAGACAGATAAAGAAATCCAGACCCCAGACTGAGTGTGTTCCCTGTGTTCTCTTAAGGAAGTATCCAGTTTATTTCCAAGTGAATGTCCCTCTCCAGTGCTAGTGGTGAGGATTCAAACTCCGTGTTTACTGGCCCAGAGTGGGGACATCACACTTAGTATGCCAGATTTGATCTATTTTTTTGTTTGGTCCAGATATTTTTTTCACCTCCACACAGCTGAAATTCTGCTGCCAATCACTATCCTCACTCACAAGGCTTACCAGGTCAGCCTCAGTCTCATCCCCAACCCATGTCCAGGGCCAGGGAGGAAATTCAGTACTCTGGCACAGCATCATAGCACTACCAGGGAGTGTGCACTAGCACCCTCCACCTAGTGTCAGACTTGAATGCTGTGCAGTGGCTACCTTCAAGAAATGCAAGTTCACTTTTGTGCATATACAACATTCAGACCAAGTGGTATACCACCTGCAATATGATGCTTGCTGGCTCTTCATGTTTCTATTGCAGTGAGCCTAGGCTGCATCTTTACACCCAGGATGGGGGAGCCAATAACACTCACTGACTCATGTCCTCCTTAACACTGCCCCTCCAGCACCCATGTCACTAGTTGAACACAGGTCATCTGGGGCACAGTAAGGGCTTTATCCTGCTGCACCATGGGGCTGAAAACAGTTTATTCTGACCTTGACAAACCCATTTTTTAACAAAATTAGGCTCCCTAGATCCTGCGGTGGTGCAGCGGTAGCGTTGTCGTCTCACAGCAAGAGGTTCTCCCCTTCAATTCTCGGCTGGAGCGCCTTCTGTGTGGAGTCTGCATGTTCTCCCCGCGGTCAAGTGGCATTCAAAAGACATGTGTAGGGCGTGCCTTAGTTTAATGTTGGACATCGAGCTGGCACCTCAGCACCGTAACAATCTACTGCCAATCATTAGTGGACCGGAGTTCAACTGTGGCGACCCCTAACTGGGAAAAGCCGAAAGAAGAACAACATATATTAACCTTTGTGTTTGCTTTCTAATGATGTCTACAGAAATTGTCTTTCCCATAACACCCTCTGAGAGACTCTTTTTCTTCTTACACATGAAAACAATTTCTTTAAAGAAGTTCCATCTATCAGTTGCTGTTTTCTCATCAAAAGGTTTGCCCCAGTCCACTTCTCAAGATAAGTCTTAGTTTTGCTTTAATCCATGGTAAATATATAACTGACTTTAACATTGCTTTGTGTTTTCTCTGTATTTTCAATGTGTATTTTCACAGTAGCAACTAAGTGGTTGCTTCTAGATAGAACTGGAAGAACATAATATCAGCAGAAATATGTGAGAGTGCATAAACAATATATAACAACTTTGATTTTCTTCTTGTATTATTTATTACTTGGCTCAAATTACCCCTACCTAAGCTCTCCTAACTAAAGAAGTGATATCACTAGAATCATAAATTTGTGCCACTTAAGACTTAACACTGAATGTACCGATCTTTATAACAAACCATCCTCAAGAAAAATTGAAGGGCAATACTTGCATTCCCCATTAAAATTCAACTCCCAGTCAAATCAACTGACTTAATAGCATTTTAGCTTACAGTTGTAACTGTGCTGGATAGATTTTATGTTATAATTAATTTGAGTCTACTTAACGTTGCCATAAGCTGATAATATCGAGTCTGATATTGTCGGCACTACAATATCGAAAGTGAAGAGCATTGTGCAAGTAAACGGAAATCTCCATAAGGGGATATTTCTGTTTACCTCAATGTAGTGCTGTCTCGGAGTTAGTATATTTAAGTGGGGGGGGTGTGGGGGTGCAGGGGGGCTTGCCCCCCTGCCTATGCTATTTAGTTTTTTTTATTTGTTTTTTTTGTTTACGTTATTCAATGTTTTACTTAATCGATCAATAAAGTTAAACCTTTATTGATTCGATTAAGTAAACTTTTGATAACATGATATAGATGCATTAATTCATATGCTATTCTTATGAGTGTTTTTTTCCAAACTGCTGCTTTTCACATTGTCAACCTCATCTCTTAATAAATCTAAATCTTCAAGTAAAGGCATAGACTTTGCATTCCATATTTTTCTAGTAGAATGTCCAAAATATTAATGATCCTTGATTTTTAGTACAGTAGCACACATCACATCCTAAAACATTAGTGTTTTAGCCAACTATACTTGCTGCATTAAAACACAAATTAAAAGTAATTCTGAGTCTTCTTTAAAACCAGTCATAATTTTACGTGACTGAAATTATGTTCTCACGGCCCCAGTGCCCACTTCTTCATATCTGCATTAAATAACTTGTATGCAAAGGATCATCTCAACCTGTAAGGAATATAAAACTATTTGTAGAGACATGTCCATGCAACAGTCTTAAATTGCTATAGGTTTGTAGAATTTATAAGTAATATACAAATCCATTTCTACAGTGATTCATCCACTTTAATTTCCAGCAGAGTACTCCACTGTGTTAATCTGCTCTACCTCTTGTAACTTCAGTTACTTTAGATTGCTAATTACCCCCATTACCAAGACCTTACACACTAGAACATCACTTTTTGCTTGCAGTATTAAAGAAACTATTATGGCTGAAGCCTCCTCCAGCATTTTTTATCAGTCCTTTTTTTCTTGCTATGCTAATCAGACTCTCATATTCAGTTTGAAAGAAATTTGGGAGCCTATGACTTTCTTTAATTTGTATACAGCCAATACAGTTTCCATGTACTATGATTTAATCCCGCAATAATCAGTCTAGTCTTCCTACCCTCCAATTATGCAAACTTCTGTCTTGTGAGAAAGAAAGTATACTATCTCATATATAATAAAAAGGTTACCCATGGCTCACCCCCTACCTTGTTAATAATGTATGTGCTCCTACTACACATGGCTCTATGATGTAGGTCAACTCTATTTAAATTTCATGTACTCTATCAACCAAGTTATGAATTCTCATCTCCCTTATAAAATATAAGCACTCCATTTTAAAATGTTCAGATCTGGGCATCTTCACCAGCTGCAAGAAATATCAAATTGTTTACTAGAAATTTTTAGCCATGATAACTCTGAAAAAAATTGGTTGAAATCTTTTGCAAAGTTATGTCACCCACCACAAGAAGCAAGCTTACCTCTTTCATTATCAAATAATACCAAAACATGCTATGTGCCTCATTAACTCTCTCCCAGTTGCTCCAATCAAAGTATTTAGTAAGCATTTAAATGAACTTAATTTAATTCATTATAATCCAATATCCTCCCTGCTTAGATTGGAACCTTCTCGTTTTGGAATAACTGTGACACTCATGCCCTGGCCCAGCAATCACGGAGCCTCAATTCTCACTACCAACACCAGAGAGGGTGTCTCATATATGAGGAAGGGATAACAAATACAGTAAAGTACAATTTCCCTTAAGAGCAGAGCACACAGAGATCACAGTCAGTCTGGGGCTGGTCTCTCCCTTGCTCTCCAGGTCCCCAATAAGACTCCCCACTGGCACAGCTATAGGGTCCAGATCTCAGCCTAGTGGGCAAGCTAAAACCTCTAGCACCCTCTCTGTCCAACCAGCACTTTGTGTCCCTGCCCAAGTAGCTGACTCACACACACATGCACTTTGAGATAAGAGTTTATACAACCACACAGACACTCCTGGGGAAGACTGGCACAGGTTCTCCAGCTGTGCCTCTTTTTCCCAGACTATACAGTAGTACCAGATGCCACCACCCACTAATACTTATCAGCTACTCAAAGGCCCTTAAAGGGTGTCCAATTATTACTGTGCAATATTATTATCCAATTGGTAAGTGTGACTAATCAGTCAAAGCTTATTTGGAGTGACTTGGATAGTAAACTCTATAAATATACAATGTATTCTAGAGCTTAACTTATCTCTACACAAACCAGCCACAGTTAAAAGGTTTTAAAATATTTAATAATAAATAATTAAAACCACGAGACAATATTTTCGACTACACAGACAGTGCTAGTCAAGAGCTGAGAGATCACATAGAAATACTTAAAATAAATCAGTAGTACAGTTCTGACATCACAGAAAAACACTTAGTCTAATATTTCTAGCTTCTGGCTATCTACAAGAAAACACACTTCTAAAATAACTTACTTACATAGTGCATAAGGCAGTGCTGAGTCGGATGTTCAAGACAAGAATGCTTAATGCCTTCTGATTCTCTCTGTTTAAATTGAAACTTCAGGTCTGATAAAATATTACACCATTTCACAGTTTTCTGGTGTTCCCAGGCTGACAGAAAAAGCATTTACATTCTTTTACACTTAGAGCAATAAAGGACATTTCACATGTAAATTCTGGTTATTAACTTTAGCCTTAAAACAATAGGCAGGAAGCCTTCATCTAGCTGGACTGGAGCCAACTTTAGATCAAAGGGTCACAACATGCTTTTACTGGGTCAGTAGAGAGCACTGTTGCCACATTTTTGTAACAGCATTTTTTTCATTTAAGACAACAAGTCTGTGATTCACATTTATATTTACAAATGACAGAATTATCTGCACAATTCTATCTGGCTAGGCTGGCAGCCTTCTCTACCAGTCTTCACAATAACCATCAGACCTCTGGATGTTTTAAGTAATGCTGTGCACATACTGTGGAACAGGGAGAACTCTATCCAACTCTGAGCAAGTGCTTATAACTTAATGGTTCTTCCCTTCTACTTTAACATAGGACTTTGAACATATCATATCACACTAACAGAAAAACAGCACTACAATGCACACACATACACAGATACACATTCATTTTGACTAAAGCAAATACAGTGTGTCCATCTTTATTTCACTCAGCTTGCTTTACAGCAATATGCATGGCTTTAAAAGTCATCAAAGTCTTTGTTCTGAACAAATGTCTTATCACTGTTTCTAATTTCTTTACTTCAGCCTGATCCCTCTAATCCTTTTCAGCCATACTCATGATTTGGCTGTATGCATCCTGTGAATCTATAAAATTGTTAATTCCACCAGGAAAATACACCTGAAACATAACTAAGTAAATCAAATGAAACTACAGCTTTCTCAATCAACATTCTCTTATATCTACTACAAGTTATATTTTTTCAGCTAGTAAATATAGTCATTATTAAAGTATGCTTGTTTATCATCAATTTTACACACTTTCCTTGGACACCATAGCAAAAGAAAATTCTTATTCTTTGTAAATTCATAAGTTTGATTACAGTGTTCAGGCCCTAGGTCCATCTAGGAACACTGGCCCCTTAAAACTGAATTGAAAGCAAGATTGTCAACCCAGCTGTCCAGATACTTTGTATAACCCTTATACATTTTGGATCTCACCAATATATGTCTTAGATGTTCCATTATTCTGGGTCCACCAGGTCCAGAAATTCTATAATATCTCTCAATATCTCTCAATTTGTATTACTTCTCAAGGTAAACCACTCTAATTTGCTATTTTTTTTAATTTAGCCTAAGGCCTCACAGTTTGTGCTGGATTATGGGCTTCAGAGAACTGCAGCTAAAGTTATAAGGCGGCTACTTATTTGGTGTGAAAAAGCACATAATTTCCAACTTAACTTGGAGTAGAAGCCATGGGACCTACTTCAAATATGTGGTCCTGCAGCTGCCACTCCATCACCCCCTTTGTTAAGCTGGCCCTACTCACAGTTTGCCCTTCTTCCTTTTTCAGGTACTCCAATAATACAAATGCTACTCTGGCATGCCCTGTTTTCAAAATCCACTTGGTTTTGCTTTCAATTTTCTAACCTGGTAACAACTGCTGCATATTTATCTTTTAAATTTTTATTCTGTTTTTTTTTTCTTCAACTCATTAACATCTGTATGCAAATGCATGACTTTCACTGTCTTTTCCTCACTCTTCAGTTTCCTTTATATGAGTTGTTGGCTGCTCACATACTTTTTGAACTTCACTTTTAACTGCTTCTACCAGTGAGACCCAAGAGACACAGTGTCAGTCCTCTTGCAAAGTCTTCAATTGGATATCTACCATTTCCATAAATTAATCATTTGTCATATAATCCATTTTATCTCCAACAGCTGTTGTATTTTTAGTGTTCTTGTCTTTTCTTCTGCTTTTTGTGACCACTTCTAGGCATGAAATACCACTTCACTTCTTCTTGATTAATATGCAAATCCTTTCATCTGTTCATTTTTCCTGACACAAGTATAACATTTTACTGATGGAGTGACTGGGGAACACATTTTCTCATCTCTGCACCATCAACACCATCACTGGAGGATCAATTGTTCTATTATTTCTATGACTGTAAATAAATAAAAACAGTTTAACAGCTGGGGCATTTACTTGTTATTTTGGAACACCAGGTTGTGGAAGACCCACAAAAGCCCATCCTTTTGTTTGACACTAACAGTAACACTAATAGTATAAGAAGGCATTCTATTCATATTTTGGAAATATACGCTAAGTTTAAAACAGCAAAATACTAAGTTAGACCACATTTCAAATAAAAATAACAGATAAACTAATTTGGCTATTTCCAGCTGCTATGAACAGCAGAGGTTATTCTTTTATATAAGTATAAATAGTAAAAGTCTGCAATACAGCAAGCTTATAGGTTTATTAAGTAGTACATCAAAGTTATTGGAAATAATTATTTTTCAGTAGACTGAAGTGGATAACTTATCATTATTTGATGTCTTTCACCATGTCTACAAGAAAAGTCATTCAACCATTACCTGCATCCACCAGTTTATAAACAGCATGTGAAGTAGTCAATACTAAAATACAAGCTGATGTAGTTTGCCATAATTGCAGTAGCTATTTCAGTGTAGTAGATCATTCCAGGTTAATATCATTGTTAGAAAGGGTTTTAATGGATATTTTGTCAGTGGATACATAAACTGGCTCCTGGATAGACCTTGGAAAATCATAATAAATAATGTGGCAGGAGATTATAGAGATACACTAGCTGGTATCTGTCATAGTTACATCAGAACTTGAGTTGCCTCTATGTTTTTATGAGGAATATGTAAATTATATAAAAATAGGCAGTGATAGAACATTACAAAGTCAGTGCTCATAAAAGATGTTTTAAATAGGGTTGTTGCATAGGTAGAAGCACTAAATATCAGACTAAATCTAGAGTAATGGAGTTATGTGCGTGTCTGTAATCAGTCATATCAGGGAAATACTTCATGATGTACCCTCGCCTCAGCAGAACTGCTGTAACACTGTTTCCAATTCTAAGTGATGCCATTGAGTGTAGACAGGTGCCAATTGGTGTTCTCAACACATCAAAACATTGAAGCACTGTACATCTTCACTAAACATTGTATTCCTCTACTAAAGTGATATCTTGAAGCCCTTTGTACCTCCAAGGCAGGTTCAGTGCACAGAAAGAGCAAAAAACTGGTAGCTATAAGTCTCAGATAGCTAAGCATACTCACTGAAGTTCCAATGAATGAATGGTATTAAAAAAGTCATGCCCGTATGGCATGCGCCTTATAGAACTTTGGGTAATAGTATTGCAATGTGAAACACATACAATTGTTTAATCAGGCAAATGCAAGTATTTTAATGCCAAACAATACAGTGTAAAAAGCATAAATAAAAAAATGGAGTGTTCTGAAGACATGCAACAATATGCTGAAGTACGGCTAAAAATAATATGCAAAAAGGAGCAGTGCTATATCACAGCCATATAAGGCAAATTTGTAATGAAATGCATATTTATAAGTTTGAAAAACATATGAATATTTATGACATAGTATGTAATAAATGCACAAAGCAATCGGTAGTTTCAGCAGTATTTCACTGCAAAGACATATAGTACATTGCTACAGTGAAGAGTGCTAGGGAAATATTGCACTAACTTTGTACTGAGCTGTGTTGCTAAGCATTGCACCAAAATGCTGTTACACCCTTAGAAGAACGCAAAACATTACACACTGCATACCTTGAGCTAGCCAAGGTCTTTGACACTGTTTCACACTTAAGCATCATAGAAATGTTAATTAAACTAAATGTAAACCCCTGTGTTACCCATTACAAAGAATTCTATCTCACAAGTGGCAATCACCAGGCTAAGCTGGGGAACACACTGTCTTCAAGGACCATCACCAGTGGCATCCCCTCAGGGCTTGGTACTTGTATGACTTCTATTTGTTTTTTATATTTTTCAAACATCAAAACTGATGTTGAAGGTCTTTGGCTAGCCAAGTGTGCATATTTATTGACATTATAAACTAACAAGGACTCCTAGTTTCTACAAAGTGGCTGACATGCACAAACAAATGGTGCCAAGACTATGGGCTGAAGCTAAATTAAAAATATATAGTATAGTATCCTTTGGAAGGCAGTAGCAGTAAATTCTCCTTCCACATAAATATCACTGCCTTCAAATTAACAAAGTTATCAGACCTGGGCTTATTTGTAGATAACAAAGTCTCTTTTGATCACAGTGTGCCCAGGGTTGTTATAAAATCCCCCAGTCTAGCCCATCTGATTACCAAGGATATATCCTCCAAGTTAAAAATGTCAGTGTGTCTTTCTCTAATCATCCCTGATAAGGCCCATTACTTAATACATGATCCAACTTAAAAGACAAAAAATGTCCTTACTAAGAGAGTCAAAAACCTGAGCTTCCTTACCAGTGAAGAATGCTTCAACTCATTTAATCATGAACAGCAGGAGACTAATTAATACCTTTGCTTCCTGAGGTCTTCTAAGTGAGAAAAACCCTTAGTTCCTGAGATTTTCTCCAAACCCCCTACTGAAAACATACTTCATTAGATTTATAATACCTGATAAGTAGGTTCATAGGTGTGTACTAGGCTAATGGCCCTGGGGCCTTTACAAGCCTAGTAATCCAAAATTAGGCACCGGAGAGCAGCAAAGATGTGGAGAAAATGCCCAAAATGTAGCTAGTAATCCAAAATTATTAATTTTGGATTACTAGTTACATTTTGGGCACTTTCACCACATCTTTGCCGTTTAATGCCTTTACAAGCCTAGCCATAGGATTACCCTGACATCATGCCACCCAACCTTAGTTCCCAGTGCCTCTGTCGAGTAGAGCCACTGGAGTTATCTCCAGGGTGAATTTTCTATTTCCCATCCACTCATCAAGATTTCTCTTAAAGAAGGTCAGCGAGGTGCCCTGTTTGACATGTATGGGGAAGTCTATTCCATAGCATGGGCAGTCTCTGGGTTATGAACCTGTACGTTCTGCTGATTGTAGTAATGAGGCTGAGGTCTCTGGAGAATGTGGTGTGGAGGGATTGGGATTTCTTTAGATGTAGCATTTGTAATAGAGCTGGGTCAGACATGGCTTTGTAAGTTAAGCAGAGATCGCCTCTAAGTAGGTGATATGAGACAGAGAATAGTCTATATAGGACAAGTATATAAGGCCTAGGATCCTGTTTGTGAGGTACTTTTGTGGCCTCTCCAGTTGCTGCAGGTGTCTAGTAAGGTACATGCCAAATAGGGCATTGTACTCGATGATTGGCCTAATGAGGGAAGAATAGAGGGAGACAATGACCTCTTTCTTCCTGGATGCAAAACCCTTAGTAATGAGATGTGCCACATAGAAGGACTTTCTGACCACAGTGGCAATGTGGTGATCAAAAGAGAGGTTGCTGGTATCCTGTGTTCCCAGATCTCTTATAACGCCTTCTGTGTTCAGTGGACTACCATCAATGTGGTAATTAGTAATAACATTCCACCCCAATAATGTTATTATGACCAACAAGTATCAGAAGCATCTGGCATACAAGACGATCTTGGACCTCACCCTGATGGGACTGCTGCATATCCACAAGTCAAGCTCCACCCGAGTAAACCACACACACAGACTCAACTTGGTCTGTGACATCAATAGGACTTGTTAGCTGGACAGAGTAGTGTCCCAGAGACTCTACCATCTGTGGAACAGACTCCCTCTCCACGTCAAGCAGAGTACCTCTTTACCCCTTTTTAAGCGCAACCTGGAAAACTGGATGGGAAATAGAAAATACATCCTTGGGATTCCACCTGTGTCCCTGCTGGACAGGCACATTGGATGTGGATTTGTCTATACATGGGCTAAGCTCTTGGCTAGGCTTATAAGGGCCTCAGGGCCAGTAGCCTAGTAACTTTCTATGATCCTAAAATATGGTACTCATCACTGTCTCACAATAAAAAAAAAAGTTGTAGGGTCACATGGATCTGTTAAACTGAATGAAATATCAGCATGCCATTTTTAGTGACTTCCTTATTTACCAAATGGAAAGTACTAACTTGGGATTTATGCTTAAACTGGTGCATGATATTAGAAAGCTCACTCTTAAAAATAAGATGTTCACTAATTATACAAAACACCCTCCAAGCCTGGAGACATATCTCCTTGTCATGCTCGTCCTACCCTGTTAAATAACCTACCATGTGAATTAATGCAATATAATAGTATCTCAAGTTGGCTAAATTCCTCCCTGTGCCACAGATGTACAGTACATCTGCTCTTTTCCTTACTGACACCCTAACTGAATTTCACAATGACAGCTTTTCAGCCTCTAACCTGTCCTGTCCTGAGATTTAGACAAGCTTACTGAATGGTGGAAGCCTTCAATCTCTAGATTTCCACAGCACGGTAAGCTTGAGCCATCCACAGTAGCTCTCCTGCTAGAGCCTTAGGCTGGTGCTAATCACAGAGTGAACAGCCCATCTCTGGTGAAGCTGCATGCAAATGTGGCAGTCTGGGGATGAAGCTAATGCTAATTGGTCATATTTGTTCCCCCAGAAATGGTGCAGGCAACAGAATAATGCAGTAAAGCAATGCAGAGTGAGAGAATCACTTTACAGAATTATTCCTTTATTTATTTTTGCGAGGAGGAAAAATTACATGCCATCAAAACTTGACATACACCTATTCACGTCTATGGATGGGTTCATTACTTGTTACATGAGTACAAGTAGGTAGTGTGGAGCCATCCACATATGTGAGTGTTGATATGTTTATGTTTAAGGGCATGAATGTGGCGGCAATAATCTTTTAAACATAATAAAATAGCAACATGCCACTTTTAGTGGCCTGCTTATTTACAAAAAGGAAAGTCCTGACTTGGAATTTCCACTTTAATTGGTGTATAACATTAGAAAACTTAATCTTAATAACAAGATGTTCAATAACTATAAAACACATCCTCCAAGTCTGTATATTTGGGTGTTCATCCTGCAGACGTGAGTATATCAAAACTGTGGGGGTGAGGGTGGGGTGTAGGTGTGTAAGCGAGTGGATCCATGAGGGTAAACACACCTGTAGGTGCTTGCTTACAGCAGTGTGTGTGTGTGTGTGTGTGTGTGTGTGTGTGTGTGTGTGTGTGTGTGTGTGTGTGTGTGTGTGTGTGTGTGTGTGTGTGTGTGTGTGTGTGTGCGTGTGTGTGTGTGTGCATGTGCGTGTGTGTATATGAGCTCGTTGTTGAGAGGTGACTGTGCTACTATGATGCATGGCCAGTAGGAGGAACACTAGGCTAGCATAGTAAGGCCTCACTAAGCATTATTCTGTTCAGAGGTATGGTATGTCACAAAAGGAAATATTGCCAGCCCAGCTCACTGGAATTTTTTAAATAATTATATGTCATTTGTGAATATTAATGTGGTTTATAAAGAAGTGTGAAAAAAGGAGAAATTACCAGCCCAACTATCTGGAATTTTGTAAATAGTTATGGGTCATTTGTCAATATCAACATGATTCATATGCTTGTGTTACAAATGTATTAGAACTGTATGTCATATAAGATGGTTTGTACAAACATGTGTGCTGAAGAGATATGTTGTAGAGTACTCAGCTTAAAGACATGTCGACAGTGTACCCTACTGGATTAGAATAGAAATGTATATAAACTATTGTATCTGTGCAAATGTATATGTTTTAGCAGTGGGAACTGGCACATGGAAGGTTAACTTGCAAAACTTCAGAAAAATTAGCTGAAATTAAAGTGTTTTATAACCATGTAATAAAAGATATGTCATCTTTCCATTTCAGTGCAACAAGAGACATAATGTCTAGAACTAGGGTGCCTTATGCATTGTATTGTAAGTGTTTTATTGGGTTTACTATTGTGTAATCGAATACACTGCACTCAAACCCACCAATGCTTGAGTCAAAATCCTGAAGTTTTTCATGTAGAATGGCCGAAATGTCACAAATAACACCGAATGCGACATTTTCGACCGCTCTACATCCAAACCGAGTGCTAACATGGGTCCAAAAGGGGGACCGGGATTGCCGTTCGATGAATTTGCATTCAGTGTTTACCGGATTTGCTGCACTGCATTCAATGCACAGATGGTCTACATTGTGTCAATTGGCTAACCGGTGGTAAACCATTTTATTGTTATATGTCTTCCAGCAGTTGCAAACATCTGAAGGCTATGTATTTTCACAGGGAGATGGTAAATGGTAGCAGTTTCAAGCAATGGTTGTTTTTGAGCATGGAAAATGAAGTCAAGTGACAAAAAGTGATGTCATGCTGCAAGTATCCCAGCAGTAATATTTAATATTAATTCAAGAACTCTCTGAGAGAGTGACTGGGCATTTTGTATTTGTTTTTGACCTGACAGCATTAGCTGGAAAAATCCATTCACCACATCTGTCTTGCCTTACTGTAATTAAGTTAACTATGGTACAGTAATTTCTCTTAGATAGAGTTAGGAATATAGTGAAGTATAGCTTAGATGTTTTCTGTATTTATTTGAGACTGTCCTGCAATGTTGTTTTAAATATTTCCTGTGATTTTGAAATTTGAAGTTACTGTGATGATTTACTGAGTATTTTCTTGTTCTTTTATTATTATTAAATGTACTTAAACCTTTCAATTGTGGCTGGTCTGTCTAGAGATATTTAAGCTCTTAGAGTACTTGCATATCTATTTGGTGACACTGTGCATGCTACTCCTAATAGCCTTGTTCTTGGTCAAACTACCATTTGGACTAATATTAACATTACACAGTAAAATTGGACACCTTTTGTTAAGGGCCTTAAAGTAACTGATAAGGGATTCTGGTGGCAGTGAAAACTGTGTTATAGTCTGGGCAAAAGGGGGCATAGCTAGTAAACATGTACCAGCCTTTCCCAGGTGTGTGTGTTTGTGTATAAATCAAATCTCAAACAGTGTGTGTGTCAGCTACTGGGGCAGGTACATGAAGCACTAGTTGGACAGAGAGGGTGTTAAGGTATTGGCTTGGCCACACAGCTTAGATCTCAACCCTATAGCTGTGCCAGTGGGGAGTCTTATTGGGCATCTGGAGAAAGAGGGAAAAACCAGCCCCAGACTGACTGTGGTCTTTGTATGCTCTTAAGGGAACTTGCGCTTGACACAGAGAGCTGCATCTGGAAATACTGTGTGTGTACTTGTCACCCTCCCAATGTACATCCTCCAGTGGTGCTAGTGGTGATGATTGAAGCTCCTTGATTACTGGGCCAGTGGTGGAACATCACATATATTGGTGGCAGTGATGGAATATCCACATATTAGGATTCAGTAGTGTGGATATTGAATTCCTGTAGCCTGTAAACAGTGATCACTAAGGAAGGTGTTTGTACCATCAGTCAGCCACACAATGAACATTCAGAGTTTCATATCACAATAGTTTTACTTTTTTTGTTAGCATAGTTAGGGAGAGCAGGCAAGAATGACAGAGGAGTATGGCAATCTGACAAGGAGCCAGTTGGCTGAGATGTGCCAAGACAAAGGACTGGTGCATGCCAACCTGACTAAAGTAGAGATGATTGCAGTAATAGTCAGAGCTGAATCACAAACTGCAACCAGGAGGACAATGAGACTGGCCTTGGGAATGTGCAACTCTCAGAAAATGGACAGTTTAACCTTTTCACAGAGGACTTAAAAATCCATGTGGAGTTAAAGAGACTTGAACTGGAGGTCAAATATTTGGAAATAGAATCAGCAGAGAGCCTAAGATGCCTGGAGGCCAAAGGGAATGAGAAGCTGAGATGTCCGGAAGCTAAAGAGAATGAGAAGCAGTGGCAACATGAAAAGGAGATGTTGACTCTTCGCCAGAGTCATGGAGGTAATGGGAAAGGGAGTAACCGAACCCCAGAAGCAACAAAGGTAAGTACATTTTTTTCCAAAATTTACAGAGGGTGATCATTTTGACAGTTTTATTTATATGTTTGAAAGGTTATGTTAACAGTATAATGTTGACCAAGGGCTCTGGGTACAGTTATTGACCCCCTTACTCCATGGTAAAGCTGTAACTGCTATTTCTAAATTTTCTTATACTGATTGCTTAAAATATAATTCTGTTAAAATTGTCTGTTAGAGTGCTTTAAGTTAACACCTGAAGCTCATAGAAAAAGTTTCATGAGTATAAATGGAAGGCAGATGAAAGTATATGTGAATATATTGCTGAACTAAGCACTTATTTTCATAGGTGGGTGAGTAAGTGTCAGGTCACCATGTATGAAGGGCTGACAGACCTTTTGGTGAGGGAACAAGCCTTTAGCACTTTGCCTGAGGACATAAGAATCTGGTTAGTGGATAGAGAATGTAACACAGTAAATGAGTTGGGGGAAAAAGGGAGACCTATACCTAGCAAGCAGGGCATCACTGCACAGGAAAGTATACCCTGTGCTGCTCTTGGGTCTAAGGGGACCCATGGTGGGCAGCCTAAACCACCCCAACAGAGTTTACCAGTAGCAGAGGAAGCCACTAGTCCAGGTACATGTCCAGGACTAAGGGTTAAATGTTTTAAATGCAACCAGTGGTGCCATGTAGCACATATATGTCCATGGAGGCATGATGGGGAACAAAAGGTGGGAGAGCCAGTAAGTGGGAATGACAGAATGCCAGCAGTAACTTGTCTGGAGACAGCAAGGGTACCAAACTACCTCAAGAGGTTATATCCTATCCTAGTAAATGGGAAACAGGCCAGTGCTATGAGAGACATAGCCTCTGACATAACCATTGTGAAGCCTGCAATGGTTAAAGAGAAGCACTACTTGCTTGGGCAGTCTACTCCAGTCAGAGCTTTAGGAAGGACCCCATTCTAAATACCTTTGGCTAGGGTTCACCTTGACTGGCAGGGTGGAAAAGGAAGCAAGCAAATAGGTGTGTTTGAGGACATCCCTGCAGATATCTTGGTAGGGAATGATTTTGATAATGCAGTACATTGTGTGCATGCAGTTACATGTAGTCAGGCTTGGAGACAAGCATGTGGGGCATGTAGCATGGGGGAGACCCAGACAGACCACAGACTTGAAGCCAGGACTGGTGCAGTGGAAACGTCAGAGAGGGAGCTACTCTGTAGCACTGAGACTAAAGGTGAGCCACAGCTGCTTGTAGGTACTGATGTTCCCTTGGAGAGAGTGACTGCAAGGGGACAGGTGAGTACCAGTAGTACCCAGGCTGACAGTGAGTCACGGCTGTCAGAGAATACCAGACTTCATGAGGAAGGGGAGCTGGGAAGGGTTATCAAGAGAGAGTGTTGAGACAGGCTCAGTTCTCAGAACCTACATTACAAAGCTTGAGGGAGGTAGCCAGTGAGGCATCAGATTGTCAAGGAAAATGAGAATCTGTACACTGGGACAAAGGGTTACTATATAGAGTATGGACCCCTGAGGGAGGGCTAGAGGGTGAGAGAATACAGCAGTTTTTAGTGCCCAGAGTCTACCATCTGGCACTTCTAGCAATAGCCCATGATATTCCCTTTGCGGGTCATATGGGAATAAAGTGTACCAAGAGACATATTATACAGAACTTTTATTGGCCTGAGATTTCCAGAGATGTAACCGGGTACTGCAGGACTTGTGAGCAGTGCCAAAAAGTAGGCAAGGCAGGAGACAAGGTAAAAGCTCCTTCGATATCTTTGCCTGTGATTGAGAAGCCATTTCAGAGGGTAGCTATGGATATTGTGGGATATCTGAGTACGCCAAGTTCCACAGGGAAGAAGTATATCCTAGTGGTAGTAGATTATGTTACCAGATACCCCGAAGCAGTGGCCCTATCCTGCATTGAGGCAGAAAAGGTGGCAAATGCTTTGTTAGAGATTTTCAGCAGGGTAGGTTTCAAAAAGAAATACTGACTGACAGAGGTGCCAATTTTATGTCAGACCTGCTGGCTTGTCTGTGGAAGCACTGTGGGTTAAAAGACCCAAAGACCACCCCTATCATCTCCAGACTAATGGTCTTGTTGAGAGGTTAAACTCTGCACTACAGGCATTGCAAACCAGTTTAAGAGGGAGTGGGACAAATATTTGCTCCATCTGTTGTTTGCTTACAGAGAGGTGCCCCAGGAATCCACAGGTGTTCCCCCCTTTGTGTTGCTGCATGGGCATAGGTTAAGGGGACCTCTATATTTAATTCATAATGAGTGGGAGGGTGAGTGTGTATCCTACAAGGAGTCTGTTGTGACATATGTCCCAAACTTCAGACAAGCCTCAGGGAACTCATGGGCTTGGCCCAAGAGAACCTGGCAGAAGCCCAACAGCAGAAAAAGGATGGGTATGAGCAGAATGTTTGAGCTAGAGAGCATGCTGTAGGGCAGCAGGTTATGGCTCCCATTCCTGCCAGACACTATAAGCTGCTGGCATCTTTAGAGGGACCCTTCAAAGTGGTAAGGAAGGTCATTGATATTAACTACATGATAGAACTGCTAGGCAGGAGGCAGGGGCACAGATTATACCATGTTAACATGTCAAACCTTACCACAATAGAACATGATAGAAAAGCCCTTGCGCTGAGTATTTGTAGTGGATGGTGGGAGGAGTCTGAGGGGGATCTGATGATTGATCTCCTCTGTGAGGCTCAGACTGACACCTCAATGGAAGGGGTAGCAATATCCCAGCAACTATCCCCTACCCAGGTTCAAGAAATCCGAGCAATGTTACAGGAGTTTGGGGACATATTCATTGGGAAACCAAGGTGCACCCACATGATGCAGCACCATATGGATACAGGACCCCAAAGACCTATTAAGCAGGCCCCTTATAGAGTGCCTGAGAGGGTCAAACAGACACTGATGGAGGAAATACAGGAAATGTTGGAACTAGGGGTAGTCCAGGAGTCCAGCAGTCCCTGGGCCTCCCCAGTGGTGCTGGTACCAAAGAAGGATGGCAATGCCAGGTTCTGTGTGGACTACAGCAAATTAAGTAGTCACACAGAGTCAGATGCTTAGCTCATGTCTAGGATAGATGAAGCCCTAGAACAGCTAGGTGAGGCTAACTATCTTATTACTATTTATCTTACCAAGGGTTACTGGCAGGTGTCCTTGACTCCTAATGCTACATAAAGATCAGCATTTCTGACTCCGTTCAACTTGTATGAGTTCATGAAGATGACCTTTGGGATGAAAAATGCTGCATTGACTTTCTACAGGCTGGAAGATCGTATCCAAGCAGGAGATTTTGCCCTTGCTTACCTGTATGATATTGCATCTACAGCCATCTCTGACAAGAGCACTTTCAGCATGTCAGGGAGGTGCTGAGTAGACTGCAAAGGACAGGGTTGACCATTAAGCCCAGTAAGTCTCAGGTGGGTATGGCAGAGGTCTCCTACCTGGGACATAGAGTGAGGAGTGGTATTATCAGGCCAGAACCTGCTAAAGTGGAAACCATTCAGCCATGGCTTACCCCTGTTACCAAAAACCAGGTGAGGGCATGCCTAGGGACATCAGGGTACTACAGAAAGTTTGTCCCCAATTATAGTACAATAGCTGCTTCCTTCATAGACCTGACAAGGAAAAACAGGCCAGATAAGGTAGTGTGGAGCCCAGCATGTGAACAGGCATTGCAGAAGCTTACAGAAGCTTTGAGAGGACCCCCTGTGTTAGCCATTCCAGATTACAACAAAGAATCCATTTTGCAGGTGGATGCATCAAATCATGAGGTGAGGGCTGTACTCAGCCAGGTTTCCACAGAGGGAGAACAGCGCTCAGTGGTATATCTCAGTTGTAGGCTTCAACCCAGGGAGGAATGATATGCAGCTGTAGAAAAGGAATATCTAGCCATAGTGTGGGCACTGCAGAAACTTTAGCCTTATTTGTATGGAAGGAAATTCACTGTAGTCACATACCACAATCCCTAACATGGCTAAATTGAGCCAGCCAGCAAAATGCCAAGTTACTACGGTGGAGCATAAGGTTGCAGGCATATGATATGACAGTGAAGCACCACAGTGGTGTTGGTAATGCCAAAGCAGGTGGGCTCTCAAATCAGAGAATGGGGTAAGGTATTCCCAAATAGGCAGTGTTTCTCAAGAGTCACTTGAAAAACTAGCTTGAGTCTTTGTGGGGGAGGTGGGGGGAGAAATGTCACAAACGGAGATACTGCCAGCCCAGCTATCTGGAATTTTGTAAATAATTATATGTCACTTGTGAATATCAACATGATTCATATGCTTGTGTTACAAATGTATTAGAAATGTATGTTATGTGTATAGCAAACTGCTGATACAGAAGTATGTGCTGAAAAGGTTTACAAAGTACTGATCTAAAATGTAAACACAGCATGCCCTACTGGAAAAAGGACAGAAATGTGTATCCACTATTGCAACTATTTAAATGTATATATTTTAACAGGGGAAACTGCAACACAAGAAGTTAACTTCAGAAAAATAGCTGAAATTAAATTGCTTTATATCAGCAAGAGACAGGATGTCTAGAATTAGAAGGGTTTTTTTGTATTGTCTTGGAAGTGTTTATTGTTTTATGACTTCCAGGATCTACCTTAGAACTAAGAGAAGTCTTTGTTTATGTATTTTCACAGGTAGATGCTAAATGCTACCAGCTGCATCAAGGGGGTTTTGCCTAGGCTAGAGAGATTACAAGATGTGATATCATCCTGCAAGCTATCCCAGCAGTAATATTTGGGATATTAAGTTAAGAACTCTCTGAGAGAGAGAGAGACTGGGCATTTTGTATTTTGTCTTTGACCTGACAAGAACACCTACTCATCACATCTGCCTTGCCACTCTGTAAATAAGTTGACTAGGCTAGAGTAATTATCTTAGATTCAGTCAGGAATATAGTGAAGTATAGCTTAGATGTTTTCTGTATTTATTTGAGACTGTCCTGCAGTGTTGTTTTAAATATTTTCTGTGATTTTGAACTCTGATGTAACTGTGATTATTTATTATTTTCTTGTTCTTTTATTTATTATTAAATATATTTAAACCTTTCATTGTGGATGATATTTGTGAGACATATTTACATTCTGAGAATATATGCATATTTATTTGGTGACACTGTGGGCCACTCTTAATAGCCATGCTCTTGGTCAAACTACCATTTGCATTGATAGTAACATTACACAGTAAGATTGGACACCCTTTGTTAAGGGCCATAAAGTAGCTGATAAGGACATGGCTGGTGGCAGTGAAAACTATCTTATAGTTTGGGCAAAAGGGGGCACAGCTAGTAACCCCTGCACCAGCCTTTCCCAGGGGTGTGTGTGTGTTTGTATATAAATCAAACCTCAAAGAGTATGTGTGTCAGCTACTTCGACAGGGACACAAAGCACTGGTTGGACAGAGAGGGTGCTGAAGGTCTTGGCTTGGACACTCAGCTGAGATCTCAACCCTATAGCTGTGCCAGTGGGGAGTATTACTGGGGATCTGGAGAAAGAGGGAGAAACCAGCCCCAGACTGACTGGGGTCTTTGTGTGCTCTTAAGGGAAATTGCACTTGATGCAGAGAGCTGCATCTGGAAATACTGTGTGTGTACTTGTCATCCTCCTAATGTCCATCCTCCAGTGATGCTAGTGGTGAGGATTGAGTCTCCTTGATTACTGGGTCAGTGGTGGGGCATCACATCATGTATGAACTGTGATCAGACTCATAGTGGAGTTGCCAATGGGAGTGTTTCATGGTTCAGCCCTGAGGTCACTGCTGTTAATATTGGCAATGGACTACATTAGCAAATAGGTCAGATGGTATAGCTCATCAAAGCTGCTGAATGCAGATGATGTGGCATTATAGGCAGACTCTAAGCAAGAACTGCAGCAAAAGAGAGGGGAATGGAATGTAAAACTGAAGGCACGTGTGATGAAACTGAGTACAGATAAGACAGCTATAATGGCAGCAGATGGAGTAATCAGACAAAATTAAGAATTTAGATAAAAGGGAAAATACTGGAACAGGTTAAGAGCGTAACATACCTGGGAGGAGTAGTCAAGGAGAAGGGAAGGAAAGTCTGATGAGGATGTTAAAACAGGAATCTTAGTGGCTACAGCAAACTGGCACAGTGTATGACAGAAGAATGCCAAAGACGTTAAAATGTGAGGTATACAAAACAGTATTGTGACCAGTACTGCTATATGGTATAGAATTCTGGGGAATGAAAGCAGAGGAGGTGAGGAAGTTAGATATGATGGAGATGAGGTGTCTGAGAAAGGTGGTAGGATGCACAGTGCAGGATAGGCAATGAAATTAGGGCTTTGGACCAGAAGTCAAAGTAGCTCCAATTGCAGAGAAGGTCAAAGAGAACATATTACAGTAGGTTGGACATATGTGCAGAAAAACATAAGACAAACTGGTGAAGAAGGTTTGGACCATATAGGAAGAAGGCAAGAGTAACAAGGGTATTCTGCAAAGAGCTGGATGGACTGTGTGAGAGAAGACCTGTAACAGTCAAGCATGACTGATGAAGAAGGTAGGACAGTGGTATTGAATCAAGAGAGATGGCAATTGTTGACGTAACTCCCCAACCCTAAGTAGAAAAATGGGAAAAGGGGGCTGATGATGATGATGATGATAGAAGGGGCAGGGAGCAATTGTTTTGGATGCGTATACTTTCTGAGACTTTTGTCTCTAAGATTTGCATCAAGTTATATCACTTGCGGGTGGTTATTTATATATATTTTTTATAAATATTTTAACTGGGATAGAGTACTTATCCACATGGATATTCTTCATCCTCACCAAGAAGCACTGTCTGGTTAAATAACATCCTCAAAGTCAAACAATATATAAACAGGGGTTGAGGAGAAACAAATCCCAAGCTACAGGATGAAGCTCATCAACAGCTCTTACAACTTTTTGCTGTTCTATCATCATATTCACAGCAGAAAGCTACAAGAGCTGTCATTATAGGAAATGAAAATTATTTAATGAAAAGCACTGAATCCAAAACTGTAAGGAATGTCAGTACAGAAAATGAAGCAGAAATGAGGAATTCTGAATCCAAACTGTGAGTTATGTCGGTATAGGGACTGAAGAAAATATTAGCAAATGCCTTTGGTGCAGAAGGCTGTGAATTCTATTCCCACACCACGTAGATGTTTTACTGGCACTACAGTGCATCTTATGGGGGTGCTGCACTCCTGAGTGTGTTGACCAAGACATCTGCTTGAGTTGCTGGTAGCTTAGATGGATGTAAAATAGCCCACAGAACATACTAAAAAGAGTAGGGGTCTTTTATTTATATAAAAAGAAATCTTATTTACAACATATTTACATAGTTACAAATGTACAAATATTTAGATATACAAATCTGTTTACACATATTCATAATTTTCTTTACAGTCATACTAAATATTCATCCTATTAGACCCCCTCCTTTTTCTATAACCACCATCTGATTTGACTTAATATCGTTTCTAAAATCCATTTACTATTAGTCATCATTTTATTTATTCTTTAATTCCACATAACCAGTATAACATAAAATAACTTTATCTATTTTTTAACATATTCTTTACTTCTATTCCTACAATATCAATATTTAATCATATCCATGTTTATTTTATCCACTTCTTTTATATTGTCAAAAAGTCTTCTTTATATAATTTTCCCCATAACTTTTTTAATCTTTTACATTTGAAAAACACATGTTCTGTAGTTTCTTCTTCTTGACAATGTAAAGATATTCTATCACTTTCTTTTATATGTCATATTTCCTTTTAGTGTTACTTTATCTATTACCAGACTCCACAAAAATCTTGACTTTCTACATTCTTTTTTTTTCTCAAAAATGTTTTTTATTTTCAATTAAAATAACATTTACATAATATTTTTAATTATCATTTTAAACAACTATATACAATATTTATGCTGCGGTAGCATTGTCGCCTCACAGTAAGACGTTGTCCTGTTCAATTCTCAGCTAGAGCGTCTTCTGTGTGGAGACATGCATGAATGGGTGTACCTTCGTTGAAGGTTGTGCGTCAGGGCTGGCAACACGGCACGTAAAAATCTACTGCCAATCATTAGCGGACTGGAGTTCCGCTGTGGCTACCCCTAACCGGGAAAAGCCGAAAGACACAAGCAAACAAACATATACAATATTTACAATAGCCTGACTTTCAATTATATACACTGTATGTTATTAAATATAGACTTAACAGATCAGTTATCAGAGATACAATATTGATTATTGCAGAGGGTCCAACAAAGATATAACTTTCTTCCAAGGATTATTTACCAATGGCCTGAGATAGATTCATAGTTCTTTGATTTTTATTTCCATCGATGCAGTTGTCTTCAGTAAAGTGTAGAATTCTTCCAAGGTCAGGGGTGTATTTGAATCCCACCTTCTGGTTAGTATAATCAATGCTTTAGTTAAAGTAAAGAATTCATTAAATAAAGCTTGTAAAAATGATTGATTCCATTCCAATATGATTTAATTTTATTACATTCATAAAAAATATGAATCCAGTCTGCTTTATTTGACTTTTCACACCTTCAGCAAAAACCATTTGTAGTAGTACTGATCTTTTTAATTCTATCTGGTGTTAAAATGCTCTATGTAAGTATTTCCAGTTAAATATTTTCCAGTACTGTGTGTTGGAGGTATAATTAACTGATAGTAAGATGTTAGTTTTAATTTCTTCTGTTAACTGCAATGACTGACCTTTTGTTAAAAACTGCCAGTATGATGATTTGTGAATTGTTTATATGTTATTAACTCTTTATATAGATTTGAAATGAAATTTTTCTTTTCACAACTATCATATCTAAATTCATACAGAAAACTTATTAGATTTGGAATATTTTTAATTGAGGAATTATTAATTAATCTGCATAAATCTTGAGTGTACATTAGAATGCTTTGTAAGGTTAACCAGTCCTGTGTAGGAATATAGTAAGCAGTTTTTATCATATGTATATCTAAAACATTTAATTATTTACACATTGAAACCAGCATAAGAATCCATTTTGTTCCCAGGAGGTTATTGTTTCCCTATATAATTTGTGAGGAAAGTTCTTAGTGATGGTAAATGGGGTTAAAAGTTTGAACCAAAGTTTTAGATCTATGTTTTCATTGATAAGTTTCCTAAAGGAATTAATGTAATGATTAATCAGTGTTGTTTTAGAAGGTTTTGTTATATTATATTGTATACTTATGCATAGTATGCACCAGGGTTTATTTGATTTGTCTACTATTAAAAAAATTTTTTAACAGATTAAATTCATTTGTTAATATAGCCATTGTTAATTCTTTCCAGCTGGCAAAATAATTTGTGTTTATCCAGTCTATTGTAGCTCTAAGCACAGATGCTTTTATATATGTTTCTATTTCTGGGAAGTTCAATCCTCCTTGTTTCCAGGGACTAATGTGATGAGTTAGAGCTACACTATTCTTTTTGGGATACCATAAAAATTTTATTAAACATGAGTTTATTTCTTTAAGAATGCATCTTTCAGGAATTAACCGTATTGCTAATGCTACAAATAGTATTTTTGGCAATAAGACCATTTTTATTAATTGCAATCTGTCTTCAAAAGTTAATATAATTTTGTTCCACTTTTCTATACATATTTTTATTGTTTCAGTAATGTTTTTATAATTTATTAATATTGTTTCATTTATATTTTTGCATAACACGATTCCTAAATAATTTAGCGTAAGTTCTTGTTTTCCTATGATGGATTTATCTGTAACTTGTAGTTCTTTTTTCTTATTTAAAAATAGAAATTTTGATTTTGCTCTATTAAAGTGTAGACTTGAAATCTTATAAAATTTCTCCATTACTTCTTCTAGATCTCATAATAATTCTCTGGAGTTTGATAAAGTTAATAAAATATCATCAGCAAAAAGCATTATTTTAGATATGTACTGGTCATAGACTTCTATTCCTTTTATTCTTGGATTATTGCATATTATTTCTGCTCTTTCTACTTTCTGATTAAATCAATTGCTTCTTATTTTTATAGTGTTAAATTTTTCATCTGCTATATATCCCCATGGTTTTGCATAGTAATGTTTTATACCATACCTTTATATCTTTTTCTATATCATCATTTTTTTTTATTTCTCACAAAAAATATTTTTTCTTGGTAACATTTTATTTTTTCATGTATACACTCTTTTTCTCGTTTACTTTTTTTTACCATACCCCAAAATTTATCATACTTATAGTTAGACAATTTTCCAATTAATCTTTCATGTTTTTCATTTATTCAGCATAACACTTCATCCAAATTTAATGAAACAGCATATACCACTTGGTTAATTAACCCAACACCCTTCCTCTTTATTTATATACAAAAAACATTTTACTTTGTTTAATCTAGAACCCCATATAAATGAAAAAATATATGCAATAATTCCTTTTCAGATACTGTTGGCAACATAATTGCTCTTGCTAAGTATGCTAGTTTTCCAATCAGTACTGAATTTATCAAATAAGCCTTTTTTCTGAATGATAATTTGTATGCTCTCCAGAAAAGAAATGTTTGTTTTATTTCTTTTCCTGCACTGAATTCTACTTACATCTTTATTCCCAAATATCATACATAACACAGAAATTTAATTCATTGTAAAATATATATCCTCTATCTTTATTACATCATTTAACCCTTTACTTTTCTCTTTATTTAAAGCCCTCCTTGTCACCTGTAGACACTTATTTGTTCAAATTATTACTTCTTTTGTCTAATTTTTTGCAACTGTTATAATGTCATCTGCATATGTTACCAGAATCAGAATTCTTAACCCTTCAGGTGTTATACACCCTGCCTCCCTCATTTCGTAATTTATTTCACATGCTATCAAATTCAAAACTAATGCAAACAGTATATATCTCATTGGACATCCATGTTTTACACCACTCTTCATATGTACCTCTTGGCTTAACTGGCCAGTTACAAGTATTTTTATTTTATTATTACTACTATACCCTGACATACATAGTTTCCTAGCTTTCTCACTTATGTTATATTATTCATATTCAGCTTGTTTCAAATGCCTAATTAAGGTATCTCATCATGATTTTCTCTTCTTCTTCTTTTCTATTCATAATATCATCAACAATTTTTCTATCATTAATAATTAGCAACCTTCCTCTTTATAATATGTATACTATCTTCTATAATACTTTTTTCATTTTAGTCTCAAATCGCTTTGTATTATTTTCGTAAAGATCCTATAATCATTATTATTCAATACTGAATATTGCCCTGCATCTTTTCATACATAAACTTTCATTATATATATATATATATATATATATATATATATATATATATATATATATATATGTGTATATATATATATATATATATATATATATATATATATATTTATAGGCCCACTTCTTAATTTCAAAATGCCACAATCTCGAGATTCATAAAATCGAGTCTACAAGTTGTGAAATATCGAAACCAAGAAGTGAACTAAAAAAAAAAAGAAGACATGTAAAACCATGTTTTTGCAGGGGCACAAGCCTCCCGCACCCCCGCACCTCTTGCAACTTAAATATACTTACTCCTGGATCATGCTACAGTGAAGAGAACTGTAATACACATCAGAATAAAGTATGGAATGGGAACATAACCATTCTATTCACTGCAGTGCAATCTCAGAGTTAGTATATTTAAGTTGCAGGGGAGTGTAGTAGACCTATATATATATATATATATATATATATATATATATATATATATATATATATATATATATATTATTTTTTTTCTGCCAGTCCCTTATATTTGCATACATTTCATCTGGTTCTGCACACAAATCTATATTTACTTGCCCTAATTCTTTATCTAGCTCATTTGAAATATCCTTTTCCAACTCTTTATTCTTTTTTTCTGTTAACTTTTTTACTTTTCAAGTTTTTCTACTACATCCTTTTCCTTAAAACATTTCTTGTACATATTGTATAACATTATTCATAATCTTTTCCTAAGTTCTTTCTTTTTCTCCTTTTAGTTTCTTTTTTCCTCATTATACTACCATCTCCCTTTATTAATCTGCTTAAGTAACTCAATACTTCACTTTTTCTTTGTGAAAAATATATTTGTTTATATAGCAATTCTTGTATTTTTTCTTGATTTCTTTCATATGATTATTTTTCTTTGTCAAAGTATTTTCTATCATTATGTTCTAAATCTTGCAATGCATCATAAATATGCCCTTTTATTTTTTTTTTCTCTACTTTTCTCATGTCATACTGCACTATAAAACACATTTTTTATATTTTCCTTAAATACCATCCACAATTCAGACCGATTTTACACATTGTTCTCATAGCAATATGATCTTTCCATAACTTTATTACTAATCTTTTTCCTTCATTATTCCATGTTTTCTCACATATCCTTTTTACTCCTTTGCCTATTTATATAGTCCTTGTTTTCCTTTATCTCTAGCAATATTGCAAGATGATCAGAAAATCCTGTTTCAACTACCTCGCCTTTTCCTATAACTATACCCTTCGATATAAAATAAGCTATTTCAGTTTATACATACCCCCTTTTGTAAGTCCTTGATTTTTGTCCCAAAGTTTATCTTACCACATCTTATAACTTCTAACACTTTTCTTACGTAATTTGCTTTTTTTTTATGCTTGCCTCTCAAATCACAGTTGAAGTTTCCTGCTATTATAATAGTCATATTTATCATAATATAGACTAAAATCATTACAATTAGTATAAGCATATATTGTTAGAATTCTATATACATGTTCTTTCCATTTTAAATCTACAATGGTTAACATTCCCATTTTTGCTAAAGTTACAGATAATATCATTATTATATTTATACGGAATATGGCTATTCCAGAACATTTCTCATTTCCCAAATTCCAGATTATCTATCCTCCCCATAGTTTCCCTGTTTATAATCTTTCTTCATTTGTTAAAAATCTTGTGTCTTCTAAAATAATTACATCTACATCACACCACTTCAAATCCATATTCCTCTTATTATATTCTTAATACTATTCACATTTACAGAAAGCACTCTAAGATTTTCATTTTTTTTCCTTTTAATCATGGTTTCATAATTTCATAGCTAATCACTAGGCTAGCTTTCTTAATTGGTCATTCCAAGCCTAGCTAATTTCTCTCCCAAAGGTTAGAATCACCCATTGTATCTTGTGTCAAATGCCTTAACCATTATACCAACCTGCAATCAATAGCTGTATATATTCTTTTTTACCCATTTCCTTTTTTCTCTTTTGTACCTATCCCAATAAATTTTCTTTTTCTGTCCTTTACCCTTTTCCCAATATAATTATGTTTTTCTTTTACTACCCTCACAATTTATATTTTTCAGCATTTATTTCAGAACCTTCTTCTATGTCATTTTTATTATTTTTTCTCATCTAATTTTTTTCTTCTATTTTTACTACTTCTAAAGTTCTTCTCTTTGTTCATTTTCTTCTTTTCCCTTTTCCTTACTAATTTTTGCAATCCATTCATAAATGTCCAATTTTGTTGCATTTATAACAGTTCAGTTCACATGTTTTTGCATCACGTCCTATTTCTCTACAAATAAAACATTTTCTTTTGTCACAGTTACTTATCAACTGTCCTTCTTTACCACAAAATGTTTGGGATGCCCCAGTATTTGATGACACCCCTATTCCCCTCCACATTTATCATGCTTGATATACATGTATGTTTTCTTTCTATTCTTAACATAATATTACAGTCCCTGCCACCAATCCATAAACCCCTTTTGTCATAAACATTTGCAATGGTCAGTACTTTTTTACATAAAGTTTTAAAATCTGCTTTTAAAGTCTCTCTTTCTACATCTGTTTGAAATTGTATATAAACTTTTCTTTTTGTTTCCTGTTAAATGCTTTTATCACATAAAGATTCCATGGGTTATAGTCTTTCTTTTTTCATATTCTTCAAGAAAATATTCCTTTGAATAATCAGTCTCCAATACAATGTCACAAAATGTCTGATTGTTAAAAGAATAAATGCTCTTACCTTATGTTCTTTTAAACCTAAAGGAACTATTAAATTATTCCACACTTCATATCTGGCCATTTCTTTGTCTTTTTTACTTTGAATCCTTACCACATACTTCTGTTTTTCATTTTTTTCTGCCTTTTTTTCTGCTACCCCCATTTTGCCTTCTTTTACTTTCTCTGCACATGTTTTCTTTTCCATCTCAATACTATTCTTCAGGATTGTCTCTGCATCTTCCTTTTTTTTTTAATTTCTCCAAATCTTTTGTGTTTCTATTACTGTGATGGGAATGGACCCCATTCCTAAATCAAAGTATGACTAAAGTTCATAAAATTAGTATTGCTTCAATTTATGATATCAGCCAGAAGTTCTATTCACAGCACCTGCAATGTGCCCAGTAATGACTCCTTCTCATTATGCCTGATGAAGCATTCATGGTAGGAACGCGAAAGCACTCACTTCTTGGATTTTACTGAAATAAAAGTGTTTTTCTGCCTGCTCCGTGGTGTCACCTCCTAATGCTACTTTTGTCTTCTTTTCTTGGACCACTAAATCTGGTTTTCTAGCATCTGTCTTTTGAACTGTTGGTAACGGATGATACCATGTGATGTAGACCTCATCATTTTCTATGATGCTTTGTGGCTGTTTCCAGTGTTTTTCATTTACTTCAATACCATAATGTTTGCACAATCCCCAGTGCAACAGTCTTGTCACATTATTATGCCTTTCAGTATACAGCCTTTCTGCCATCACGATGTCACAACCAGCAACAAGGTGTGCAACTGTTTCTAACTCTGTTTGCAAAACCTATATTTGTCTGTTTCTCTCACAAGTTCAATGGACTTTGTAAACCAGCCTGTACATAGCCCACTCGCTGGTGCTGTCAATATTAACCTTTCATTCTTGGTTTGAATTCACATCTCCTTAACCATTCCTGCATTTGTTCCTGACCAACATGAGGTTCTTCCAGAAGTTTTCTATACTTGCAACTATAGTTATGTATTTTCCACATTTCTTGCCTTCTCATCTGATCCTTCACCTTATATTCTTTCTTTTGTTTTGTTTTTTTTGGCACATTCAGTTGTTTCTTGATTTTTATCTACTTGTGGTTTGATTTCCATTCCTGCTTTATGCCGATATGCTTATGCTAGCCTAAGCAGGGAAGTCATCTTAGATTTATTCTCCTCATGTTGCAAAACTTTCACTACATTTGGGTCTTATAAGGACAGCAGATATGTGTGGAGTCCCACAATTGCAGATCTATACATGTAATCAGTTTCAAGGAGGCTCATCCCTCCTTCAGAATGGGTAATATATAATCTTGGGATGCACTCATTTTTATAAATCATTTGGTGAGCATGCAACATCCTTCTTATTTTCCTATCTAATCTATCCAACACATTTTGGGGCCAGTCAATCACTCCAAAACTGTGCATTAGGACAGGAAGAGCAAACTAGTTTATAGCTTGGATTTTGTTCCTAGATGTCAACGCTGTTTTTGAGATTAATTTAAGTCTTTGAAAGTATTCCTTACTAAGTTTTATTCACATTTGTTCATGTTTTATTGTTGATTCTTCATCAATTCCCAAATATTTATAGCCTCCCTCTTGCTCAAGTTCTTTTATATCACATTCTTATCCCAAGCTGATTTTTCCTGCTTTAAAGGTTGCTTTTGCACCTTTATCAAGACCAAATGACATTTTTATATCATCTGAAAATGTTTTGACAACTTGCAGTTGTGCTTTCAGTTCCTCATCTGATGAGCTATACAGTTTTAAATCATCAACAAAGAGAAGATGAGAAGTCTTTACACTTTGTTTTTTTTCTATGAGCCAAATTATAGCAATGGCCTAAGCTGTTAAGTAGGGAGCTTAATGGGTTAAGGGCAAGGCAGAATAGTAGCGGTGACAGAGAGTCACCCTGGAATAACCCCCTTTGAATTTTTATTCCGGGAATAATAATAAGTCCTTTATCATGGCTTAATTACAAAGCAGTCTGACACTGTTTCATGGTCACTGTAATGTAGTCAATCAGTACGGACTGTATCTTATACATTTTTAAGCACTCTTTTATCCATGAATTTGGGGTACTATCAAATGCTTTTTTTGTAGTCAGTCCATGCCATACTTACATTGTTCTCCTGTTTACAGTTCTCCACTATGACTTTATTTAACAACAAATGATCCTTTGTTCCATATGACTTTATTTTATTGTTCTTTTGTTCTATTGCCATAATTGAGTTTTCTTCTAAATCATTATAAACCCTGTCTGCATCAATTCCAGTATACAGTTTATATGTCGTCAGAAGCCAAGTTATTGGTCTATAATTTTTAGGGTAACTTGCAAGTTCACTCTTAAGTAGGAGCATTGTTTTTCCTGTTGTTAGTGAGGTTGGTGTCTGTTTAGGTGCACATGTAAACAGTTCTTACTCATGGCTTAATCTTCATGCAAAGATGTTAATACTTTTAAACACAAGTTAGAAACTGCATCCGGGCCTCTGGTTTTCCAATTAGAGCCTTTTCTTAACTTTGTTTCAGTCTTTCTGGTTGTTACTTCATCCCATTTCATATTCTGTACCTTTAAACTTCTTTTTCTTTCTTTTACTTCTTCTATCCATTTAGCATCTTTGTTATGTTCCACAGGATCTTCATATATACTTCTCCAAAATGTATCTATTTCTTCCTTTTTTGGCAGTCTTTCAATTCCTTTTATGTTGTTTCCCAATTCTCTACAAAACTTTTTTGGGTCATCAATAAATTGCTTATTTTGTAATTTTCCTTTATATTTATCTGTGTATCTTCTAAGTGTTTCCTGTTAAATGCTTTTATCACATAAAGATTCCATGGGTTATAGTCTTTCTTTTTTCATATTCTTCAAGAAAATTTTTCATTGAATAAACAGTCTCAGATATAATGTCACAAAATGTCTGTTTGTTAATAAGAATAAATGCCCTTACCTCATGTGCTTTTATACCCAGAGGAGCTATTAAATTGTTCCATACTTTGAATTCTTACCACATACTTCTGTTTTTCATTTTCTTCTGCCTTATTTTCTGCTACCCCATTTTGCCTTCTTTTACCTTCTCTACATGTTTTCTTTTCTATCTCACTACTATTATTCTTTCTTTTGTATTGTCTCTATAATGTACCCCCAGGCAACATCTCCTTCATTTTCTGTTTCACTCTGCATCGCCATTTCTTTAAGTAAATCATCCCACAATCCTTCTGACTGGATGGTTGTAATTATGCCATCATCATTTGCTGACTCATCTCCATCAAACAGATTTCTTTGAAACATCTCCTCAGAATCCTACACAAGTTCTCCAAACTTGATATTTGCCTTCTCCTCCATTTCTCTCACCACTCAATCATCTCCTCTCTCCATCTACCCTCTTGTTTCTCTGGGCCACCTCTGTGCATGGAATGGAAAGAGGAAGGGCTCCTGCAAAAAAAAATGGTTTCCACTCACAACAATAATGTACAGGGCAAGTTCCATGGTGCCCTGGCCAAATTTCCCCTAATAGTATAAATACTACCTCAGGTCTCACCTGAAAAGAGACTGCTAGCCTAGTGGGACTAACTTGGTCAACAAAAGACAAATAAATAAATTAGTACAAGACAAGAAATTGTTAGCACTGAAACAAAAAGGATAAGAATAGAAGAAAGGCCCTTGAATGAGGACCTTCAGAACAAAGTGAGGGCAGAGGATGTGATAATAGTAAAACATAGAAATAAAGTTGAAGGCAGACTCTAAATAAAAGCAATCTCTGAATCAAAGAAAAGTAAAACTGATATGCTTTATTCAAAGTTACTGTTAGCACTGAAAGAGAAACATGAGAAAAGAAAAGGAAGGGAAAGGGTGGTACAGAAATAAACTAACGCAGGAATGCATTTTACCAAAGAAAGTAATCCTGTCATAGTGGACTTGCCAGTTAACTCCATAAATTTGTATAGTTAGGAGAAACATGATCTGCATTGTAGAAAGTCAGAATCAGAGTACCAGGATAAAAGAAAGCTGAGAAATTTAATGTTCATAATAGGTATGTATTATGTAGTGACTCAAACTTAAAATGTGTAGCTGAGGAACAGGTTAACATGGAGGGTATAGCAGCTTTAGACAAATGAATGCATTAGATGTACAGAGTTCTCAAACAAGACAGTGTCAAGGTTAAATGTTGCCATGGTTGTGTCAAAGTTAAAACTGATGGTGAGTAACAAGAGTCATGCATCTTCAATTCTGCAAATAGATCACTAAATACCACTTCAGTGAGTATAAGGTTAAATGCAAGTCTTTCTTTCAGAAGACAGCAGCTCCGTGCCTGCAGCGTTCTTAAACTGCGCTATCTTCTCCTTAACAAACTGAATGGATCCTGAATAGAGGCGGCAGTTAGCAAATCACACAGGAAAAAAACTTGTATGTTGAAGCCCCATAACTCTGTGTATTTAATAGCTTGTAATAAGAACTGTTGCTTTGCTAATTTAATAATATCTGAATGTTGTGCTTTTAAAGCTAGCTAGCAACTTGAAAAAGTAACTGTTACCTCTCACTTCACTCAGGATGACAGCTGTTTGGCATTACTAATGGTCAGATTGGATTTAGGATCTCCCTCCTAGCTCTAATAACAGTAACAGCATTTCCCCCAAACCACCTGTATTTTCCATCTCCTCCAGACATTTCTACAAATTTCCTTCATTATTTTTAAATCTGTAACTGTACTTTGCACTCGGGCCTTATATTACTTACCTGGGAACAAGCTCTCTGTTTTTGGAGAACTGGGTTCCTACCCACTCTGTTCCGCCCTTGCTTCACTTGGGCTTCACTCTGCTCCCCTACCCCCTTTCCCACCCACCCCAACTCTCCTCACACTTATAGCCATAGGCCCAAGCCTCCTCTCATCAAATCCTCCCACTCCCTTTACAACTCATCTCATACCTCCTTACCATCCCTCCCCTTCCTCTACTAACTCATCTACCCTCCCATACCTATACTTCAACTACCTCATATACCCTCCCATATTCAGTCCAAACTTCCTGCAACCCTAATAATTTCTCTGCTCTCTGTACCATTTCCTGCTCTGTAGCAAGGTAATCCTACTACTCCCGCTGTAATACTCCAATTCACTGTAAATAATCACTCTCACCTCATAGTTGAAATGACCACTCCCATACATCCTACTAAGTCAATCAGACTCATGCCAAACCAGCCTCATAAAAATCAAAATGCCACTTATCCTTTCTTCTGGCCTCACTAGACCTACTAATAGTTATAACTATCATTTCCTCTTATCACACCAGCCTCCTCAACCCCCCTCCATTCCACTCCACCTCTAATATCCATCCCACCACCTTCAAACCTACTAACATCTATATAGGTAATTCCATCTTTAATGACACAACCTTTACCCAAGCTAAATTACCAAAACCTCAGTATTCAAACTTAGCCACTATCTCCTTAAAATATGACAAAAGCCTTAACAAATACCTGAAACATGTAATCTAAATTGTATCTAGGCTAACCCTGTGTGAAAACATATACCCAAACCCTGGTCCAATCAACAATCATCAAACTTCAGAACCTCACCCTAGTCTGCAAACAAACACTAATCTGACATCAATCATTCCTATTAGAGACAAAGCAGATATTTTAATACTAAATATGAACATTAGAAGTATAAATAACAAAATTCATGAGCTTCATGCTAACTTTGCTCTCTACTTACCAGATATTGCTCTACTTACAGTGACCTTGTTAAATCCCAACAATAGTAATGAGTTCCTACCCACAGGCTATAACATTATACGCTCTGCCAGAATAAATAAAAGAGGCGGTGGTGTAGCTCTACTTTATAAAAAAAACACCTCTCCATAGAAATACTATCTGACAAAACCTTAGAACTTGAAAAGGCAGAAATATTGTATGCCAAATTAAAAATCAATTCCAATATAAATATATATATCATAGGTCTTTATATGCCACCAGGAGATAATATTTCTATACTAGAAAACGTACTATACTGGTGCTGCAATAACCTACCTCAGGAAACACTTATAATGGGTGACCTTAATATAGACTGGTCAGATTGCAATTCCCCACAGCCCAAAAAAGAAATCCAATCTGGTGGTCCCTTGCCATAAACAAACTTTACAACAAAAGGAAGAAACTGTTGCAGAAAAGAGGAAATTGCAGAAAAGAGGAAAATCCTAGGATGCAAAAAACTTCCTTACCAGCCTCAGTAAGAAGCTGAGAGCCCTCATAAAATCATCCAAAGCTAGTTACGAAAATAAAATTGCCAAAGATTCCAAAGACAACCACAAGGCATTCTATAGCTATGTCAAGAATCTAAATGGCAATGCACAGATCTGCTCTGAGCTATAACAGAATGGCATTAAATATACTGATCCCAAGAATATTGTCAATATCCTGGCAGATTGATTCATTGCAAACCTCACCCCCCCCCTCACCCCCTAAAGGGCCCATCTCAATACCGAAAGATTTCCAAATTCTGGTAATAATGGCCAAACAGGTAAAAAACACACTCTCCAAAGCTAAGAATACAGCACCCATGGGACCAGACGACATCCCAGGCTGTGTACTACATGAACTACAAAATGAACTGGCACCTCACCTAAGTGTCATGTTTAATCATAGCCTCACCTCAGGCTTCATGCCCAGTGAGTAGTGCACAGCTACAGTTATCCCACTCCACAAGGGGAGATCCACCTTAGATCCCGGGAACTACTGCCCCATCAGTCTGATGAGCCTGATCTGCAAGGCCATGGAATGTATTATTGTGGAACTTATAAACAAAGACATTGGCAACCTTCAAACACTGGACCCCATGCAGTTTGGGTTTGTGAAGGGCCGATCTTGTCTCCTGAACCTGATTGACTTTTTTGAATCAGTCTCCAACGCCATGGACAAGGGTAAGGTGGTCCACACAGCCTATCTGAACCTCACCAAGGCCTTCAATACCACTCTGGAATAATAGATACATTTATTAAGATGGGCATTAATCTCTATGTCACTCAATGGGTTGCCAACTGGCTTACTGACAGAACCTACACTGTAAACGTAGCCAATTCCAAATCCAGCTCCAGACAAGTGACAAGTGTGATAAGAGGCTTAGGGACACAGGGGGACAGTGGTCCCACCTTCGATAACCACATCGCCACAACAGTCAGGAAATCCTTCTATGTGGCACACCTCATCAATAAGGGCTTTTCATCCAGAAAAAAGGAGGTCTTTGTCCCACTGTACTCACCCCTCATTAGACCCATTATAGAATACAATGCCCCGTTTGGTATGTACCTCTCAAGACATCTGCAACAACTGGAAAGGTCACAGAAATACCTCTCTAAAAGAATCACAGGCCTAAAGCAGATGCTCTATGCTGACAGTCTAAAAAAACTCCACCTATACTCTGTCGCATATTATTTACTCAGAGGCGATCTCTGCTTAACATACAAGACCATGTCAAACCCAGAGCTGTTGGACATGCTACACTTAAAGAAATCCCAATCCCTCAGAGACACATGCTCCAGGGATCTAAACCTTGTCATCACAATGAACAAAATATGCTGGAGGGATAGGTTTCTGACCCAGAGACTCCCCAGACTCTGGAATAGACTGCCCATACATGTCAAGCAGAGCACCTCTTTGGCTCTCTTCAAAAGGAACCTTGATAATTGGATGAGAGATAGGAAATTCACCCTGGGGATCACTTCAGTCGCCCTGCCAGACAGGGGTCCAGGGAAGTAAATACTGTGGGAAGAAATAGCCAGGGAATTGTTATGGCTAGGCTTGTATAGGCCTATGTAAACCTACATGGTTTCTCTCAACTCATCAAGGGACTAACAAGAGTTAATAAAATTTCAGACAGACAGTCGACCCTAGACTGGATGCTAACAAACAGACCAGCCCTATATCCCCTCTCAGGTTTTCTGCCGGACAGCCTCAGTGATAATTTTTCCCACTTATCTGGTCAGGAAGAAAACAACACAAGTTAAACAACCCATTATGCTACAAATAAGAAATAAAAAGCAGCTGAACCCCTGCAAGCTTACAGAGATGGTTAAACACTGTAATTGAAAACCTTTAAAGCTTCTACCCCTACAAGACGCAGTAAAGTACTTTAATAATACTTTCCTTACTATTCTAGATGCACAGGTACCAAGTAGATATATATAAGTATTAAGACTAACTATGCTCCATGGCTAAAAAAAGTAACACTAAATTTCCTCAGGCTTAGAGATAAGGCTTGGTCTTCCTGGAAAACAAATAGGACACAACTTACATTCCAGACTTATCGGAACTTAGGAATAAAGCAAAAAAAAATTAAAACAGATAAAGTAACTACTACACTGAAATACAAGCCAAGCACCACAAAAACCCACAAAGATTTTGGTCCACAATAAATAATATTCTACACCCAGGGAAAACGGGAGCCCCACCACCACCACCACCACCAGTAATAATGCAGACAATATAGCCACACAATTCAACAAGTATTTTACTGAGACCATTATAGAACTAGCTAAAAATCAAACACCAACTATAAGCAATCCCTCTCTCCCAGCTCCAAACATCACACCCACCTCCTCACTGCAACCAGTGGCAACAGATACCATCAAAAAACTTCTAAAAAAACTAAGTCCAACCACACCAGCAGCCAACGGTCTACCCACAGAATATTTAAAGCTAACAGCAAATAGCATTGCATACCCTGTATCAATACTAATCAACCATTCAGTAGCTGAACAGCAGGTGCATTCCATCTGGAAAAAAAATGCTTGTATTATTCCCCTACATAAGGGCGGACCATCAACCGAGCTTAACAACTATCGACCTATTGCAATATTGTCACTGCTCTCTAAAATTCTAGAAAGAGTAATTCATAAGCAGGTCACAGACTACCTACTTAATAACAAACTCCTCACCAATACCCAGCATGGTTTTAGGTCATTCCATAGTACAACAACATTATTGTCATTTTCTAACACCGTTAATGTTCACAGAAGCCACAATCACTATGCCTCTTCTATCTTTCTGGACCTGTCAAAAGCATTTGATATGGTCTCCCATACCCACCTCCTTAACACCCTTACAGACTTACATTTCTGTAATACTACCCTTGCATGGTTCAAAGATTACCTCACAGGACGTCAACAAGTAGTCTCATGGCAACAGACCCTATCACCCTTATTACCAGTTGAACTAGGAGCTCCCCAAGGCTCTATACTAGGCCCGCTCCTATTCTCGATATTTACTAATAACCTCCATCTGACAGCCACTCATGCATCACTCATACAATATGCAGATAACTTAACTGTGATATGTTCTGCACCCTCCCTACTAGAACTTCAGACACTTACTCAGAAATACTTTCATGAAGTTGAGTCCTGGCTAACAAATGCTAATTTAATCTTAAACCCTAAAAAGACCAAACTATTAGTATTTTCTCCCAATAAAACTCCTTCTTCCCTTAACACTTTCTACATCATCTCCCATAACAATACCTGCATAGCCCCCTCAGAGCATACTAAGCTACTAGGAATAGAAATTGACCATAAACTCAGATTTGATATTCATATACCTCAGACAGTTAAAGAAGTACACAAAAAACTCGGTACCCTACATAGAAACTAACACTACTTCACAAATAACACCAACATAGCCATTGCCCAATCCCACCTACTCTCCACCTTATTATATGTAGCACCCATTCTCACTAACCTGAAGAAATCTGATTTACAAAAACTTGAAACCTGCTACAATAAAATAGCAAGATTTGCCATAAATTCTCCAGCTAGATATCATCACTGCCTAGCACTCAAACAGCTCAGTTGGTGAGAATTGCCCCAACTCTGACACTATACACAACTCTCAATGGCCCACAAAATCCTCTCAGAGCCTGAAAAAATACCTGTTCTACAAACTCTTCTTAAACCCTATGCTACTGCCAGAACTCTCCAATCCACCAACCAAAATCACATACAGACTTGTATATCCAAAAATCAAGCAGGGGATTCCATCTTCTCAAACTATGTAGGCAAGCTTTGGAATGTCCTTCCAACTGATCTTACCTTCCTGTCATCACCAAAAACATTTAAACCAGCCTTAAAGAACTACCTCCTTACCAAATGGGCCTGCCCTTGCACAACCCCCAGCTGATTAATAACTATGAAGTCTCCACAAGAACCTTTCCAAAACCTTTCTACCACACACCTACCACTATCATACTAAATAAGTAAAAGTATAACTCTAGTACTTGCTTGTTCAACACTATCTTTAACATTCTGTAAATATGAATTTCTCTTTAATGACTCCATGAAACTTATAACTAATAATATGATAGCTGTTACTGTGAGTCTTACTACAAATCAAGTATAACATGCCACTAGTGACCTATTCTTCCTATAACATTAAAATATTACATACTCTATGAGTGCCTAGCCTTGTGATTTGTACAAAGTATAACTATGCAATAGTTTAGATTATTCCTACATAGCATTTCTTGACTTGTATTAGACATTTCTGTGCCATATGTGTATAAAATTGTGCTTCTTATTCTGTATTTTATTGTTATAACTGGCGCTTTTCTCCCCGGGCCTCCACTAAAAAGGATATGTGCCCAGTTGGACTTCCCTGGTTAACAAATGTAAAATAAATAAAGTTAGTAAATATTATCCAGGCATTCTACATAAAAGCAAGTGTTCAGAAAATAAAAGTAGCATGAAAGATAAAGTAAAAATGGTGTGCACAGCTTTCCTAGAATAGAAGAAATCTTTAGGAAAGAAAATAAATTAACAGAAAAACTAGTAAGGAAGCTAGCTGCCCTTGGTAAAGATGGAAAATCCAATTTAAAATTGTTATGAATAACTTGCAAGTTGGGTTGAAAGTGGTGACACCCATAACACTGAATCTAGTAAAAGGAAATTGCCAGTTAAGGAACAGGATAGAGGTATGATATGGATTGAGAAGGGTAACTCCCTTAACATAGAAATCACTAAAAGGAAATTTCTGTTACAGAACAAAATATAGTTACTAAACACATGAAAGGGGTGACATCCATAACACCAAAATTACTAAAGGGAAGTTTCTGTTAGATGACAGGACAAAGCTACAAGATGGGTTAGAAGAAGTGATAACCCTGGCACAGAAAATATTAAAAGGGATATTTCTGCTCAGGAACAAGACAGTGTTTGCAGAATGACCTTGTAGCACTAATTTAGCTCACTATCAGACTAAGATGGGTTCGCAAGGGAAGGTTATACTGAGGTATTATGGTATACTAAAACTCAGAAGACAGGCTATACAAGCAATAGTGGAAGAGTGGCTAAAGAACATTGTGAAAAGGTCTCTTCCTTGTGGGAATCATATAATGTTCCCATAACTGTTAATGAATTGTCTGATGGGTTATAAGGCCAGACTACCCAGTATGATGAGTCAAAACACCCTAGTCTTGTGTTGGGAGTGGGGTGGTTGTAACTTGCTGTGTCTGCTGAGTATATAAATATCATTACAAAAGTATTGTAATTCTGTAACATTGATGAAAAAAATGTGTATGTTTCTTTAAATGCTTGGTAATGTGTAAATATCCTTATAGTATTTTGCCACAAGCAATTAATGAATCACATAGACTTCACCTTAATATAGAACAAGGTAGCCTGGAAGGTAAAAATCTGAAAGGTAGTCCTTCACTGGAGGAACACTGCAAGGTGCTAAATGGAAGCCCTGGAAGCAGAAACTGAGAGAGGTCCCATTTGGGGGTGACCTGCATACCATCACTGGAGGACTGTGCTTAATGGAAATACTTGATTTTTGGAACTGAGAGTGAGGCCAAGGAGAAAGGCCTGTAGCCTGGGAGCATATTGTTCGAGTATCTGATTTTGTTTTGTTTTTTTTTTTTTTTTTAGTTCAGAGTGAGCCCTGGGGAAAAGGCCTACAGCCTAGGACTATTCTGCTAGAGTTGGGACAGACTGTTCTAAGAGGACCTAATGGACTGGTGAACTATTTTGAATGTACTGTTCATATTGTGTTTTGCAAGGCCAAGTTAGGCAATGTTGTAGTTTGTAGGTTAAATAAAATATTTTTTTTCCTGTATGCCCTGCCTCTATTGTCTTCACAGATCCTTAATCTCCTAATGCTTAGACAATATATCAGTTATCTAGTAATAGTAAGTTTAATTCATCTCTGTGTTTACTGTTAAATAAAACCTTTTTTTCCTTTCTCAGATTTCTTCATTGCTATAATATCATCACTCCTGGAGCATTCCATTTTTTACTATCATAATAACAAGCTCCATCAGCATAGAAAGATAAAGCCTTGTTTATTATCTGGGTGATCTATGCTGAATTAGTTGTTCAGACTTTTACTGAAGCTGGCAAGGGAAGGTGGTTGTGGCTATTCTAAGAGAAGAGGGTAGTATGCATCATGAGAGGCCAAGCCCCCACCCTTGGAAGTGGGGCAGGAAAACACACAGTAAGCCTAGGATATGCATTTAGCCCACCAATCAATGAAGCTAGTTGCTTTATTTGCAAGTATATGGAAGTGTACACTCACATGGGGAAGGTATATTGGCCGCCATAGTGATGAGAGTTATATGTCTTCTGTCCAGGGGAGGAGTTGGGGTCATAAAATAGAGCCTTGTTGCCAGGATGCAAGTTAAAGCACAAACCACCTCTAATGGTGCCTGAATGATGGCTCCTTCAGATGGTTCTTGCCACCATGCTGGGGTTACTATGGTAGGGGAATAAAGAGCCTAAAGTCCAATGGATGTAGGTTTGATGATCAGCAGACACAGAACTCAAAATATGTATGAGAAAAAAAACTACTGTATGATTCATCTATACTTTCTTGTGCTGTAGAAATGTTTCAAGAAGGTCACTGACCTGAAAATAATATTGCTAAGTTTAAATCTAGGAAATTACATTGCAGGAAAAAAAATCAGAAATCCTAAATCCCCAAAATAAACAGGCATGACCTACATAGTAACTCACTACAGAACTGCAGTCGGTATACTGTATACTAACTAGTAAACACATAAAAGCTCAAAGTATTCTGGATCTTATAGAAAACATTGACCCAATACCACTAATAAGAACCCAATACTATAAAAAAGATCTGTCATCATCATCATCATCATCATCATCATCTTATAGACTGTTGGTCTTTGTGAAGGTCACAGTGGTACCATACTTGACTTCTATATCCCCAGCAACAGCCTCATGCTCAACCTGGACATTCCCAAGCAGGATAAGGCTTCATTCCAGTTTGCTGTGCATGATCTTCCTCATGTGGGAGCCGCTCACAAGCATCCTCACAAAATTCCCACAAATCCTTAATTGTCTCTTCCCAAGGTTCTCCTAGTTTATTGAATTCTTCACTTTATCATGGAAAGTGTGCTCAGGCACCTGGTAAGGTACAACCTTATTTCTACAGCTTGTATCCATGACCAATGTGATGTGATTCAGCTGCATCATATTATTTATTTGTACATTTACTGGTTCTGCTAATGTTAATTTTCTGTATGTGTATAAGTGTCTAATGATGTGAGTCCTGTCCGAAAGGGCTCTTTGACCAGTCCATCTATATGAGTAACAAAGTTAAATAAAGTAAGATAAAATTAAATTTAGATTTTCACTGGGGGAGCAGAATCTTCCTCACAGAAAGGAAATCAAGTATCTTGGGGTTCTGTTCACAGTAGGTAGATCCATCTAGAGAAAATATCATGAGCTTGACCAGTGGCTGCAATCAGTGGCAGTTAAGTAACAACTGTGTCATAGGATGAAACTCTCTAGTCACAGGTCAGTCTATATATCTGATAAATGAAATGCCTTTGTTTCACTTTTGTGTGACTTCCATGATGCTACCTTGTGATATTCAGCAACATCCTTTTAATGGACTGACATTTCTAAAAATGTCAATTCAAAAATGGCAGCAATTTGAAAAAATAGTATGCAGAGATTCCCAGATTCAACAAACTAAAAAAACATTTCCCTCTGTATTTTATATGTTGCATCAAAACATATAGCCCTTCCCTTTATAACTGTTGTAATAAAACATTATGAAATGTTTATTGAATTCTATCCTCTGGCTTCTTTCCTCATTTTAAATGTAAAAATCAAAATGAATGTTACTATCACTGGTTGAATATATGCACATTATCATTTGCCTCAGACTTTGTCATAGGCTGGTAACTTCACTTTTTTCTTGATTTTCATTTCTGCTTTAATCTTTCCAGTATGATAACCCATCATAATATACTCTGACTCTCCCCAACTTTGACTTTTTTCTAATAAATGCACCACTTGTCCAATTGTTTTCCCCACATCCATTTATGTAACATCTCCATAACCTACAGTAACTATTTTTCCTTCCCCTTCTGCTTCCACTTTCTTTAAACTAATGTTAAGATAGTTCTTCTCTTATGTTCTAAAATGATGATAGTGTCTCTCATCTTTTCCCATCATTCACGTTAGAGAAAAATATATTACCTCATTTCTGATAGATATCACTTTAATAGTCACTATCTTCTTCCTTAGGAAGCAAATTTGTAATCTCTACTACCCTTATTCCTTAATTTATCACTTACTCCATAATCCCTGACATGACCCTATTTAAGTTAATTCTACTAGTTACCTATGCTTTGTAACTTTATCTACACTCACCATCCATATATGTCTTTGTCTACCATCTTATCTTTCAAAGTACTAACTGTGCACTCAAGTTCTACAAACATTTTCATGCGATTATCTCATTTTAAGAGAAAAATCCTCCGCACAGCCTAGTAATAAATTTTCTTCTAACAAAAGAATGATCAAAGAAATATATCATTTTAATGTTCTCATATTAGAATTAGTCCAAAATGACATAAAATACACCGAACCCACAGACATTGCCAACATCCTAGCTGACAGGTTCAGCACAAACTTCTCCCCCCGCTCCCCACCAAAAGGGCAAATATCTATCCCAGCAGAGTGCTGCCCCCCTGACATCTCAGATGCTCAGGTAAGAGCCGCCCTCTCCAAAGCAAAAAACACAGCATCAATGGGACCAGATGGTGTCCCAGGCTGCGTCCTACATGAACTCCAAGAAGAGCTAAACCCAAACATAAAATTACTGTTCAATCTCAGCCTTACTACAGGATATGTGCCCAAAGAGTGGCGTACAGCAACAGTGGTCCCTCTCCATAAAGGTGGTGCCTCAACGGATCCTGGAAACTATCGCCCCATAAGCCTGACTAGCTTGGTCTGCAAAGCTATGGAAAGGATCATCATGGACCTCATAAATAAAGATATTGGGGACCTACAAACACTGGATCCTACCCAGTTCGGCTTTGTTAAGGGCAGATCCTGCCTCTTAAACCTGGTTGATTTCTTTGAAACAGTCACCAAGGCCATTGACAAGGGAAGGTGGTCCACACAGCCTACCTGGACCTCGCAAAAGCTTCGATACAATACCCACTCGGGCATTATAGATAAGCTCACCAGCTTAAATATAAACCCCTATGTCACTAGATGGATTGCAAACTGGCTCAAGGACAGAACTCACATGGTTAGAATTGCTGGAGCCATGTCAGACTCCAAACCAGTTACAAGTGGTGTCCCACAAGGCTCAGTCCTGGGACCTCTCTTGTTCGGTATATATTTCTCGGAGGTACAGGCCAACACGGAAGGACTGTGGCTGACCAAGTTCGCAGATGACTGCAAACTGGGCGCCATAATCGACTCTCCAGCCGACACAAGCATCCTCCAAAAGGGCCTCATAGAAACAGACAACTGGCGCCAGAGCCATGGCCTCAAGCTAAATGCCAAAAGTGTATAGTCATCCCCTTTGGCAAAAACAAAGTGCCCACAAATTACCACATAGGTGGTAATCCATTAAGTACAGAAGAAGTAATTAGGGACCTGGGGACCCAAGTTGATAGCAATCTCTCATTTGACAACCACGTGGCCAAAGTGGTTAGAAAAACATTTAATATAGCCCACCTAATCATGAAGGGATTCACATCTAGATCAGGGGAGGTCATCGTGCCTCTTTACTCATCCCTCATCAGGCCCATGATTGAGTACAATGCCCCTTTTGGGATGTACCTTACCAGACACCTGCAGCAACTGGAAAGACCCCAAAAGTACCTCACCAAGAGGATCAAAGGGCTCAAACAGATGCCATATGCTGCCCGGTTAAAGAAACTCCAGCTCTATTCAGTGGCATACCACCTGTTCAGAGGCAATCTGTGCCTGACGTATAAAGCCATGTCCAACTCGGAATTAATGGACATGCTGCACCTCAGAAAATCCAAATCCCATTGAGCTATGTGCTCGAGAGACTTGAACCTCAGCACTGAAATAAATAGGGCATGCTGTAGGGACAGATTCATAACCCAGAGGCTCCCTTCACTCTGGAATAAAATCCCAGTCCAGGTTAGGCAGAGTCCCTCATTGACTCTCTTCAAGAGGAATCTTGATGAGTGGATGGGAGATCGTAGGTTTACCCCGGGTATCACTTCTGTGTCACTGTTAAACAGAGGCACAGTATACTAACCTCGAAAAAGGGCATAGCAAAATAAATTTAAAATGGGTGGTGAAAGCCAAACACATTCTGGCTAGGCTTATAAATGCCCTAGGGCAGATAGCCTAGTATGAACCTATGAACCTATGAAC
>NC_056735.1:972680268-972715268 GCF_019279795.1 Protopterus annectens
TCTTAGCAAAAGAAATCTGGACAAACCCAAAATAATGGTGGGTCAAAGGCCTATAATCAGGGATAGATGTTAAATATTGTTCATACAATTTCAGCAAGTTGATACAATAGCAGGTTTTGTATTAGCATGCTTTTTTCTGAAGGATATGAAGACTGAAACTCAAATGTCGGTCATTAGTCCTGAATGATTTGCCAGAAAGTCAGAAATTTTATAAGGAGCAGACAAAAAATATGAAGCAAAAATCTGAACATTCTGCAAAAAGCTGGACAGCTAGTAGGTTTTTTATCCTCAGTAACCACAATAAATGACACATCCACAGATCTTTCGACATGGTAGCATGGGTTGTTCATAATTACAAAGTATTTGGAGTTGAAATTGACCTGACCAATGCTGGAAAGCCCATAAGCTACATATGATGACCTAGAAGCCCCCAGAACATGCAAGTCAATAGTGGGAAAATCAGATGCATACCTCAAGATTTTTTACAAGGAGACTGTGACAACATCATGCCATCACAGATAGTGGCTAATGTGGCCATGGATGGCCAAGATTATAGTCATGGAGTGTTAGCACTTCCACAGTGACATCAGTTGTTGAGCTAAGAGAAGTCAGGAGAGGGCATCTCCAGAGTCATGCTACTCATGGCAGTGGTATGTCTGGTAAACGAAAGTGATCATAGTGACACAGTACACCACCATCTAACCATGTCTGTAGAACAAGCCATCTAATTTTTTGTAAAGACAGCTCTTGTGGCCAGGTGTATCACAGGATACCCAGCCAACTACCATGCATGCCCTGAGCCCGACCAGTAGATCAAGCTGCATTAATGCAACTACTGTTCAGGATGAGTCCCAACTAAAACACGCAAGCACATATACACAGACAGACACACACTCACACCATTACAGCCCCAGGTGCTTTATACTGTCACACACCTGGTGACAGTGTCCCTTCACAAAGCCTTCTCCAGTGATTCTCTCCTTCTCATCACTTAAGTTACCATACTGTACAGCACTCATACATTCCCCTGTGAAAGACATTGTATGTTTATAATACCTTCCTCACCTGTACAAATGATGATACCGATGCCCTACCCATTTCATTTTGTTACTTGGGATGCTTGTGATTCACACGGATACACAATGTGTCCATCTTATATATAGGCAGCTACAGTCTGGTGTTGAGTTTACAATCATTTTTACTGTAGAGAATTGGGCTTATTGTGGACGAAAGTTGTGAGCAAGCCACTGCCTCTTTGTCATTGCCACAGCATACTGCACTCACTTTCATCTAGCACATTCATCACCTATTTCCAGCTCCTCCACTGACTCAACAATGCCAGCCTCCACTGCCTGGTAAGCTGCCTGCTGTTCTTCCTGTAATCCTCCCACGACCATCACAACCACCATAACTGCATACTAACTATGATATTGTGTAACATTGCACATACGAAAAAGATTTTCACACATGTGGCAGGGTCATACTGCACTATCTGATACATCCAAACAGTACAATGTTGCCATCAACAGCCCAAATACATACTCCACAGTCACTCTGATTTGCAATAAGGCATAGCTGTATCTCATATGTTTCATTACATGGATTTCTGATGGGTACCATCACTTATTGCTCCAGGGCATATCCAGTATTGCCAATAAGAAGCCTCAGAGTGAAGTCTCCCCCTTCTCAAACAGTTGATAAAGGTCACATGAGTTCCATGTTTGAGTCATGATTACTTCTTTGGTGACCTGTAAATACATTGTAAATGATACCCTGTGCATTACAGACCACCTCACAATTAATGGGTGGTACCTTTTATTATTCAAATACCTTCTTCCCAGGTCCCCAAGTGGGTTTTTTTCAAGGTTGATGCTGCCTATGGCCCCTAGTACCTTAATGAAATAGGCTATAATGGTGTTTGTTCTCTCCTCTGTGGTTCATGGAAATCATGTATGCTCCCCCACATGATGCAGCATGGAACTGAGAAAGTGATAAAGTATTTGGGAAGCAGATCTCGGGGAAGCCTCCACCATGTCCATTCCTGAAAGGTCCCTGTAGTTAATATATGTAAAGCTACACATAACTTGATATCCCCTAGGATAGGAAAGCCAGTGATTCCCAAGAGCCTGCAGATGAGGATACTACTTGCTCATCAGGTAGGTCCTACATGGTACCCCTATCCACATGGTACCAGTACACAATGTCAGTGACATGAAGTCTGTGAAATGTCAAGTACAGCCAGATGATCTGATGCCTCTGAGATGAGATGCACATCTCCTATGCCATAATGGCAATAACAACTTCTTGTAGCAACACGTTAACTAATGTTGTGACAAGCAGTATCAGATTTCCACAGTTCAACAGCATGAGCACAAAGAGTTAACTACAGTCATTATCACTGGTATTTTACATCTTTAGATATTTCTAAATCCCTCTGCCATCTTGATTTGCCTCATTTGCATACATGCTGATCCTGATTTTAATAATAATCCTCACTACCATCCACATATACAGCCATTAGCATATACCATGGTCAGCTCTGCTGCTCAGCATTCACCACTCAGTACCCATGTGTCTAAATTTCACATACATGGACTACACATCAGGCAAGATTGTTTACCACAATACAGCTAAGGTTCCTGAATCACAAGGTGGTTATCATTTGGCTAATCTTAATTATTTCCTGCCTGAAAGAATAGCAAATCAGCTAACTCTGATTTGTAACCTTATGCAGCAAAATAAAAAAATCAAGGCAAATTATACCACTACGAGCTCATAATCTCTACAAAACTAATTCTCACTATTATTAAAATTCCTAGAAAACAGCTTCATCTAAGCCCAAGTCCATAGTTCACACGGGAAAGTGATTCTTCTTTCATTTCAAATGATGCACTGAGAGTACAGTTGTGTAAGTAAACTTACCATAATGGTAGATGTTCGAATGATCACTGCTGCAGTAGACCTAACTATATGGGTTATATCCTGCATAGGATATAAAAGTTGGCCAGCTTGCAAAAGGGCACCTTGCATGCATCTAAGCCATCAGTCAGCTTGAACTGAGCTGAGTAAAAAGGCAGTTTTGTAAGCCAAGCCCTTCAGAGCTTTCATGCCAACAGAAAGATGGAGGCTGAACCCTGAAAGAGTAATGCTAAGAATGACAAAAAATAAATGTCCATACCCTAGTATAAACAACACATCAAAAAACAAGGGGTATGGAGGTAGGGGGCACCTACTGCAGCAGTGATCATTCAAAGAGCTGCTGTTATTGTAAATTTACTTACACAGTTGTACTATATTCCCTCAGCAAACAAGACCATCATTACTTTAGTATCCCACACCAAACTACTTGGAGTGACAATAGATCACAACATGAAATTTGATACACACATAACCCAAACAATAAAAAGTACACAAAAAATGAGGTAGCCTTTATAGGTGTAAGCATTACCTTACTAGTAGCACTAAGGTCACCATTTCTAAAATTCACCTTATCTCAACCCTCCTATATGCATCTCCCATCCTTACTAACCTAAGGAAAACTGACATAAACAAACTAAACAGTTGCCATAATAAAATTGCAAAATTTGCTACCGAAGCTACTTACAGATCCGATCATTGCCTTGCTCTTCAAAAACTCTCCTGGCTAGAATTCCCTGCTGACCTACAACCAACTTTCCATGGCACAGCAATTACTTAACTACCCAGAAAAGACTCCAGCTCTTCAAAACGTGCTTAGCCATTACTTAAACAATTGGTCACTTCTCTCCAGTAACAAAGCACTAATAAACATTACTAAAAGCAAAAATGCTGCCCTTGACTCCCTGTACTCTAATAACATATCCAAAATCTAGAACTCCCTACCTCAAAACATAAGCTCCACCACTAACACAAAAAACTTAAAAAAATTATTGAAGACCCACCTATCATCTACATGGATTTGCTCATGTACTGACCATGGTTAGCAACATAGCGCATACTAAACTTATAACTATCTCTATAACCACTTCATTTTGTCTCTGTTATACTAATCTCTATTCCTGCAACTATGACTGCCATCAAGTTCATACTTAACTTTACTGTAAATGTGGATTGCACTCCTTGTTTTATCTATATTCTCTGTGCTGAAACAATCACTGTACAAAACACTACATGTAGCTCTACTGTATATATACTTTACTGCTGTGTTTTACATAAGACCTGAAACTATGCTATACAGATGTTTTGTCTTTTTGTCTTTTCTGTAATAAGACATGCAAATTATTGTTTATGTACTACCAAACTGTATATTGTTTCATGTGGAGCTTTACCCACTGGGCCTCCGCTGAAAATAGACTATTCGTGGAGTCGGACTTTAGCAGTAAACAAATGTAAAATAAATAAAATAAAATATTTATCAAATTGATCTCTGTTACAGTAGCCTAAGCTGTATGAGTAGATTATCATGGAGAATGGTCCTAGCAAAGCCTGATCTAGACCTAGAGAAGGAATTAAGCTTATAGTGCTTTGAGAAAGTATGTACAGAGGAACAAGTTGCAACTTCTAGAATGCTTCTAGAATCCAACCCTTTCCAAAAGGCCACAGATGAAGCCAAGGTCCTGCTAGAGTGGACCTCGAGTTTCCCTGGAATAGTTTTTTGTGGTGAGTATAACAAAAGGTAATAGCCTTAGACAACCATTTGGAAATTATTTGTTTTGACACTAGTTTTCTCTACTTACCTTCACAAGAAATGAGCAATTGATATGAATATCTGAAAGGTTTAGTTCTTTTAAAATAGTACCTGAGCTGCCTGTGGAAATACAAGATATGAAGTATCATTTCTTCCTCAGTTTGGCTTAAAGTAAACGTGGATACTATTTTAGGCATAAAATAAGATTTAGTGCTCAAAGAAACCCTGTCTCTGTGAAAAATGAGATTGGACTGACTTGACATAAGAACTTGCAACTAAGATACCTTTTTTGCAGAGGTCACAGCAATCAGAAAAAAATGTTTCAGGCTTAAGAACCTCAAGTCAGCCAGGTTAGCTGGTTCAAATGGAGTGAGTGTTCTCTAACGCAAAAATAAGATCCCAAGGAGGGGCCGCCAGTTTTTTTGGAGGCCTACAATGCAAAACCCCTTTCAAAATATTTTGACATGTAAATGCATTGAAAGAGGAGGATCCACATGCAGACATACTGAAATGACTGTAAATGAAAAATAACATTGCATATTCTAAAGCTTTTTTTCTATCAAATAAATGTATGCTTGGCAGCAACTCTATAGCTGGTTCTCATGTCTCCATGGAGACAATCTGATAAAGAGATATGGCTAGGAGATAATGTTTTCTGAAAGCATTCAAGTGTTTCCCAGATGTGAGCTAGAAAGATAAGACAAAACCAGATAGAATGTAGTAGAAGTACAGGCTGTATCATGTGTCTTAGTGTGGATAACCTTTCTTTTAAGTTAATTTGAGTCTATGAGTGTGGCTGCCAGTTTGGGACATGTTTTCCTATTAGGAGGAAACACTTCAATATTTGAAGCTGTACATAGTTTTGTGCTTCAGTATTAAGTTAACATGTTTTAGGGGGTGTTGATGGTGTGTTAGTTTTTTTGTTTGTTTGTTTGAGGGCTTTCAATAAAACAAAATGTTTTTTATCCCACCTGCAATTGCTCCCCAACCAAAATTCAAGGTGCCTGTAATGACTGACTGCTTTGGAACTGGGAGGGAGAAAGAAAGACCTGGATTTAAAGATATTTGCTGTCTCCACCAAGTGATATCTCTTCTGATAAATCTCAGGTACTGGGATTTGAAAAGACTAAGAGTGTTGGTGCTGGGACCAAAGAGACTTCAGGTATCACTGCATATTTTTATGTAGCGTCATATCAGCTCATGAGAATCACAGATGACATGAAACCAAACATCCTTAGGTATTCCCTCACAGTGACTAAAGTTTGAGTAGAAAACCTTAGAAATAGATCTTGATAAAGATCCATTTTTTCCCTGTGTAAAAAAGCACTTTTTACTGAGGATTGTAGCTGACATTCCAGGAATACAATCCTGTGTATTGAAGTCAAAAAAGACTTTTTAATGTGCTCTTGGAACTTCTGCTTGTGTAAGAGATCTCTCTCTGATGAGACATTCCTGACACTTTGAAAAAAGACTCTGCAACGATAAATAAGTTTTATAAATGTGAAAAAATATTGATACCCTGTAGCCTGCAATGAGCTATAACTGAAGCTAGACACTTTGTGAACACTCTTGGCACAATGGAAAGTGCAAAGAGTAAGGGAGAGAACTGACAATGTGATTCAGACACACAAAACCTGAAGAATCACAGGAAGTCTGGATGAAAGTGATGTGACAATAAGCATCTTTTAAATGTAGTGTTACCAGGAAACTTGAAAGAGGAAGAAGAGGTAAAAGGTTGTGGAGTGACATCATTTTGAATTTGAGCACTATCACAAACAGGTTTAGGAAAGAAGGATCCAGAACTGGTTTCCAAGCACTTTCTTTCTTTGGTGTTAAAACATCCCTGTGTAAAAATCTTTCCCTTTAATAATGAGGAAGCTGAAAAATCTTAGAGATTTCCTGAATCAACTTACATTTTACCACACGTTTTGATCACCTCTGCAGAAGATGGATCAAATGCTAAATATGCAAAGGGGAACTTAAAATCTCATTTTTAACATCATCTTGGAGGTTCTAAGAATGCAGCCAGGCAAACCTCATCAAAATAGTACCAGTAGCCATAACCTGGAAGAAGTATCTCCTGAGTCAAATACACACTGCAAACAATTAGTAGTGACTTATACAGCTGAAGAAACTAAATTATTTAAAAAAGATTATTTTTCTTACAGGAAGAAACTGCAGACAAAACATTTATCAAACTTTCATACTTAGAACAAAATTCCTGACAATTCAAAATTCAGAAAAATCAAAGTTGCTTTTTCTGGCTGAAAAAGGACCAACTATGGGATTAGTAGTTTGTTCCATGGTCAAGCCAAAAATGATGCTTCTTTCACAGGAAAAAGAAGTTGCACAAGACAGTAAAAATGTAAAAATGTAAAAAGTCACTTTACCACTAAAAACACAGTATAAATCATTTTAATACACTCTGCCATTCCCAGAAAGTACAGTAAACACATTTTTTTCCACAGAAAAAAATGTTTTTTGACTACTTTTAACAACTTTTAAACTGAAAGGAAAAAAGTGCACTCCCATTTAGAAGTACGGCTAAGTCTCATGACAGTCCATTAAAACACAAATGCCAAGATAAAAAAAAAACAGCTTTGCTAACCAGAAAATTAGATTTAAACAATAAATTTAAAATGTGGAAGGTTTCTCCCAAAGGAAACTTACTTCCCAGCAATAAAGCAGCACAAGCTTACCATCAATCCTCAAAAGCCTGCAGATGAGCGTTATCTTCAGTGGCAGGAAAGCTCTAAAGGGCCTAGTGCTTAAACCTGTGTTTTTAGGCCGTTCAGTTCCAGCTACCTAATTGTTTGAGAAAGTGAAAGGTGCCCTGAAACTTTAGAAGCTGTCCAGCTGTTATATCCTTGGCAACATATAACCCATATAGCTAAGGTTACTGCAGCAGTACTCAATATGATGAATGTCTTGTAATGCCTCTTGATCAAAGGGAACCAAATGTAATTTGAACAAGTCAAAACCAAACACAGATAAGTGAGCATCATCTACACTTAATCAAACCTATCCATAAAATTCCAATGTTCAGTTACATAAAACCCCAAAAAAGAAGCTGCCTTGGATATCCTATGGATGAAAAACTTCCAAGTTGCTTCAATCACTGATTCACTGATTATGACACATTTCTAAACTAATGAAGTCTGGGGATGTTTGTTGACCAACCCAGTAACATATTCAAAACGTGGTGCTGTATTATCATGAGTTCAGTGTAAATACTGGACAACATCTTTCACTTCTGGATCTGCCCGGTGTCATTCCCATAGAGATAAACAAGCAACAGACATGCTTCTTCTAGGCTCTCTCATGTTCAAAATCTTGTTACAGGGCTATTGTCTCCTTCTTAAACAAAAACTTCAAAGTAGGCAGCAAACTTATACCTTTAGAGAGAACAAGGAAGAGAACATCTGTCTTATCAGACCACATTTTAAAAACACAGTTGATGAAAGAGTGTTCTCAAAAATATCACCTGCTATTTAAAATGGCCTCCCTCAACAGAGTAAACAATAAAAAATATGCAGCTCTTCAAAACAAAATTAAAGGAACATCTACCAAATGAAACAATCTGTTCTTGTTTTCCTGGACTTCTTATCATCCAAGTGCCTCCTCCTATATATTTCCTGCTTAACACCAGCTATGGTCATTTGTATGTTTTGTTAACAGTGTTTATATGTTTTATATCATATTGATTATGATTTTGTACACTAGCTTATATTTTAATCAAGGTTTTATGTGCATTCTCCATGTAAAGGTATAATTTTCAATATATAAATGTACAAATGTTTACTTACCTTGTGGCCTGGGTCATTGCTGCAAAGTGTCTGTAGACCAGCCAACTTACCTGGTTATCAGACATAAATAAATATATAAATAAATAAATATATAAATAAGAGGTTTGGTTGGCCAGCTTGGTGAATAATCCCAATAAGACTTGGTGTCAGCTATTCCCAAAGTATGCATGGGACACAAATTCCAAATCACTTCATCAGTAACTGGATGAAGTCCCAGATTTACTCTGTTTGGTACAAAAGCTGAACTACTGACTACTAAAGTAATAAAGGAATGTCTTAAAATTGCAACGCGGGAGCAATCTGAAATGAGAACAAAACTAAATATCACATTAATACTGAAAGTTAATAAAGAATTATCTAATATAGCATATAGAGGAAGAACTCCCCAGCTATTTTAAGACATCAACAGACTATCCTTCTCTTACTAGATCTGACACCCTGCCAATATGGAACAAGTGAGAAGAGTACACAGCTGTGAGGATACCATAAGAAGACAGAGCTTCATGTGGCTGGCACTACTAATCTGTCATGGTAATAGTTCACCAGTCAGGAATCTGACAAAGTAAATTCCCTGTAGATACCCTTACATACAGTCTGTGGAAGGCTGCAAACCACTGAACAGGGCACAGCAAATGGCAATGAGATTTGTCTGAGGTTACCTTCTGGCCACTGCCATACAGTTTCTCTTGGACCTGCAAATACAAATGGTTACCACCTTCTGGGATAAAGATACATCCCAAACATAGTGAGATCATAAGCTTGCTGACTCAAAAGGCACCATAGTAAAAGTAATTAAACAAAGCAACCAAATCAACAAAAGAATGGTAATCCCCAAGCTTAGAACAGCTCTACTGTGCTTATCAGACTCTTCTCAATGGGACTCCTGGAATAACTAGAGAATTTTTAAGGCTTTCCCAACCAATTAACAACCTAGCAGGCTAGCAATGATCCATGACTTGGAAAAATCCAGCAATCCAGACACTTTAGTTATTAGGGTAGGAGCAGCCAAGGGAATTTGTACAGTCTTCATGGTCTTGTTTACTGAACACCTTGAAAGCAGGTAACAGGCGACAAAGCATGATGACCAGCTCCTCTCAGCCTAAGGCAAGCTATAGCAAAGCTTCACAAAGCCTAAAAGAGCTGCCGCATAAGATGTTTTAGTAGTGTTAGCCCAGGAAATGCACAGAAATGACCTCATTACCTTTTGCCAGTAAGCCAACAGGAATGTTGTGAGTGCCCATTATCAGGCTGCAGAACCTGGAAACCTGTAGCAGAGAAAGACTGCCACCCAAATTGTGATTTTCCTAGAAATATGCCTACCAGTCAATGACAGGTTAATTTAAATGCTGTGAAGCACTAACACTCTTAACAAAGACTGAAACCACTTGGTTTTAAAGGTCTTTTTCTTAAAGCATATTGGTCAGATTCAGAAGCAAGTCTAAGAAACAAACTTTACCATGCATAATACCAAATTATACAATTTTTGATGAAAAAAATTGCATTGTTTATGTATTTTATTTTGTTGATAAGGACAGCCCCTCGCATTTTTTTCTCAGAGCTGAAAATCCCTGCCAAGTCATCATGAAAGACTGGACCCACAATTTCTCACTACCTAAACTTATGTATAATCTATAGTATTCCCATGAAAAATACATTACTAATAGATTCTTACTTCCTAAATACTTCTTGCATGTGGACTCCATTATATTGAAAATTAACATGATGATGTAATAGTAAAACCATAATGTAAGTAAGAAGTTATCCTCTAACTAGGTAAAATGTTTTCTTGCACATAATGCTTTGCAGTTGTATGTAAATCATTGTTCAATACTTACCATGACACCATTTTGCAGGTGAGACTATTGAGAAAAACTGAGTAAACAGTGAAACTAAGAACTCAAACAACTCACTATAATCTTCATTTTTTGCAAAATCTCTTACAACTTTAACATTAAATGTATAACAAGACATGAATTATCAATCAAGGATGCTTTCAAAAGTGACAAATGTAGAGTAATAATGGGGTGTGTCCAAGATGGTGAGCAGTTAACAGCACTGTTTTTAGCTCTCCTTCATTTTAACATCTCTGACAGGATTTTTATTAAAATACTCAAGCAGAACATTTGAAAACTTTATTGATTTATAGTTGAACATCTGCTGAAAGATTTACTACAAAAAATAACAAGTTTGAAACTCTTTTAACTGCTTTTTCCTGTCAAAAAAACAGGAAAGAATTAATTGTCTCGGAATGAGACACTCTAAGCCCTGTGTACAGGACAGTACAATGAAAAAAAAAACATACAGGTTGCTCTAAGTAACATCAGTAAGTTATCTGTAAAGAGATAAATTAGAAAGCAAAATAGACAAGTTTAAAGAGGAATGCAAAAGACAAGTTGAAGTGCTGAGTTATCACAAATCTTGAAAAGGCAAATGTTTTATTTTGATGGAAGAATATTTGAAAGTGAGAATAAAACTGAATTTCTTCTGAAACAAAACAACTTATTCTAGGAAAAATAGAAGACTTAGAGAAGAGATCTTGAAGGAATAACATCAGGATTTATGGCATTCCTGGAAAAGAAAAGGGAGACAGTATGACTCAATTTTTTAATACCTCGTTGCCTAAAACTTTGAACCTGTCTGAAGCTTTTTTCTTTTGGCATCAAAAGGCATATAGATCACTTTCTAACTCATTTGAAAAAGAAAACACCTTCACCAAAGTCAGTGATCATAAGATTTTTCTCAAACCAAGATAAGGATTTAGTTTTAAAACCTGAATTGACTAATTATCCAGTTAAAATTAAAGAAAGTACTAGGATATTTGACAATGACTATTCCACATTAGTGATGTCAAAGAGAAAAGCATGTGTGCCACTTGTTAAAAGCTTAAAGAAAAACAATATTAAAGCACAAATCTTGTTTCCAGCAAAATAAGGATTCACCTTCCAGAAGGAAAGAAGATTTTTATCACCTTGGAAGATGCAATGGACTTTATACCAAAAAATAAAATCCTAGAAGAAAAAACAGAATAAATGGACTGGAATCTATTGACTCATTTGAAAAGAAGTGCACCAAGAGATGGTTGATTAATGAAAGACAAAACAGTAAAAAGCTGAAGGAGAAATGAAAAATCAAAGTATTTTGTGGTTATGAATTCTTATTAATTTAAAGAAGTTCTTGAACACTTAAAAACAGGTGTTGAATATTGCTTTTTACAAGGTAAATCATTTATTTATTTATTTATTTATGTCCCTACTTCAAATGGTTACTAGTTCCTTTTAGCTGTATATGAACGTAAAGCCACTTGTTTTCATTTAGAGTTTAAAAGGTTAAACTATTAATTTTATTAAATATTAATCATTATTATTATTATTATTATTATGAAACTTATGTTAGGTGGCATATGTTCTGATATCTCGGCAAATATGAGTAATGTACTATTACATATAATACAAGATGCAACAAATTACACTAAAGAGGCATGTTAAGTTACCATCTGGGTTCTTAAACTGGTCCCTTAATGTGCTACTGATAGTATACTTGTTATGCAATAGCATCCAAGAAAAACATGCTGTGTTACAAAGTATAAAAAAATATAGTTTTTTTTTACTTATATAAAAGTTACTACTGGAATGATATCATATAATTACAGTAAAATTCATACTTTTACAAGTTAAACCTGGATCACACATAACTGTCATTCTTTTAATGCAAGTTTATATGCCATGTCTCCTTTTAAAAATGACAGTCTGCTTTAAATTAAACATCTCATACAAATAGTGCATGCTGAATCATTAAATGTTATTCCTTTTAGTGCAATGGCTATTTAGTGGTTGGGACACTTTATGTGTGAATTGTAACTGATGGACTGTTCATTTTTATGCTCCTGTCATGAAACCTAGCTTGAAACAGCTTACAGTCATGAGCACTTTTGTGATACTGCAGGAGTTCTGAAAATTCTAAGAACTGTTCAGGTTATTTCTCCCTGTCTAAAAAGTAAATAGTCATAATATTTTGAATCATATGCTAAGATGTCAAAGAATGCAAGTTAGATAATTTGCAAAGGACAGTGAATTGCATTCCAAACCACTGTTAGTTATTACATAGTTCTGAATGCTTGCTACTGATAGTATACTTAACATGCAAGAGTACCTAGTAAAGTTATGCTATTTTATAAATAAAGTATAAAAATATAGTTTATTACATATATAAAAATTATTGGAATGTTATCAAATAATTAGAGTAACATTCACACTTCTACAAATTAAACATGGATCACACACAACTGTCATTCTTTTAATAGAAATGTATATTCTATGTCTCCTTTAAAAAATGACAGTCTACTCTATATTAAACATCTCATACAAATAGTGATTACTGAATCATTAAATGTTATTTCTTTAAATACAATAGCTTTTTAGTGGTTAACATACTTTGAAATGTTTTTCAGTGGTTTGGAAGGGTTTGAGGGATTGATGTATAATGTAAAGGTGGCTTGGATTCATTCGTGAATGTTTTTGTGTGAATATTAGTTAATAAACTGTTCATTTGCAAGCCCTTGTTATGAGGACCAGCTTGAAGCAGCTTAATTAGAGTCATGGGCACTTTTGTGATGCTGCGGGAGTTCTGAAAATACTACGAACTGTCCAGGTTACTTCTTCTTGTCCAAGAGTAAATAATCATAATATTTTAAATCATATGCTAAGATGTAAATGAATACAAATTAGATAATAAGCAAAAGACAGTGAATTTTATTCTACACTAGTCAGGGGTGGCTCATGCTATTGGACGGCAGGACTGCAGCCCCCCCCCCCCAGCTGTAAAAAAAAAAAAAAAATAACAAATAACTAAAAAAGAAAATAAAACAATTCCTGAACTCCATGCATGCATGCTGATGAATCCAGACTGGTTTAACAGCAGTCCAGATTATGAAGATGGCATCATAGATGCCCAGAAGTCTATGTGGTTATTAGCCACATAGACCATCATGAGGATTAACACAAGGCAGGAGACAGAGCCTGGACAGATCCCTCAGATCCCGAACCCGACCCTCAGGTAAGCTTTCCGTGGGACCAGAGCTTTTTTTTCCTTAAGCTTATAGAACAGAGCTTGTGCTTACAAAATGGTGGTCCAGAGCTTTTTTAAACAGTCCTGAGCTTAAGCAGAGCTTGTGTTTTTTAATGTATTTACAGAACAAATGGAACTTTCTTTAGCATAGAGCTTACAGAATGGAGCTTTAGCTTTCTTTTTAAGCAGCAGACCGTGTGTCTTTTTTCTAATGTATTTATGGAATGGAGCTTGCTTCCTTCTTGAGGTGTGTGCTTACAGACGTTCAGAACAGAGCTTGTGCTTACAGAATGGGTCCAGAGATGTTTTAAACAGTCCAAATGTATTAACGGTTTCTTTCCATTTCCAAGGAGTTTAGTGTTGAGCTTTAGCTTTATTGTTAAGCAGCAGAGTGTGTATGAACAGTCAGAATAGATCTACAGAACAGTCCAGAGCAGAGATATTATTACTGTATTTACAGAAGTGGAATGTAGTGCAGCAGTGTGTGTGTGTGTGTGTGTGTGTGTGTGTGTGTGTGTGTGTGTGTGTGTGTGTGTGTGTGTGTGTGTGAAATTCCCCAGATAAATATACCTGGTGGCTAGAATAACTCAGGCTCAAACTCTGTACCTTGGGTGCAGGTAGCAAAAGCCTGAATTCCCTAACTATCACCACTTGTGAAAGTTATTCAGATTTTTGCCTCATTTTTATTCTGTTCCTCATAAAATCTGTGTTTTTTTCTGGAGTTAATTCACTAAATAGTGACAAGCATTTGAATTTCAAACTTCATATTCTTCAGAAAGTACATGGTAACACAAAACCTTTTATTCTAGCAATTTTCTAAATGTATAAGATCAGTAGTTGAAATTTCTCCCTATGTTTGGGACTGTATTCCCCCATTATTGGCTTTGTCCAGGTTTCTTGTACTAAAAGGTTGAGAGCTATGGTGATTACTGAATTCCCTGAATATGTTTAAGGGCTGTATTCCACCATTATTGGCTTTGTCTAGGTGTTTTGAGCTAAGAGCTTGAGAGCTATGGTGAGAACTGAATTCACTAAATGATAGCCATTTAAGTTTCAGTCTGCATTAGTTTCAAGAAGCAGTTGATTTGGCATAGTGGTATGTTTCTCTGACTGTAGTGCACAGGGTCCTAGGTTCAAGTCTTGGCAGTGAAATGCATGGTGGTAATACAACATTTTATTCTAGCAACTTTCCAAGATTATACAAACAACGTTTAAAATGTGTCCCTGTTTTTTGGGCTTTTGCCGCCTCCCCCCGAATAAGTTTTGTCATTTTCCAGAATTCTTGTGCTGCAAAGTTGAGAGAGACAGTTGAGTGTTGAGTGGATTTTACAAGGAGCTGAGAGCTTCAGGGGAAGAGATGTTTAGTGCTGCTTATGCTGAGTAGGCTTGCATTGTTAATAGTACAACAACAGGTAGTGTACTTGCTTTTGATGCAGAAGGCTGTGGGTTTTACTCCCACACTATGTAGATGCATTACTGATACTGTACTTTGTTGTACTTTTAAAATAAATAAATAAACTCTTAAAGGGGTTGAATGCTGCAGTCCTGAGAATGTCCTCTTTGGCAGAGATACCTAGTAACTATGAACCTGCTATGAGTTTTCTATCCATTCCCTATAGCAATATCACTAGCTTATCATTTTTAATGTAATATAGGCAATTTATTCCTCTAGGGCAATAGGCACTTTATTTGTAGATGAAAAGATGAAATATAGAGTTGCTTGCTAGCAGCAACCTCTTTATTAGTTACATATCTCTTTATTGTGGAATTATTTAGATGACTTTTACTTCTGCAGAGATTGTGCATATTTACTGATACTGGTGAATATTTACTGATACTGGTGAATTGTAGAAGTTTGAATAGACTTTTATGATGGAAATGTTCTGAATTGGGCAGTTTTGTCATTATCGGTGCATGTATTTTGTTTTATTTTTTATTGGAAAAATGTTCAAAACAATAACTTCAAAATGTCCTCTAATAAGTGTACTGTATTATACAACTGTACTGTATTATACAAGGAATATAATTTAATGCAAGGAATATAATTTAATACAATCAGGAACGTATATCAAAGAACACATATGTTTCGTGTGCAAGGGGCCTATAATTTGAAAACATCCCACAGTTAATCTTTATCTGCCACTGGCCAGATGTATTTTCTTTGAATGTGCGTTTCAATGCGGTTTCAATGAATGTGAGTTTCAAGGGCAGAGAAGTTTTAATGCTAAGTCTATTTTCATTGTGGGACTGCATTGCTTTGTTTAGCAGATGTCTGTTAGTGTATGTGCTGTAAAATGTAAAATAAAACTTTTAAATGAAATCCAAATCATCGTAGAAGTAAGGCAGTATGGACATTAGTATTTATGGTAAATGGGGCGAAATAGCCAAGTAATGGGACATTGGAATGGCTGCAAGGGGAGGCCCCATTGACCATGATTTTGTGAGGGGGAAAGGGCAAACTCAGACAGCCCCAGCTGAACTATACTTCTCAACTGTCCAGATTTTCCCAGAATTAATAGATTTTTGCTTATTTTTGGTTTGTTCCTCATAAAATTTGTGGTTTTCTGGCAAATCATGTAGGAATGAAGTGACTAAATAATGACAGCCATTGATTTTCAGATTTCATACCCTTCAGAAAAATGCATGCTAAAGCAAGACCTGTTATTCTGTCAACTGTCTAAGTTTATACAACAGCAATTTTTAGTACTGTTTGTATGTTCCCCCAAGATATTTGGCCTTGTCCAGATTTCATGTGTTAAGAGATTGAGAGGTACCTGCAAATAAATCTCTTTATAGAATTAGGTATATCCAAACCTCTCAACTGTCCCCTATTTTTGGCTCAAAATGTTGCTCCCCCTCTAATAAATCACTCCGCAACATGGCAATTTTGGAAGAAAACGTAAAGGATTTACAATTAATAAATAATTGTATTGATCAGAGTTGTAGATGACTTTTATTTCATAAATACATGTAGATTCTCTATTTTGTCAGCTGCTCAGGTTAACAGTACTAATATTAAAAAGTGTCCCTTATTTGACAGGTTCCCAGCTGTATTGTGTGGGTAGTTTATATTTTTGCATCAAGTTTGGTCCGTTTTTCATAAAATTGTGGTTTTCTGGCACATTAATAGCAAATCATTAAAGACTGAACTTAGAAAATAATGAGACATTTGAGTTTCAGATTTCATACCATTCAGAAAATTCATACCAATGCAAGACCTACTATTATCTTTCTAAGTTTATAAGAGCAATATTTAAAAATTGTCCTTATTTTGGGGTTTTTGTCCCACTTCTATTTATGACTTTGTCCAGATTTCTTGCTCTGAGGTTGAGCAGTATAACAAATATGTTAGGGCCATAACCGTCAGACAGAGACATTTCAAATTGTGACATACTTGTTGCACCCCATTCCCCCATGTAGTGAGTCTGGATGTGTCCAATCAAGGCAAGGAGCAATTATGCAGTGTAAGTGTGCAGAGTATCCCCCATCCATACTTTTGATTTATTCTTCTTATTATTCAGAAAATACATGTTGTTGCAGTGCCTCTTGCTCTGTATTTAAGTAGCAATGTTTTAATGACCATCAGGAAAGCTTGTCTGAGATTGTAAGATGCAAGTAAGCTTTAATAAGCATACTGTTAAAGAATTACCAACATTGAAAGCCTTTTTTGTTGTTGCCATGCAGAAAATATTTTACATAACTAGATAACATATAAGCCTTAGGTATTGAAATGCATACAACAGCATTTGTAATAAAGGGCAGTATTACAGTATTTTCAGAACCTCATTACATTTGTTGGAAACTTGCAGTCATCTTTGCAAGCTTTACCCATAAATTAAACAGAATGCCAATCTATCATGTGTGGTCCATAACCTGTGCAGTAATCCTTTAAGCAATTTATCTTGAGCTTCTTTCTTTTTTGCTGTTCACTTTTTACTTTGGTCATGTTTTCCCCATGAAACAAGTAGATAGTTGTTGTCAAGCAGCAGGTCTTTTTTGGATAAGAAACCATTTTACAAGTGGGGGTATCACAGAGATTGCTACTTTCAGCAGGTTACTTTGTACTTTTATAAAGCTGAATATAAATTATAATTTATAAATTATAATTAGAACTGCAGTGCAAGGAGAAGTGGTTTGAGTTGAGTGCTGCTTGTTTTTTTTATGCTTTATTTTGACTGGCATTCCAGTAATGTATTTAAAAAGTAATTTAGTTTTTCATGCCTCACAACCCTTTTGTTTCCATCTAGATATTAAGTTGGCTGTCATGTAGCCAATGCATTGAAATATTTTTTTCTTCTACACTTCATTTTGTCTTCATTGGACTCTCATAATGATGGTTTGGCACCAAGGGCAGCGTATTTAATTAAAGTCCCAGTTTTTTGTGTTTTTGAGCATAGCCCCACCCCTTTCTGGTTGACCACACCCCTTCCTATTGGCCACACCCATTCAGCTGTCTCCTGCAGCCCCCCTTTGATTTGAAGTCACCAGCTGCCACTGAAACTAGTATCAGTTATTAAATAGTTCTGAATCCATGCGGTATACCAAAAGGATAGTTTACATACTAACCTATAAAATGACACTACTGATAAAAAAATTAGGATTGCATTTCTCTGTGTTTATCTCTTTTTAATTATAATAAAACTTTATATCTAAGAGCAATTTAACATGGAATATTTTAATCAGAGCAGGGAAGATTTTTCAGATGTTTGTTCAGTTACTATTAGACATAACATTTAAGGAAAAAATAGGACTGATTTTAACACTAGTACTACATTAAAGAGTGTCAAATATATATGGGTAAATACAAATGTTCTATTATATGATACTCTACACTAGTATTATAGCTAAAATACAAAATCTAGGAATATAGTAATAGTGCAACACGTAGTATAAAAACAGAAGTAGAAAAAGATCAGAATAAGTAATTATGTGTATAGTTAAAGAATATACATATGTCTAGAAGGATGGGAGGTTGGCATAGAGATTATGGTGCTCACATTATTAGCACTAGGTGCAGGGTTTGATTCTCACATGGGTTAATTGGCTGGGCTTTGAATGGCCCACAAGGACAGCTAGCCTGTTACTAATTTAAGAACTTACAATCCTTTGAACAACTATACACATAGTAAATAAAATAAAACAAATATAAAATAATCTGACCATAAATTAATAAATATGAAAATAGCAAACAACTTTCTCCCTATAATAGACCAGGGAGATAATGTGAGTTACAGGGAAAGATGAATGTAGAGAAATTCAGTTTGGTTAACTTATAATGAAGATTCTGAAAACCTGTTTAACTTTTCTTATTCATAATGACTCACTCATGGGCTCTTTTTAGATGATGCATACTTAAAATATGAGACACATTAAGAGGAATCAGAAGCATGAGCTAAGCATTGTTAGTCTAATGGAAAGTTTGAGAAGCAGTTTGTTCATCTTTCTCTACAAACTAGGAATATGTTATATCATGGTAGAATGTTTTAAGGTTATTTCATTAGGTAATTTTTTTTTATTTGTTTCAAAAGTTTTGTCCATAGCTGAAGTTATCATATTGTTATATACATAAAGTATATAATAAGTTTTGTACATAAATGTGATTTCATTATACTTCTGTTTTTTTCTCTCTTATGTAAATGTCTGATTTTAAATGCATATCTTTAATATTAATGGACTGAATAATCCAGTAAAGAGGGGAAGACTGCTCAAATACTTGGAATTACATAATGCTCAAATAGTATTTCTACAGTAAACACATTTACCTAATAAAGATGTAAATACACTTTCACTAAATAATTATTTGGTTTTAACAGGTTTTGGCTTTCACGCTAAAAGAAGAGGCACCCTCATTTTATGGAAGAACTCACCAGTAATGCCTAAAGTAAAAAATACCTATGTTGATAAAAATAGTATGTTGCATTGTTTTGGCTTAATTTCCCTTCCATGTATTCAACCCCCACACCTAAGGCTGTAACTTTACCCACTTGACTACATGAATCTAAGTAATTAGCCCTGGCAGGTCTCAAACCTGGGCCCCTATTAACAGCAGCATAGTGCATTAGCCCACCAGGCCACTCAGCTCTTTGTTATAGTTGAGTGGAACAGAAGACTATATACATTGGTGAACTGTTATTGGATTCCATGGGTTGGAGCTAAAAATGCAAAAAACTACTTAGATACTATAGCCTATTACATGAAAGGTGAAATCATACTGGCTGCTGATTTTAATTGTATTTGATCAGACAAAGATTCCACTGCAGATAGAAAGTTGAGAATCACATCTTCAGCAAAACATTCAACAAATTTTGTAAATCTAATGAATTTAAAGGATATATATGAGATATGGAAAACATACTCACTTCAATTTATCCATTATTCATATAGATGTGGGACACAAACAAATATTGATAATATTTTTGTCTCAAACTATTTATCACATATCAGAGAAGTTTCAATAGTTTCATGTCAATTACCAGACCATAATGCTAGAATCTTTAATATTATTTCAAAAACTAACAATTTCATATATCACAGGCGATTACCAGCATACATGACTAAAATAAAAGGATTCAAGGATTGGTATGCTAAAGAGATCAAAAATTTCCTAGAAATAAACATGAATAGTGAAGTACCTGACATTGCCCTGTGGGATTCACTAGAGGCTTACTTAAGTAGAAGTGGTACAAGCTGGTATATAAGTAAAACAAGAGAATGTGACAAAGAACTGAATACACTATAGACAAAAATAGGCACACTAAAGTTAAATCTAAAACCAAATGACACTATCAGTCAGTCTGAACTAAAAACTTTAATACAAAATATGTTGAAATTCTAAATCATAAAGTTCAATAAACCTGGAAAAACATAAACTTCAGGCATATTCAGCAAATCCTTTAAGCTTGCATAAACTTGCTCTTAGATCAAAGAAAATGAATAAACTAAATCATATCAAAGAAATTATAACACATATAAATAATAAAAAAGAAAGAAAGAAGAACAGCTATTAAGGGTATTCTTGAGGGTTTTAAAAGGGTCTATATTACCTTATCGAAAGCTGATAAGAGTGAACACTCTTTGAGTGACCCATAAATATCAAACGCACTAGATAGCGAAGAAACGGAACAGTGATTTTTTTTCCCAGGGAAAAAAATCGCTGGGCCATTTTTGGGAGTTTGCATTTCCTCCACTGTGGTGCAATCTCAGAGTTGGTATATTTAAGTAGAGGGTGTGGGGGAGTGAAGCATCCCACTTCATGTTGTATTTCCTTTTTTTTTTTTTTTTTTGCAGAACAGTGATTTTATTTTCCTGGGGAAAAAAATCACTGTTCTGTGTCTTCGCTATTTAGTGCATTCAATATTTAGGGGTTGATCAAAGAGCATTTGCTGTTATCAGCTTTCAATAAAGTAATATAGACCCTTTTAAAATATTTTATGAAAATATAAATAATAATATAAATAATCTATATAACGATTATATAGTTGAAACCTTTCTAAGGGAAATATAAATAATAAGATAACAAGTGAATAAATACAAAAATGATAGACCATTCACTTTAACAGAGATAAAAGATCATGTAAATAAGTTACAAAAATAATAAGGCGACAGGCATAGAAGGACTTATACCAGAATCATTTAAAATACTACTGGATGATAGAGTTAAAGCAGTAGATGAGGTCTATAGAGGGGTCTACTTCTAAATTATACAAAACTTCAAATTTCTTATGGTCAAGAGTCAAGACCATAAGATTAAAGTTTTGAAACGTCAAACTCTTTAAATGGAGATTGTCATACAACATGTAATGGTATATTTACCATTTTCCTCACTTTAGTGTGATCTCAGAGTTGGTATATTTAATTAGCAGGGGTGAGGGAGGGGTGCAGTGGAGCTTGAACCCCTCAAAAATGTAAAAAAAAAAAAAGATTTATTTTTTATTTACATTTTGAAGTTTCAAAACATTGATCTTATGGTCATGACCATAAGAAATTTAAAGTTTTGAAACAGAAATTTAGAAGTAGACCCCTACAGAGAAGTAAAAACAACTGCTGAAATCCCCCCATCATGGAAATATTACCCTATATCACATATTTCAAAGAAGATAAGAACCCTACAAAGTGTTCATCATAGAGACCCATTTCACTTTTAAATGTAGACTATAAGATGTCCATGTCCATTTTAGCTAACAGAATTATCTACTTATATGTAAACTAATTAACATTGATCAGACTAGGTTTATTTTAAATAGACAAGTACAGGATAACATAAGAATATATACAATAATAGACTATGCAATTAAAATAAAAATAATTTTCTATCATTAGTCTCGATTTAGATAAGGCTTTTGACTCAGCTAATTCATTGTACCTGTTTAAAACACTTAAAGTGTATAATTTCTCACCTGAGCTAATTGCATTAATATCTGAGTTATACAATAACTGTTGCACTTATAGGCTATTTTGTTTCTAATTCCTTTAAATTACAAAATAGCACAAAACAAGGTTGTCCATTATCAGCTTTACTTTTTGCATTAGCTATAGAACCCATTGCTAATAGCATTAGAACCAATAAGAGCATAATGGTATCAAAATAAAAGAATATGTCTAACTAAAGATTCAGCTTTTTCTGATATTTTACTAACAATAGAAAATATAGAAAATTCATTAGAACATATAATTAGTTCTGTGAGTCAGTTTGAAGAAATCTTGAACTTAAGATTTAATCATAATAAAACAAGTGCATTAATTAATTAAAAAAAATTAAAAAATATACAAAAATATTCTAACTTCAGTTGGAATAGTAATTAAATAAAATAACTTATTATAACCATTATGTCTAATAGTAAAGAAATTATACAAACTTTCAACAAGTTGTAAATAAAATTTTAAGCTTACTTACAAATTGGAATAAATTCTTCTTTACCATGGAAGAACATATAATGCTTATTAAGATGGTAATTCTCCCTAAAATATTGTTTGTCTTATAATCTTTAGTACTATCACCACCAAAAAAAATGATGAAGAAGATTAACAATATTCTACTTAATTTTTTTGGCATCCTAATAAACCAACAGTTTCATTTGATTGAGACATAAAAGGTTGGAATAATGGTGGAATAGGATTTCTTGATCTTCAATTGTATGCTACTTCAACAATTGTAAAAGTTATAGCATTGTATATAAATTCATCTTATGATTCAAAATGGAACAAATACATCAAGAAATATTATTAGTAAGTAATAAATATATCACAACCAGTGATAAACAAGTAGCCTGTCATAGTTTTATCTGGTTATTAAAAGATGTTTGTGTAAATGGAATTGCACACTATTCTCACAGTCCGTATTTAAATAACATAATTTCCTCTTTCCAAAAGTTCACATATTCTAACCATAGTATTAAAGACAATATTTTCTATGTTTCCAATTGCACATAAAATGGCTGCTTAGAAACTCATAACTTAACAACAAAATGCTAGCATTGAAACAAAAAGCAAATTAATTTGTTGGCATCAACTCTTAAATGGTACTTTATATATATATATATATATATATATATATATATATATATGGGATGACGTTGTCCTGTTCGATTCTCAGCTAGAGCGTCTTCTGTGTGGAGACATGCATGAATGGGCGTACCTTCGTTGAAGGTTGTGCGTCAGGGCCGGCAACTCGGCACATAAAAATCTACTGCCAATCATTTGCAGACTGGAGTTCCGCTGTGGCGACCCCTAACCGGGAAAAGCCGAAAGACACAACAACTAAATCCTGAATATTTACAATACCGAAGACAGGAATCCCGAGACCAGATACCCAAAAGAGGAGAAGACTGGAAGACCACAAGCACGAATTTCAAAATCGCGAAGTACGGAGATGTCAGGAGGTTAGGTAAGTATCTATGTTTGGTTGTGTTTGTTAGGGGCTTTAGTGTGTGTTATGACTGTGATATGTGTGTGTGTGTGTGTGTGTGTGTGTGCGGGGAATGTAGGTGTGTGGTGGTGTTTTCTTGTGTTTGTCTGTATAGTGCAACCTTGGAGTTAGAATATTTAAGTGGGGGGGTGTGGGGGGCACAGCCTCCTGCTTTTATGTAGTGTAGGTTTGTGTGTTTGTGTTTTGGGTGAAGGTATGTGCATGTGCGTGGTGTATGTTTAGTGTAGTGTTTGGTATTTTAAATTTTGCACTTTTGGTCTTCCGGTCTTTTAGTCTTTCAGGTATCTGGTCTCAGGATTCTTGTCTTCAGTATTGTAAGTATTCGGGATTTAGTAGTGATTATATATATATATATATATATATATATATATATATATATATGGTTCCCATTCAGAAGCCTGAAACATCATAAGCCTGAAAATCAAAATCCTGAAACCAAAAGCCTGAAAATTCAGAATCCTGAAAACTCAAAATCCTGAAAGACCAAAATCCTGAAAGACCAAAATCCTGAAACTCAAAATCCTGAAAACACAAAATAGACATACTGATGTCATTGTGGCTTTGCTATTGTTAGCCCTGTGGTGTTAGGTCATGCGTTGGGGTCAGGTAAGTGTGCGGTTGGTTTTATTTTAGGGTTAGGGGCGGTTTAAGTGAGTTAGGGTTAAGGCGCAGGTTAGGCATGTATGCAATAGTGACAAATATTGGGGTTAGGGGCGGTTTAAGTGAGTTAGGGTTAGGGCGTGGGTCAGGTGAGTGTGCGATAGTGACGGACCTTAGGGTTAGGGTTAGGGTCAGGGTCAGTTGGTAGATATTAGTGTCTTTATAGTGACATATTAGCATTATTTGTGTTTTCAGGATTTTGAGTTTCAGGATTTTGGTCTTTCAGGATTTTGGTCTTTCAGGATTTTGAGTTTTCAGGATTCTGAATTTTCAGGCTTTTGGTTTCAGGATTTTGATTTTCAGGCTTATGATGTTTCAGGCTTCTGAATGGGAACCATATATATATATATATATATATATATATATATATATATATATATATATATATATATAGTAATTTTACAAATATTTAGAGACTGTGAACACAGAGATAAATAAGATAGTTAATCTATATAAGAAATCATTCCCCAATTATTGGAATTCTTAATAAATATATAATAAAGCAATGAAAAATCAATTGTATTTGTCACAAATGTATAATATTCTTAAGTTAGATTTCACATATTTAGACAATTCCTATTGGAATTATTCCTCAAAATTAAAAATGAAGACTTCTCTGAAGAATATAAAAAATAATATTAAAATCTACATTTAAAAGCACATATTCATTATATTGGAAATTTTTCACTTGGAAATTCTTACACAGAGCTTGTGTAACTCCTAACAAAATTGCAATTATGTATAAATCAAACAGAATTAAATGTTAAAAATGTGATTCTCAAAAATAGCTGATTGGATGCATTTGATATTGAATGTGAAATCTTTTCCCCTTTTTGGAAAGAAATGAATAACTTCATTCAAGCTCTATGGTTAGATATATATAATATTTCTAAATATTTAGTTCTCTTTAATGCTCCAATTCATGAGATAATTCCAAAAGCCCAAGTGCCTCTTCTTTGGTCTAGTCCTTCTATAGCCAGAAAATGAATTACTAAAAATTGGAAAAGTAAAGTTACCACCTCTAGTGTGGAATATATTAGTATGGCAAAAAATGTTTGCAGTAGTAAATTGCATACTATAAAGATAACTTCTAATATTGCACATTATTATAAATCTTGACAAACTTAAAGACTTGCTTGAAAAATATTACTTGTTGTTGATATATATAACTTTGATGTATTGATCAGCTGTGGACCTATGTAAATAGTTATTTGTTTTAGAATTGATTTGTTTATCTATTGTTTTAAAACCAAATTAAAAAAGTGACAAATGTATTTTAAGCACTTAACACTTGTCTGGTTGTTCAATTGAAAAACTACTTTCTTGCTATTAAAGTGTTCTTTTCACATAGCTGTTGAAACCAAGATTGAAATTAGCTCCAAATATTTGATGTTTTTTTTTTTCACATTCTGCAGAACAAGACAAAAGCCAGGGAGCTAAGAACCATCTTCTTTGGACATAGGCTCCCATCCATAAATCCCCTGCTGCATCAGTAACAACATGGAGTTCCAGTGAGAAGACCCACTTTACCTGCTATATGGAAACACCATTGTACTCAGACAAGAAGAATACCCATATTCATATATCTTCCGTCACCCTGCTAGTCACTCTAACCTTGTAATGTTTCTGTAGAATAAATTTCAGTAGATTAGCCAGAGCTCTCATATATGCCCTATTCAGTGCCATAGCCCTATAGGAGAAGTTGAAGATACACAACTGCTCTATGACTGCCCTGATTCTGACCTTTTTGGCTGCTAAAACTTGTCAATAGCTTGCCTCAAGTAAGTTAATCTGCCTGCTAGTAACATGAAAGTGTTGGACACATCATCAATTTCCAACCCTTGAAACACAGGAGTTTGACCAGGTCCTCTGTTTTGTCAGCCACTAATGGGAACCAAAGATCATGGGACATTTAAATAAATTGTTGCATGCTTTCCTTGATGACACTGGCCTTATTCCTTACAACTAAACAGTCATGCAAGTAGTGGACAGCCACCTGCTGCAGAGCTCTTTGCTACAAACAACACTGGAGTACTTTGCTAAATTTCTCAAACATGGCACAGGCCACTGCACAGCCCATGGTCATATCAAAGTAAAAGTGGTCTTCAAAGCACATGCCTAGAAGTGTTCAGTTTTTATCACAAATTGTAGCAAGTGAAAGGTACCTTCAATATCTACTTTGGCTATCCAGGGGTCAGAAAACCTTTGTATGATATGAATAGCATCACTCAATCATGAATAATGCCCTTTAGTTTATTCTTTATCAGTGGTGTCATTAACTGACAACCCTAACAGAAATTATAAGTGATGGACAGGCCTTTTGTCTTCTCCTTAGGTAATAGATGTAATGGAAAGACATGAAAGGAACTAAAAGGGGGACTACAAAAGGACCCACAATTCTGCCCATAGCAAACTCATTGTTAATGAGTACCCTAAGAATATCTTCTTTATCAGAAACAGACTTCAAATTTTGACACATTCCACCTGGAAGTAGCCTGAGACTTTACAGAAAAGCCTGAGAAAATCTCTGCAAAAGTCTCTGCTTTGAATAAACTTATGGGTAATCAGCCAAAACTTCCCCTTTGGTAGTGGAAAGTGGACATCTACTTACAATGGAAATATTAAAAGGAACTCAAATGCCTCAAGATAAGTTCCATACTGCATGTGGGGTCCACAGAAGGATAATGGGCAACCTTACCTTCCCAATGGCCGTTATCATTGCAGATTTCTGCCCTTCCTTGCCAAAGCATTTTACAATAAATTGGCCACTCTCATAGTAATAGAGGGGCCCAAATGAAGAGATAAGTCAGCAAGCAAAGGGGTCTGAATGCAGAGATGGCAAGTCAGCAAGCAAAGGGGTCTGAATGAAGAGATAAGTCATCAAGTAAAGGGGTCTGAATGGAGAGATGATAAGTCAGCAAGCAAAGGAGCGTAGTATTGCTGGAAGTGAATTCAACCTCAAGTTTTTGTGAGTACCTTCACAAGATGGACCCTGTTTTTCTCAAAATCTCACAAAGACAGCACCAATATATAAACTGTATTTTATATAGCATATATTATGGACAAAAGTAGGTTAAAAAAATAAAAGTTAGCTGGGTGCACAAGACGCAGGATAAAAAAATGCCAAATCCTTGTAGGGACACCGGTGTCAGGACTGGAAAAAATGACAGTGTACAATCTTTAAAACATGGAAACATTCCTACAATGGGGCTAGGCCAAGTCCGGGGGAGGATGCCCCCCCCCCCCGCTGTAGAAGGAAGTAGCAGTCCACAAAAATCACAAAAACTTGTAGGCCAAAAAAGAGCCATAAATAAGATAGAGTGGACTATTAAGGATAAAAAGAAATTATGTATTGTTACTATTATGCAAGAAGCCCAGAATTTTCAGACATAAGATATACAAAAAGTTTAAGAGTGAAATTAGAGGATATAAAACCACTTCCACAAGAAAAACTGTCAGAAGTTTCAAATAAAAAATTGTGTTCATTAATGCAACAGATTTATAAAAACATTATATAGACCAAGAAACCTTGGGCCATTTGGAAAAAGAAGTGACTGACAAAGTGTGAAAATATAAAGCACAAAATCTGGAGTCTTTCGAAAGGTATAAAAAGAAATATGGACATGGGAAAGAAAGAGAGATCAGATATGGTGCAATACTTATGCAAAGGAAAAAGCCAAATTAATCAACACAAAAAAGAAGCCCCAAAGATATTCAAAGAGAAATAAAGGCAAAAGCATTCCGATATGGAAAATGTCACAATAAAAAATAAGATCACAAAGACAGAATATAGAACAGAAGATTAGTAAAGTAGAAGTTAAAAAATAGAAGCTACAGTTATGGAATACTTATAAAGTGAAGCACTTAGTGTATAAAGTCTAACACAGGTTATATCACAGCATGATGGAACAACAAGTCCCCAAACGACAGAGAAACAGGAGGAGCAGGAAACATCTGAAGAAGAAATATAGACATGGGAAAGAAAAAAGAGATTTAAGTTGGTTCAATATTTGAGTCTATATTATGTTATTGAAAAGTGAGTTCACTGAACTGCATCTACATTGGAAATGTAGTTCAGCGAACTGTTGATGGTGAGAAAGCAGTACAGTGAAGACTGGAAAATTTGCCCTTTCCTCACTGTAGTGCAATCTCGGATTTGATATATATAATTAGCGGCGGTGTGGGGGGCTGCAAGAGCAAATGCTCTGAAGTGCATTTCCTATGTAGATGCAGTTTGACAAATTCATTTTTTGATTACATAATATAGACCCGCAACATTTATGTAAATGATAAAGAAAAACTAATCAATACAAAAAGAGCAGCAACAAAGATATTTGAAGAGAAGTACTGGCAAATCATCTGGACATGGAAAATTTTACAATACAAAAAATAAGAAAACAGAGGAAAAGTAGAAAGGAGAATTAGTAGAGGAGAAATTAAAGAAATAGAAACTGAAGTTATGGATTACCTGCAAAATGAAGGATTTAGTGTAGAAATCTAACTCAGATAACATCACAGCAGTATAGAGAAATGGATCTCCAAATTAAGAAGAAACCTGTTGGGCTGGAAACATCTGATCAGCTGCCATAGCAAGATACTTTGGAGCCTTCCACAGGAAACTGGTATAAACATTCGATTGGAGATGCATAGCAAGGAAAGGAACAGGAAGCTGCGGCAACTCTGACACAGTCAATGTTGTGGCATGATAGGTCAGTGAGTTCCTATATGAAAGAGCAACAGATCTCAGAGGATGAAACTGGAGAGAATGTGGTACAGGAAGATGCTCTGGAACTATAGAATGCCCACAGAAAATGGAGAACAAAGATTGTGCCCTCAGTTTAGAAGAAAATGGTCTATGAGAAGAGTTGCTTGATTTAATAGACATAGAGAGACAGACATATTTAGATCAATGAAAGAAAGACTACAGAAAGTCAATAAAACCCAAAAAGTTAGAAGTTTGATAAAACAAATGAACACAGTAATTAGGACTGTCCATAGAGATTGATGCAATATAACAGAAGTAAATAGGATATATTACTGTGCAGCTAAATTAATAACAGATAACGTCTTACCACAAAAAACACAGGGTAGTAAGAGAAAGGAAGGGGAGAAACTGAATGCCATCATGGAAGTATTGAATAGAGAAAATTATAAAGCAATTAAGACAAGAGGTGTAACTGTTAGAGTATAGAAGAGGGAACAGATCAACACAATTTCTCAGAAAGATAGCTGTGATAAAAGCAATGTGCAGTATCAGAACAGATCAAGATATATTGTGTACTATCACAAATAATAATCTAAAAATATCAACACAGGCAGAAAAACTTGGAAGATATGCAGACAAATATAAAGGAAAAGTACAAAATAAGCAATTTACTGATGACCCAAAAAAGTTTTAGAGGGAACTGGGAAACAAAGCAAAAGGAATTGAAACACCACCAAAAAAGAAGCAATATATATGTTTTGCAGAAGTATCTATGAAGATCCTGTGGAACATAACAAAGATGCTAAATGGATAGAAGACATAAAAGAAAAAATAATAAGTTCAAATACACCGGATATGAAATGGGATGAAGTAACGGCCACAGAGTTTGAAACACAGTTAAGAAAAGCTCCTAACTGGAAATCAAAGGCCCAGATGCAGCACCTAACTTCTGGCTAAAACTATTAATATCTTTACATGAAGATTTAGCCATGAGTAAGAATTATTTATATGTACTCCACAAACAGACACCAGCCTGGTTAACAACAGGGAAAAACAATATTCCTACTTAAGAGCAAACTTGCAAGCGATCCTAAAAACTATAGACCAATAACTTTCCTTCCAACAACGTATAAACTATACACTGGAATTGATGCTGACATAGTTTGTTATCATTTAGAAATAAACTCAATCAGGACAGTAGAACAAAACGGTAATAAAAGAAAGTCATATGGAATAAAGGATCGTTTGTTGTTAAATAAAGTCAAAATGGAGAATTGTAAAAAGGGGAAGAATCTAAGTATGGCATGGACAGACTACAATAGAGTATTTGACAGTATCCCACATTCATGGATAAAAGATTGCTTAAAAACTGTATAAGATACGCCCAACACTGATCGATTACATTACAGCAACCATGAAACAGTGGCAAACCACTTTGCAGTTAAGCCCATGATAAAGGACAAATTATTATCCCAGGGATAAAAATTCAAAGGTGGGTATTCCAGGGTGACCATCTCTTACCACTGCTCTTTTGTATTGCCTTTAGCCCACTAAGGTGCCTACTTAACAGATTAGGTCATGGCTACAATTTGGCTCCCGGAAAACAACTAAGTGTAAAAATACTTCTCACCTTCTTTTTGCAGATGACTTAAAACTGTATAGTGCTTCAGATGATGAACTGAAAGCACAACTGCAAATAGTCAAAACTTTTTCAGATGATTTAAGAATGTCATTTAGTCTTGATAAATGTGCAAAAGAAACCTTTAAAGCAGGGTAACTGCAGCACCAAGAAAACATCAGTTTGGGACAGGAATGTCATATAAAAGAACTTCAGCAAGAGGGAGTGTGTAAACATTTGGGGAGGGCTGCACTTCCGATTGGTGGATGGGACTATTTATGTAAGAATGACTGTTCACTGTTCAAAGGTATTTCACTGATGAAGGCTATCTTGCTGAAACCAGTATGGACAATAAAATTACTTTAGCCATTTGTATGGCATGATTTGATTCCATTTGCTGTGTTTTGTGCCTTTTTGGTTTCACCCACATGTTGGACATTAGTTACTGTTCTCTCATTTGGTTCGGCCCTGCTTTGCCGTACGTGCAGAGTGTCTTCACTTTGCTGTGAGGTGAATGTAAACCAAAAGACAAAAGGTTAATATTCATGGCCCAAGAAAGTGGACTATGTACACATTGGTTTTCAAAATTCCATTACACATTTGGGAGAAACAGACAAATGCATTTTTTGTAAAGCAGAATTGGAAACAGTCACTTGTTGCTGGCTGTGATATACTAATGGCAGGACTGTATACTGAAGGGCATAATAATGTGACAAGTCTGTTGTATTGGGGATTATGCAAAGATTATAATACTGATGTAGATGAAAAACACTGGGAAAATGAGCCACAAAGCATTATAGTAAATGAAGTTTATATCACACGGGATCACCCATTACCAACAGTTCAAAAAATAGATGCAAGAAAACCAGATATAGTAGTTCATGAAAAAAAGACAAAAGGAGCATTGATCATTGAAACTGCAACACCCAGTGACTACATTGTCTTATGTACAGAGACACACAAATTCATAAAATACCAGGATTTGCTGGCAGAAATGAGGGCAATGTGGAAGAAGGATATCCAGTTCCAATAGTAGTAAGAGCAATGGGTCTTATAAAAAGAATTTACAAACATACTTAAATATGTTAATAATACATGCAAATCTGTACAAATTGCAGAAGGAGTCATTACTAGACACGATGCTGGGCTGCGAAGAGCACTTCCGGCTAACATCAGCGATTCAAACAATACTAATTTTATGAACTTTAATCATACTTTGACTTAGGGATGGGGTTTATTCCCATCATGGAATTAGAAACCTAAGACTTGGAGAAATTAAATGAGTACAAACGTACAAAACAGCAGAATGCGATGGCTGAATGCCCAGCATGCCGTAAATATGTCTTTCTGTTGGTCCATTCCATCGGGTGAAATAAATTTGATCCTGTTAGTCTTAATCACCCGCCATCTTTCCACATGTTGCTTTTTACATTTTATGTTGTTTATGGTCTTCAATTTTCTAAACCTCTAGTCATACCAGAGGCACTCAAACCCACCCTCTGAGCTTCATAGAAGAAGAGGAACTACATCAATAGGAACAGGGCTTGCTTAGGGTCTTTTTCTAAAATGAGGGCCATTTAAGGATAAATCCCACAACCTGGTTATCCCAGTTGCAGACTACCTTTACCCAGCTGTTTCTTGCTGACAGCTGTGAAAGCTGATACCGTGTGCTTGGCTACTACACTCTCTGAATTTATTATGTCCTGGATGCCTTTGGCATTGGCTAGTTCTATGTGGTTGACCCTGGGGAAGGGTACACAACATCATGCAACAACAACTGGGCAACACTAGGACTATCAGAAAGCAGCATCCCACCCACCCCCAGCTTGGAGTTATTGATCTGTCACTGGCAACTGAGGAAAAGGTAAACAGGGAGGGCCATCGGAATCTAAGAAACCACCCACTTTCCTAACAGCAGGTACTTGCTGCAGCATACCTAAGCATTTTTTCTGTAAAGAAGTCAAACAATTTAACACTCCCCTCCAGTGATATCGTCTCTAAATATTTACCCAGGTAATCCTCAGCTGACTGCCCTGAACAGAAACCTCTTTGTCACTCTCATACTGCATGTCATTAACTAATAAAGTAACAACAGGTTGCTCTGCACTGGATTATATGCCAGAAAATTCCACAGGTGAGGAGTTCTCCAGTTCTGTGCCTTGGTTTCTTTATCATCACTCTGGTATATTGAGAATTCACGTCCAGATTAAGAGCTCTCACCTTCTTGTTCTCAGACAATGTGGTACTCTCTTGTGGGTGCTGTACCCCTTTTGCAAAGTCCTCAAACATAACCTTAGCTAGAGAATTAATGACTACCCATACAGTATTCAGTTCCTCCACTCCTTAAAAAATGAGGCAGAAGAAAAGAGAGACAGAAAAAAAACGTAACTAACTTGAGCTGTACTCAAACCCCAAACCCTTAATAATGCAACCAAACACTTTAGCTATCATATTTGGGAGAAATAGGGACAACAAGCCAACAAGGAGAAAAGTTAATCTCTGTCAGGGGGGAAAGAAACATCTCTGGTGCTAAATGGCTGCCACTCCATATAAAGGTGAAAATACAGCTACTGATTCCTAGATCCTATGTGATATACACACACACACACACACACACACACACACACACACACACACACACACACACACACACACACACACACACGCATACATATATATATATATATATATATATATATATATATATATATATATATATATATATATATATGGTCCCCTACAGATGATCGAAATTCCAAAAGGCCGACTTTCCTATGGCTGAGACCATATGATCGACTTTTCGAATTTTGAACATTCTAAACGGACAGCTCCATATAGCGCAGAATGGGAAGATTTCCCTTTTCCACACTGTAGTGCGATCTTGGAGTTGATATATTTAAATAGCAGGGGGTGTGGGCAATTTTTGTGTTGTGTTCCTGTTTGTAACAGGTGTTGAAATTCCAAAGCTTCCACCATATGATCTCGGCCATATGAAAGTCGTCCTTTTGAAATCTGTCGGGGACCATTACATATATATCACCCATTACCAACATTAAAAAATAGATGCAAGAAAACCACATATTTTTTTATTGTTTGCCCATAAGGGCTACAAAGTATCATCACTTTGCTGGAAACAACTAAGTGTAAAATACTTCTCACCTTCTTTTTGCAGATGACTTAAAACTGTATAGTGCTTCAGATGATGAAGTGAAAGCACAACTGCAAATAGTCAAAACTTTTTCAGATGATTTAAGAATGTCATTTAGTCTTGATAAATGGCCATGAACAAATCTGCATAGATCGGTGCAAATGAGGCACCCATCACGGTACCCTGAATCTGCCAATAACATTACATTGAATTACAGTTATTATTTGTGCTTAATTGAAGGAGCTGTTACTTTTAATTTGTGTTGTGGGGAGGGCTGCACTTCCCATTGGTGGATGGGACTATTTATGTAAGAATGACTGTTCACTGTTCAAAGGTATTCCACTGATGAAGGCTATCTTGCCGAAACCAGTATGGACAATACAATTACTTTAGCCATTTGTATGGCATGATTTGATTCCATTTGCTGTGTTTTGTGCCTTTTTGGTTTCACCCACATGTTGGCCATTAGTTACTGTTCCCTCATTTGGTTCGGCCCTGCTTTGCCGTACGTGCAGAGTGTCTTCACTTTGCTGTGAGGTGAATTTAAACCAAAAGACAAAAGGTTAATATTCATGGCCCAAGAAAGTGGACTATGTACACATTGGTTTTCAAAATTCCATTACACATTTGGGAGAAACAGACAAATATATTTTTTGTAAAACAGAATTGGAAACAGTCACTTGTTGCTGGCTGTGATATACTAATGGCAGGACTGTATACTGAAGGGCATAATAATGTGACAAGTCTGTTGTATTGGGGATTATGCAAAGATTATAATACTGATGTAGATGAAAAATACTGGAAAAATGAGCCACAAAGCATTATAGTAAATGAAGTTTATATCACATGGGATCACCCATTACCAACAGTTCAAAAAATAGATGCAAGAAAACCAGATATAGTAGTTCATGAAAAAAGACAAAAGGAGCATTGATCATTGAAACTGCAACACCCAGTGACTACATTGTCTTACGTACAGAGACAAACAAATTCATAAAATACCAGGATTTGCTGGCAGAAATGAGGGCAATGTGGAAGAAGGATATCCAGTTCCAATAGTAGTAAGAGCAATGGGTCTTATAAAAAGAATTTACAAACATACTTAAATATGTTAATAATACATGCAAATCTGTACAAATTGCAGAAGGAGTCATTACTAGACACGATGCTGGGCTGCGAAGAGCACTTCCGGCTAACATCAGCGATTCAAACAATACTAATTTTATGAACTTTAATCATACTTTGACTTAGGAATGGGGTTCATTCCCATCATGGAATTAGAAACCTAAGACTTGGAGAAATTAAATGAGTACAAACGTACAAAACAGCAGAATGCGATGGCTGAATGCCCAGCATGCCGTAAATATGTCTTTCTGTTGGTCCATTCCATTGGGTGAAATAAATTTGA
>NC_056735.1:972717768-972922768 GCF_019279795.1 Protopterus annectens
ATGATATTAAAGAAAAAAAAAAAAAAAAAACTATTCCAGTGATAGCTGCATGACATTTATAACATACATTTTCAAGAATAGACACAGAAATATCTCAGACTACTATGGATATTTGCGTAATTCATCCACTAACATAAAATGCATGCTTCAAAGCTGCTATGCCATTTGTCATACAGATACATACTGACAGCACACTTTACAGTAAGCTCAAAGACAACTACAGAATCTACATAATACATGTATTAATAAAATATGCCAGCTTGGACTTACAGATTCCAACAGTATCCATGCATTTTCTAATAAAAAATTAAAGGCGAAGGACAATCACAGCCACATCACCATAGCTACCATTTGCTATCAGTGGTTTCAGGAGTTGTGTGGGAGATAGAAAAAAAGATGTGGGGTATGGGTGAAGAAGAGGGACACACAAGAGGATTGTTGGAATAGGAAAATCTGAGGGGAAAATCAGAAGGGCATGGGCAATTCTTTTATTGGGGGCGAATATACTCCATTTTTTTTCATTAGTATAGAAGGGAATGTAAACATAGGGAAAGAGGCAGAGAAGAACATCACATCAGGTATCCATAGAACAAACAGCACAACACAAGACAGACAAAGATTGGAAAGAACAGTAAGGACAGGTTAATTTACATGTATGGTACACTGCGCAACACAGGTAATGGAAAGTTGTCAAACAGAGTAGGGATGCATGTCAGTGATTGTGAAATATACAAAAATATATCTACCTATGCACAATCATGATACAACATGTCACAACATGTGTGGCAGTCATACCTTGATGTGTGTGACTTATAGTACGTGTGTTCTAAGGTAGTAAAGAAGAATCACACAGAACACATTGGATACGTATACTCATATCCAATTGGTCCATCAGCAGTATAAGTGTAAACCCAACAACATCACAGATGACCAAATGCAAGTTTAACAGTCGTGCATAACTCCACCTGAGGACAGAACGAAACCAACAACCATGCATATGAAAGGCAAACAACCAAGCCAAACAGAAGTATGCCTTCAAAAAAGCAACAAAGTCCGCTACATATACAAATAGGTGTACACAACCCAAACAAATATGTAATGGAATGTGTATATGTTGCATACATGTGCCATGTCCAAGGCAACACACAGGTGCAGATGTGCAAGTATGTCTGTTAGTGGCATAAATGGAATGTACATGAAAGCAAGGTCAATACACATGCATACACCAATGATATATAATGATATGTTCAAAACTGCAACAGTACAGCATAATAAATATTGTAGGTTCTGCATATGGATGTGAAAAAAACTACAGTATGTAACACAAAAGTATTATGAGAACAAGGGCGTATTGCAAGCATTAGCCAGCAACTTGTATGCACATGTCCTGCACTGTAAAATGTCCAAATATGTGGCACACAGTCACTGGTCAAATTTATTCATGGCAATGGCCAGTAGCTACAGCAAAGGCAAACATACCTGCAAAAAATAATAGGAAATATGATGGTGGGAGGCAGGTGGAAAATCTGGGCACACGTCAGATAAAGCAGGACAAAGTAAGTTGACACAATGCAAATGCATTTCTACAGCACACAATGTGCTGTAGTAGCCACACATAAATACCTTTAACCAAAAGAAAATGTATGTCAAATGGCTAGGTTGATTGCTGATGTCCACAGAACTGGACATTTATAAAACACACACACACAGAAATGTGTAGTCATATCATATCAACATGCATAGGTAAGCAAGCTAAAAATTACAAGCACATACATATATGCTGTCATGCAAATGATGAATAAAGAAATGCAGGTGTATGTCAACCACTTACTCATTATGGCACAGAGAACACTCATGTGAGCATCATTACAGCACATCAGCAGTAACTCAGTTAATGCACGCATGTCAAAGGTACATTTGTGTGTCAGTAGGTATACAACTATGTGCACACACATGTACATTCAGTTAATGTGTACAACTATTTGTGGAAGGTGTAAACTGATGTTAGTACATAATGAATGTGGAAAGGCTACATGCAACAAATATAGTGTAATGTTCTGTTAAAGAATATGTGACCTGTAACAGTGTGTACAGATCAATACTACATTGTTGTTTCATGCAGTCAGAAAAGGCTGCACATAGACAAGATATACCTGTATATGACCCTGTACAGCATCAATGTTGATAACCCATGACACACAACACCACATCATGCCAGTGGGACATCATGACAACTGTAATCTAAAACACATGTGGAATGACATGTCTGTCTGTTTCATATAACTGATATGTCAAAACACATATCCAAGACACATCACACTGTTAGTGATGGAAAATGGACAACATATGTTGTCTGTCAGCCACCCCACCCCCCCAGTAAAACACATTTGTAGGCTACCTCTTGCAGCACTAGCTGCATGTTGGCAGCATAACACAAGCGGAGCACACAGATAATAATTAACGGACTGGAGGGACTAGGCTGATGGGACTCCGAATCCTGAATGAACTCACAAACTATTTCCCTGAATGAATCCCACATAGCACATGCCATATCTTCAAAGAAGGACCCCATCATGCCCATCATGTCCCTCATCTGTGTTTGGAACATGTTGATCATGACCTCCTGGATCTCTTTCCAATAACTCTCTCAATTCCAGTTTTGTTGACATCTACTCTGGGGTGCAGGCATGATGGCTCATGCAGCGGCAGGTCCAGGATCCTTAGCATCATTGTCATCATTACCATCATTGTTACCATCATCCTCTGAAGACTCTGGTATGCACTTATCATTGTCTTCAGATCAGAGAACTTCTATGGGTCACATGCTCTGTAAAAATGAATTGCAAAACACAACAGAACAGAAAAGCAAGTGCATATCACGCAGAATAATCCCATGAATATCATAGCACAATAGAATATAATTATGATGGCAATGTACACAGGGACTGACACACATCCATTATGGACAGAGTTACCTCATAAATGAATGGTCCTATATGTCCTTTATAAACAGGAAGTCGGTATTTTTTGAACAATTCTGTATGCTTAGACACAACCACCCAGGTCATTAGCTTTGTGAGAATGTACGAATGCTAAAATCAAAACATTGCACTGTCTGCATTCACTGATTTATATGAGTAGCCACAGTATCACTCTTAAAATGAGGGGAAAGGGATATGATAATATTGTGGACAATAGGCAAGCCATATGATAAACATCTGAGAGAGGCAGCATGATAATTGGATGAACACAACACACATCAATATTAAGAGTATAGCAGTAAAAACAATGTGATATGTTCAGTGAATACAGCTGGTGACATATGAGAATCTAATATATCTGTTACTAACAGTATTGCATGTGTACAACTGTATGTACTATAAACCAAAAGTATTAGCAATCAGTAGTCTGAAAAATCAGAACACTGAGAGCTGATTATGAACTGTTACAATCAAATGTGTGTATCTGATCAAGAGTCAGTAAACCTAAGCTATAACTCTCTTGCAACAAAAACACTGAAGGAGTTGGAGGCAGTTGCAATACCAATATTGAACTGAAAAACTGAAAACAGCAGTACTAACATTGACAAGACAGACATCCATTCACATACATTACAAACAACAATCAAAGCACTTAGACTTAAAGGAAAAACATTCACCTATACAATAGGTACGACAGATATACCAAACCAAGTATTATTTAGGTTGTGGAATACAATTCAAAATCTGTGTGCTGAAACAATGGTTCAATTCCGCATAAAAGTTCAACATTTTTAGATTTCATTCACAGTGGTAAGCATAGTTAATGTGTGATGACTACTTACCTTAATGATGCATGATGGGTATTCCTGCATTCTAATCAATATACATATTATTGTGAAAAACACAGGCCTATAAATAGGGGAAGATGTATTTTATTGCATAAAACAGGAAATAAAAACAACAAACCTGTCTCCTTCCACTACTCCTTAAGTTTGTGCATCCACTCATTGTACATGGCTCTGTTCCCAATGCGATCCTCCTCCCCAGAAATCATAAAATAGATTTTATGAATAATTTATTCCTCAAATAAAAGTGATTTTATATATATATATATATATATATATATATATATATATATATATATATATATATATATATATAATATATTTCTATCACTCTAAAAGCAAAAAAAAAATCTCAGTTTCAAAATACCAATCTCAGAAACTCATTTTTATATATATATATATATATATATATATATATATATATATATATATATATATATATATATATTATATGGGTCCACTTTCTAATTTCAAAAGTCCAAAATCTCGAGTTTCAAAATACCAATCTCAGAAACTCAAGATTTTGGAATCTCAAAATTACAAAGTAAAAAAAAAAAAACAATAAAAAGACTAAAAACTGTTTTTGCAGGGGAGCCAGCCCTCCTGCACCCCCTACACCCCCTGCAACTTAAATATACTATCTCCGAGATCGTGCTGCAGTGGAGAGAATGGTAAGCGTAATGGGAGCATTACCATTCTCTTCACTGCAGCGCAAACTTGGAGATGGTATATTTAAGTTGCAGGGGGTGGGGGGGTGCAGCCTCCCATGTGGAGGGTACAGGGGGCTTGCCCCCCCCCCGCAAAAACATTGTTTTAGTCAGTTTTTGTTTTTTTGTTTTTTTGCACCACTTTGTAGTTTTGAGATTCCGAAATCTTGATGTTTGGAGTTCGATGTATCAAAACTCGAGATTTTTTTGCTTTCAAAATTACAAAGTGGACCCATACATATATATATATATATATATATATATATATATATATATATATATATATATATATATATATATATTTCCTCAGCACAGATTCTAGACATTTATTTCTGAAGAACATTAAATAATCACAATATATAGCTGATGTTTTTACATATAAGTATTGACATCTTTGAACACAGATTGGAGGATATATGGTTCAAACCTACAACCACCATCTACATTCAAACTCAAACATTGAAAGCTACTTGCCTAACTAACATATCCAGCATGAGGAGCAAGATTTGAATGCAGTGAAAAGACTTCATTTTATGACAACAGCTGGATGGAGAATGGTCTACTAATAAGGATCTTTGCTTAGTATTTCAAAGTAGGAACACGTGCTGGTCACGTAACTAAACATTTTGAAAATTGCATTCATGTAAGCACTGTGTTCAGAAACATTAACAGTAATGGAGAGCATATGTTCCTCTGACAGTGGGACAGTGTCATGTAGCATAAAGCTTCTGTGAACAGAGCCATACATGTTGCTATACATAAAGGACACAGTAAGTATGTATGAGGACCATGATAGTCCTTGCCAAAGTACACATCACTATACAGATACATACATCTTCCCTGTTCTGTCTTTCAACTGATAGTCTGCCCATCTCATTCCCTCAAAATTTGAGGATGATGTTCTAGAAATGACTGTAATATTTCAAAAGAAAACAGACATTGAGAGCACTTTTACAAAGTATACAATACTAACCAAAGAACTGCTCAGACATATAACATTATTTAGCAAGCTTTACTGACCATGCTGTTAAATAGCTAATGTTAACAGAACATTACAGCTTATGGATATGTTCATAGGAATTTGACAAATAACTGAGTTCTTCGCAACCATGTTCAAAGTATACATTAATATCAATAAGTGGAATATGTTTCTCTAAATAAACACTATGGTTAGGTTAAAGCAAGATAACAGTTTCAGATATGTGTCCTCTCACTGGATATGAATACACAGCATGCCAAAATATAGGCATGCTGGCTTGTTTCCTTACAAGCCAAGCTAACAGCCAGCACATGCTATTCCTAACCATAACAGGTACTGCTCTAGAAGCCCTGTTAGAAAGTCAATGTTGCCAGAGCATTACGGATTACTGGCATTCATAGCAATTCGAAGACTACCTCAGTTATTTGTAGCCATGCACAACATAAACATTAATATCAAGTATTGGAATACGCTTTTTCAAAATAATGCAGTTACAGTTATATGTTTACCCTATGTGGATTGGAACCCACAGCACACCAAAATGTACACATGCTAGTTGATTGCCTTACAGGCCAAGCTAAAATTCAGAATGTTTAATTTTAGAAAACAGGCACTGCAGGTGTATAATAAAAGTAAGGTGGAAAAAGGATAAATACAGAAACTGAACACACACAACCGTGGATGCAAAAAAAAAAAGGATATTAGGACACAACTTTTGGATGCAAATTCTTACTTCATATTCTAAACTTCATCAGATAAAAGGCACTTTTCGTCAGAAAGACTTCATCAGATAACGCTAAACTAAACAAATAATCTTTTTAAAATCTAAAGTAACACACATACTTTAATTAAAATTTAAAATTTGATTTAATAATCAACAAAAAAAAAATTTAATATTATTTAAGTTTAAACTAATTTAAAAACATATGTAAATTTATTGAATTTTAAAATCATTTTTTTAAAAAAACACAATTTCTAAAATTTTAAAACAAACTTTTTTATGTAGTACAGATTTTTTTACACCTATATAGATTTTAACCTGGTCTGGAGTAAGATTTCAATCTAAGCTGTTATAAAGTCCCTTTCCAATCTAAATCTCTTTTTTTAAAATTTTAACCAAAAAAATTAATCCCTTTAAATCAATCAAAAATTTTTTTAAAACTAATAATGAGGAACAAAATAAACTACAAAGTTTAAACAAAGTATTTTAAGCTAGTAAATATCTGTCGGTTTCCTTATTTTCGTAAATTATCAGTATTAAATGTCCTTAAAGTTCCTCTATATAGTTTTATATAGTATGCGTTACATATGTAAACTAACATTTTGACTCTCAGTTCCTTTGAACTATACAGTTCCTTTGATAGTTCCCCTGTACTTAATATTCCATTTATCACATTTCACTACATACTCCACATATGTACATACACACACTGCACTTCCACAAGGAGTAGTAGCCTTGTATTGCAAAGTTCCTTTTTACCATAATTCAAGGTCCTAAAAAAAAAATGGGTTGTGTGCCCACTAATTGATATACCTCCTTGTTTATTTTCATTAAATTCTCCTATTTCTAATTATGTGTTAAAATACCTCTATTCTAATTATGTGTGTTATAATATACAAACTGTTATAAAATATTTCATGCTGTATTATAATTTCATCCAAAACCAAAGTGGTGTTCTGAAGGTGGCCTAAAATTTGCCTTGTATTTTATTCATATTCTCATTTAAAACCATAGCCTCATTAAAATTCAATAGGGTATTTAGGGTCACTAAAACACTTGCCTAAAAAAGCTATTTTAAAGCCATTTTTTTTAAAGAGTCATAAGTCAGAGGTCATCCTAGCTATCCTTTAATTAAACTTTTCTTTGTGCCATTTGGTGGTGGTGGTAAAAGTGCAAGTAACAGTAACTACCAAGTGCTTTCCTGTATATATTTATTTTAAACCACTGATTGTCTTAGATATGGTGACATCCAAATAGTTAATATAATATAATGTTCATTATGTATATGTGTGAGAAAGAAAAAATGAGTACATGAATCAAGTATTCATAAATTTGTGCAAATTCTTCTTAGTCCCGTTCCATAGCACAATGTCTAAAAGTAAAGATTTGTGCACCTTCGGGACTCATTCAATTTGGTTTTGGTTTTAATTTTTCGTATTAAATACAGAAACTGTAAACAATTATAGGACATTTGATTGTAAAGAAATAGCTATCAACACACAGCTTAAAACATGTATAAGCAGTCAGACAGGCATTCCTTTTAAGCTTAAATAAATGTGTCTGTGTACTTTCTTAAGAGGAATGATTTAATGAAGTTATATATGTGTTTTTATTCCAACGTATAATGGTGCAATAGGTGATACTGTGGTTCTATAATGGAAAACTACAAAGTGTGCAGTCATCCACAGCCTAGTCACTATAGGCATCAGCAATGTGTGATGACAGTGGCTATGTGAAATTATGTCATTAGATGTTTTAATACATATGAAAATCTACAAAGGTCATAATTATTGATCTTATACACATTAATAAATAAATTAACAACACGGTAATCAAATCCACAGTTAATAGGGCAGGATTTAATAAGTCCACTTAATTATCCCATGAGCTAATCATCTCAGCAGTGACTGGTGGTTATAAAACAGCTATCTGATATGGCTCCCTATTAAAACCCCGAAGGTCCACTTACCCGAATATGGAAACGTCGACACGTATTCATCGAACTGCAAAAACACCGATTGTCCTGAAGTGCAAAATCCAAAATGTTGAATCATCATGGTTGGCCCTTCTGTGGTATAGCTCTGTAAGGTAAGTGTGCGATAGTTACGGACCTTAGGGTTAGGGTGCGGGTTAAGGTAAGTGCATAGATAGTAAAGTATGTAAGGTTTAGTGTAGGGTTAGAAGTAGGGTTTTGTTAAGTGTATGTGTGTGGATTATTTATTTTGTTTGGGTTTAACTCCTTAAGGTAAGTATGCGATAGTTACAGACCTTAGGGTTAGGGTGCGGGTTAAGGTAAGTGCATACATGGTAGTATATGCAAGATTTACTTTAGAGTTAGAAGTAGGGTTTTGGTTAGTGTATGTATGTGCTTTAATTATTTTGTTTGGGCAGGTAGTATGTAGCGTGGTGGGATTGGACAACTATGACAATTCGAGATTTTGAATTTCGCGATTTAGGGCGTTCGGTGTATTCGTGGTTCACGTAATATGTGTCAATGTTTACGTATTCGGTGTATAGGACTTTTGCGGTTCTAATATAGACCCATCTGATATATATGGAACAGAGAATCTCTTTAAAATCTGTAGCAATGCCCAGGTATGCTTAGAATATTAATACTTTCTGTAGGTATCTTTGGATTGCCTCCACACCGTCGGCGATCCACCTTTGAAGCTCTATTGCATCATTCTGATGTAGGTCATCATAGTGGTGATGAACCTGCACTCCAAGGCAGTAGATCCCCATCCTTCTTCAGTGCTCCCTTGCGATCTGGTTCCATACATCAATCATGGCAAAGTTCTTGCATCTGACTCTCATCCTCTGCTCCAATCTGGCATACACAGTCAACATCTGGGTTGTCTCTTCATTGGTCCAGTTGGAAGCATGGACACATCTCAGCCTCCTCGAAGTAGCCATCGTAATCCTCAAGTTGAAGAAGTCTAGAAAATAGAAACAAAGAGAGATGTTCACTGAGGTACCACTCAGTTTGCAGTTAGCAATGGTCTGATCAGTGAATGTATCAAAATCTATATTTGAAAGTGGCGCTGATTTCATGTTGTCAGATCAATGGAAAATAATGGACAAGTGCCATAGTACCATTTATTGATACCTATTGGGTTTATGCAGTACAATTGACTGTTTCAGCAAATGAAGCCAATTTACGTAGAGGTATGCAAACAGGATTCCAAAAACTTGAATTTTAATGAATCTTATTAATTATGTATGGTGCAAATGGTTCTTAGATGTGGGCGCACATTAGGTGTACTTTGATTTTGCAGTACGTGGTATATTGGCAATTGGTAGCATTTCTGTTTTGGTTATTAGTAAATCTCTTCAAGTCAGTAATTTCCAAAGTCATTTGTTAATAAATTAATTATTACTCAGACTGTTATCTTTAACAGAAGTTGTTATATGTTACTGGAGTGATGTTATTTTGAACTTTATGCATACATGTTTTGCTATCTTAAATAATTGATTTCAGTCCCATATGCAGTTATATAGACAGACTTACACTGCAAACATTAACAGTATATAAAGGCTGATTTACAGATCATCCACAATTGCTGTTGCTGTTACAGATATTTCTTCAATGATGCTTCTTAACAAAGGTGTTATCACTACTGGCTCAATATACTAAGGATCCATACTGTCTGTGGCCTGCCTACGGATCCTGAGGTATTCCAATGCTTTCTGTAAGATGTTCAATTGTTAATTGTTTAGTGTCTAACATACAATGCAAGCAGACTTCTGAGGCATGATACTGTTTTCTTTGGACCTCCATGCAACATATATGTAGTATCAGGTATTTTAATCACACTCAGGAGGTATAAAGCTATCACAAGTCATGCTGATATTACAAAAGTTATGTATGAAGGCATTGATGTTACTTTTTATATGTCACATTAGTACTTATCACAGGCAGTGTTAAACAGACCTTTGCATAGGAATGTATGATGTTTTCTGTTGACATATGTTGTTTACAGAGTCAAATGCATAAATGGGCTCACACATGAATATTATCATGTTCATATCAATGTCTTTCAGATGACCAACAATCCTAGGGGTGACAATGTCTCCCCCCAGGAAAATGACATTATAATTGATGCACTCTAGCAACTTGGACAGACTGCTAGGTCATTCAGATAATACAGTTCGGAGAAATGAAATCTGGACTGACCTCACCAATGATCAATGCAGTTGCAGGATACAACTGACCCCATGTATGTATTTGATGATATCCATCATATGATGTTTGTACAGTGATCATGATGTGGTTCAAGATGCAACTCAGCATGGTAGTAGAGCCCCTGGCACAGAGGACCTTGTGGTGTTTGGAGAGTCCATCCATGATCTTGGCTCTGATGTTGCTGCAGCTGTAGCCTCAAATGTGGAGGTCAACTTGTCTAGACATTCATAGGATATTGGTATAGTGGGTGTTGAACATAATAAGGCCATTGACCAATACACCCCAGTTGAGACCACTGCTGATGGCAGTTCCACACAACAACCTGAAACAAGGCATTGCAGTAGACATAGATGAGCAGATGTTGTGCATGGCCAGGTGTCAGAGAGTTTCTGCCTTCTGCTGTAGGAAATGAACAGTCACAGCAATGGCAACAGTATTGTTCAGACATCCATGCACTTGCCTGTGTCACAGATCATGTGGCACACCCGCTGCATGTCATACATGAAGGACAAGACCATAGACATGGGGAGATTATGGCTGCATTGTCCACTAAGAATGATAGCCTGCTAGCTGTGGCACAGTAGGTTTAATCCCTGGCCTCTGCACTACTGCAGTAGTGTCATACTACCAGCAAGATGCTGCATTCCCTGACTGTGCTCAGCAGATTGCAACCTGGGAGAGGCAAACCACCTGTCTGCAGAACCACCATTGGCCTTTGAGAATCATCGTCTGTGGTCCAACCTGCACAGAGTTCAATTGCTGGCCCATCTACTGTGGTCCTGCTAGTCTCAAGGCCTTCAACTGGCAGTCATAATCCTTTATCCCAACATGCTGTTATCACCTCATCAATCTTCTGTGTGCAGTAACCAGAGAAACATGTGTCTGCACTTGATCAGGGCACAACAGACCATGGTGTGAAACATCAGCAAAGTCACCCTAGACTGAGTTAGAGTGCATCCAACAGTGTAGTACACATACCTATCTCAAATTATGGAATTACCACTTTGCTGTGATATATGCCCTCTGATACTAAAATTTCTGCACTTTACTGTGATATGTGTCTTCTGATACCAAAATTTCTGCACTCTGTCCTGCATGGTTTCTCTCTTTTTTTCATGTGATTATATTTTGGAGATATGTATGTGTAGCAGTGATATGTGCCCATTTTTGTTTTCCATACGATACAACAGTCTGAATGTGTATCCATAATTGTAGCAGTTGTACCCTGAGATGATAATAACTGTTGTGAATATTTGCATATGTTCATGTTGTAATATGTTATGATTATGGAGTTATGTCTGATGCTCAGTGTGTATATCTAGTATGTACTTGCCATTAGATGCAATCTGTGTTGCTGTGGTATCTGAGCAACAATGTACAATCTGTGTACTCATATACATGTGGCTTATCATGACTTAAATATGTGGGTCAGATGCTGCTGTGTTGCCTGGGATTGCACTTGTGGTCACACCCTACACTCCCTATGCTTTTGTCTTCTGTCCCCTACATACTCCTGCTCCTTCGGTAATGCCTGTGGGATGTCCTCTTCAGACATATGGGGTCTTGTGGTAGTTTACCCACACTTGCATCTGGATGCCATGTGCTCTGGTTAGCATTTTGTGCAGCATGGCACACACCATTATCATCTGTGTTGCCTTTTTAAGTGTGTATTGCAGTGCACCCCGGATGTGTCCAGACATCCGAATCTATCCTCCAATACACAAAACACATGCTTTATGGTATTGCTGGTTCTTGCATGTGCTCTACTGTAATCCTCCTGTGCAGGGTTGGATGGTTCACAGTACAGGGTCATTAGCCATGGCTCAAGTAGATAACCATAATCTCCTGCTGTGGGGAATAGACACTTTTGGTCAGAATGCATATTGTTGTGAGTGGTATCCTTAACTTGCATCCTAGCTAAGTTTGTGTACTAACCTAGTAGCAGTCCCTCAGGTATTTCACCTTGCTAGAATGCAGTCTTCAGTCCACTTTCCCTCCAAATGGCAGCATCATGGACACTTCCAGGGTATGTTGTCATGATATTTGTTATGCTGCCATCTTCTGCACACACAAATTGGCAGTTGATAGACGGCAAGCCCTTTCTGTTTATGTATTGGTCTGCTTCAAGACGTACTGGTGCCTTGATAGGTATGTGTGTTCAATCTATTGCACCCAGTACATATGGGAAATTTGCAGTGCTGTAAAACTGGTGGATTACAGTTCTTCACTCCATGGAGGTGGATGGAAAGTGTATGTAGTCATCCACATTGCTGCATATTGCTTGCAGGAATTCTGCCAGGATACCACTGGCAGCTGTCTGTGATACTCCCACAACATCCCCTATGACTCTGGAATGTCCCAGATGCAAGTACACCCAGGCTGAGACCCACTTTGGTTTCAAAGGGGATAGGATTTCCTCACAGGGTCTCCATAAATGTGGAAAACGCATGCTGCAAACTGCCTGCACCAGTTCTCTGTCTAGCCAGTATCTGTCAATTATTTGCTGGTGTGACAACTGGTTTAGTTGCAGCCTTGCTCTGACTCTAGCTGACTGCCTTCTAGGGTGCACAGCCACAGCCTCAGTTATGACTTGTATCACTGCAGCCTGTTGCAGTACAGTAACAGCGGGTTCATTTTTATTTATTTTTTATGTTTTACTACTGATTTCACCATAATCTGTTGTATTTGCTTGAACTGGGGTCCATAAAGCATAGACTAAAGATTTCAAAAATGGAGTCAGCATGACTGCTTGTCAAATTTAAGTTGCATTGTGTGCGCATGATGTGTTTTGGAATCAGACCAGTATGCACAGAATCCCTAATTATCCTAAGCTGAATACTTAAGTCTTCAGCCTGCCTTCAGCATATATTCTGAAATCACATATGCAGCAGGTGCACTGAAGTCTTTCTTTATCGTGCTGCACTGTCAATAAATAGCTTTTGCAAACTTGATGTAGTCCAGCCCCCTGTAAATGCATATATTTTAATATGACTATTTGAAACAGTGACTTGAGAGAAACATGTCTAGCAAGATACTATTAACAGAAAAACATTGTTCACTTATCCTTATCTGACCATATAACTCAGTCTCAGTTTTGGTAATGAATCTAAACTTTAACTTCACATCCATTGCAAATCACATGACCAGCAGAGGAAATGCAGCTGGAGTTAAAACTTGAACCTGTAGAAGGAAGACCATTGGACAAACACTTATGACAGACAGTATTATTTTTAATTCAGTTTGCAAAACACTATTAACTGGATCAGAAACAGTCACACTCAGTTGGGTAAAATAATCCCCTGGATTCTCAAAAGCTTGCACAGAGTGCAAGATCAGTGCAGGAGCTCAAGCAGGCAATATGTCTGCCGTGTTATCCAGGAACAGCCTGCAGGGGAGTGCATGAGCGCTCCTGCACTAATCCTGCATGGACTAAGCCCTGGTATGCAAATCACCCCATTTGCAGGTGAAATTCATGCAAATGAGGTGATTTTGCAATCCACGAAGCTTGCAACAGTCTGTGCAAGGCTAGTGTTATCTGCAGAAATGTACTCGGTTAGTACATTTCTGCAAAATCCAAAACAGAGCTATGACAGCTCCAAATAAAGGCTGCATATCATGTAGTAAGCATGCCAATGGCCAAGTATAAGGCCACTGGCATTGCAAACAAAAGAAAAAATAAACAAAATAAACTTTTATTATTTTTTTTAGCCGATCTCGGCTGTTTAAGTGTAGAGCAGCAGAGTGCAAATGGGATCAGGGGGAAAATAATAAAATAAACCTAAAATAAGCAGTCTAACTAAAATCACTATTCTGCCATGCAAGTCAATGGCAGGCAAAGACAACCTGGTCAGTGAGTAGTGGTTGCTAAGGGGGGAGGCTCAGTGTGAGACATGTAATTCTGCATTAGCAGGCAATCCTATGCAAATGAGGGGAAGGATAGTGAATCCCAGTTTTCTTCAGCATGTGACTCAGGTCCCAACAGTGTAAGAGTATAAATAGCCTGGTGCAAGCCTAGGAGTTAAGTGACATCATGGGGGGGTGTCAGGCATACTGTAAGCGGATTGGAGCCCTGTGGCTCGGGTTTGCTCCTAGCTAAGCATAGCTAAGCTAGGGGGTGTGTCTAACCCTGCTTAGCACTCTTTGCAAAGCCTAAGCGGGTGTGCATGCCGCGCACCGGGTTTTACAGGAAGAAAAAAGAGGTTAAACCTGGAAATAGCAGCACTGTGCACATTTGAGCACTCTGCTTGCACAGCGTACCCCCACGCTTAAACAGGAAGGCAATGGGAAGGGAAAACAGCAGTAGAAAGGTAATCAAGGAGAACTAGCTTAGCTGGCAGGTGAAATGTATCAAAATCAGCCAATTACACAGGCAGCAGACCAGCCCAGTCCAGAACACTACTATAAACTAAGCAAACAACTTCCCCTCTGTTTTTTCCCACACTCTACACCACCAGTGTAAACAAGCGGGGAATGTTTAACACAACAGCAAAATGATAGGGGCTGCAATAGCTATCATACAACTTGTGGAAGAAGCTGAGGATGGTGAGGATGCAATGTTGTCTACCAATCCACAGTGAGGAGATGGAGAAGGGTGTACAGACCCAGGGTAACCTATTAGGAGCTACATGACCTGGAGATAGTGGAGCACTATAGGATGGACAGAGAACTCCTACAGCAAATTGTTGAGCTGTGCCGGCAACCCTGACACACAGAACTAACAGAGGGGAACCCATCCCAGTGGATACCAAGGTATGTGTAGGCCTAAGAATACTAGCTACAGGTATCTTCCAAAGGCCAACTGAGGATATGATGGGGATTTCACAGGCATCAGCATCCAGGTTACTCCACCAGTTCCTGGATGCCATGTCAGCACATGTCGATGAGCATGTATATTTCCCCAACACCCATGAGGCGTTGGCCAGCAACATGCATCTCTTCCACCAAATAGCAGAATACCTTGAGGTAGTGGGTGCAATAGACTGCATGCACATACACATCAAAGCACCACCTAGTGAGCAGGGTAGGGTCTACATCAACCACAAGGGCTTCCCCTCCATCAACTGCCAGGTCATGTGCAATGCCCAGGGCATAATAATGAATGTGTGTGCTGGCTGCCCTGGAAGCTATCATGATTCCCACATCTGGCATCTGACACAGCTGTACCAGAGATTTGCCAATGGGGACATCCCACACAGTCACCTAGTGGGGGGTGCTGGATATGCACTGGAGCCATGGCTGATGACACCCATCAGAAATGCACACACACCCGAACAAGAACTCCATAATGAGGCACATGCACAGACCAGAATTATAACAGAGCGTGTGTTTGGGATGCTCAAGTCACAGTTCCAGTGCCTGGACACATCCAGTGGAGCCTTGCAGTACTCACCAGCTACATGTACCTAAATTGTCCTTGTATGTGCCATGCTGCACAATATGATCCTGCAGAAACAGCTGCAGCAGGAACAGCATGGGGCAGGGCCACACACCCCCCACCATTGTCAAGGCCTGCACAGACACAGAGTGACTCAGAGGAGGAACAACCTGAGCCTGCCCCAGAAAACAGAAGGTGGCATGCCCAGTATGCCCTGGCCTTAGCAAAAAGGCAACGCATAGTGCATACACTGGCACTGGAGGGACCCAGGGAATAACACCCCTCTCTGACTCTCACATACAGTAAAAGGGATGCCAAACATTACACTACCTGTGCCTAACCATGTGTAAGGAGTGTACTATGTGCATCCGACATAGGCAGCCCTGCAGCACCACCCTCAATACTGGGACACCCACAAGGTAAGTGACTCACACATGCCAGTTGGGGGGGGGGGTCACATAACCAACAACAGTCATAGCCAGCAGGACAGGTGTAGACAAACACAAACAAAGGCTGTTCTATGGCCACTGAATGAGGCCTATGGGTAACTCCCCCCAGGCCTACACAAATAGACTACAGCAGGTCAGGCATTGGGATGTCAGTTCTGAAGGCTAGAAAATCAGAAACTACCCCTATGTCACTAGATGGATTGCAAACTGGCTCAAGGACAGAACCCACATGGTTAGAATTGCTGGAGCCATGTCAGACTCCAAACCAGTTACAAGTGGTGTCCCACAAGGCTCAGTCCTGGGACCTCTCTTGTTCGGTATATATTTCTCAGGTACAGGCCAACACGAAGGACTGTGGCTGACCAAGTCGCAGATGACAGCAAACTGGGCGCCATAATCGACTCTCCAGCCGACACAAGCATCCTCCAAAAGGGCCTCATAGAAACAGACAACTGGTGCCAGAGCCATGGCCTTAAGCTAAATGCCAAAAAGTGTATAGTCATCCCTTTGGCAAAACAAAGTGCGACAAATTACCACATAGGTGGTAATCCATTAAGTACAGAAGAAGTAATTAGGGACCTGGGGACCCAAGTTGATAGCAATCTCTCATTTGACAACCACGTGGTCAAAGTGGTTAGAAAAACATGTTATATGCCCACCTAATCATGAAGGGATTCACATCTAGATCAGGGAGGTCATCGTGCCTCTTTACTCATCCCTCATCAGGCCCATAATTGAGTACAATGCCCTTTGGGATGTACCTTACCAGACACCTGCAGCAACTGAAAGACCCCAAAAGTACCTCACCAAGAGGATCAAAGGGCTCAAACAGATGCCATATGCTGCCGGTTAAAGAAACTCCAGCTCTACTCAGTGGCATACCGCCTGTTCAGAGGAGATCTGTGCCTGACGATAAAGCCATGTCCAACCCGAATTAATGGACATGCTGCACCTCAGAAAATCCAAATCCCATCGAGCTACGCCGAGAGACTTGAACCTCAGCACTGAAATAAATAGGACATGCTGGAGGGACAGATTCATAACCCAGAGGCTCCCTTCACTCTGGAATAAAATCCCAGTCCAGGTTAGGCAGAGTCCCTCACTGACTCTCTTCAAGAGGAATCTTGATGAGTGGATGGGAGATCGTAGGTTTACCCCGGGTATCACTTCTGTGTCACTGTTAGACAGAGGCACAGTATACTAACCTCGAAAAAGAGCATAGCAAAATAAATTTAAAATGGGTGGCGAAAGCCAAACACATTCTGGCTAGGCTTATAAATGCCCTAGGGCAGATAGCCTAGTATGAACCTATGAACCTATAATATGTAGGTAATTAAAAGCTAATATCTGTAGTACACTGGTATGCCTCTAGCCAGCATGATAGGTAAGACTACAGACTGAAATGGAGTACCCGACATACCAGTACAGTCCTAGCAAATGTGTACAATTGTCAGGTGTGCTCCCCCCATCCTACATAGAAATATAGTAACAGTCAGGTGTGCCTCCCCAATCCTGTGTAGAAATGTAGAAATAGTCAGGTGTGCTCCCCCATCCTATGCAGGAATATAGTAACACTCAGGTGTGCCCCCCAATCCTGTGTAGACATGTAGAAATAGTCAGGTGTGTGTGCCCCCCATCCTACTTAGGAATATAGTAACAGTCAGGTAATCCTGTGTAGACATGTAGAAATAGTCAGGTGTGTGTGCCCCCCATCCTACTTAGGAATATAGTAACAGTCAGGTGTGCCCCCCAATCCAGTGTAGAAATGTAGAATTAGTCAGGTATGCCCCCCCATCCTACGTAGAAATATAGTAACAGTCAGGTGTGCCCCCCAATCCTGTGTAGAAATATAGAAATAGTCAGGTGTGCCCCCCATCCTACGTAGAAATATAGTAACAGTCAGGTGTGCCCCCCAATCCTGTGTAGAAATGTAGAAATAGTCAGGTGTGTGTGCCCCCCCATCCTACATAGAAATATAGTAACAGTCAGGTGTGCCCCCCCCAATCCTGTATAAAAATGTAGAAATAATCAGGAGTGCCCCTCCATCCTATGCAGAAATATAGTAACAGTCCATGCCAAATTATCGACAGATACCCTGCAGAGACAGCATGCTACCTGTAGGTGTACAACACAAAGGTCAGCACTGCAGTACAAACTACCTGGACCTGATCCACACATTCACTACAGATGGCCATACTGGGCATGCCCACACACTTAGAGTAATGAAGGCAATGTCAGTCAACAACATACTGAAAGGTCATACTAGGCATGCTCACACACTTAAACACATGAAGATCATGTATGTAAACACCAGTTGACCAGACATATCTGGCAGCCACAGATGTTAGTGCAGACACTCCTCAGTATGCACCACACATACTTTGCACACACAGTGGATAGGAATACAGGCATATATGTAGGACAACACACTATAATAAGCCAAAAGTAGACATACATAAATGTGTGGAAGAGGGTGGCTGTGACAAGGAGCCATCCAGGGCTCTCCCACCCAGCACACAGCCAAAGGGCCACAACCACATGAGAGTCTGATGTCACACACTGCAGATACTAGCCACCAGTATCTGTCAGCATTACAGAGTATGTGGTGCATGTGCCAGCTGTGCAACATGACTGTTCAAGGAAGTAGTCATCTAGCAGCTGTATACATGTACCTGTGGAATATGACCCAGGTCATGCCCGCATGTGGCATGTCAACCCCTAGATGAATGGGTTATGCCCCATGCACACACACTGCCCTTCCCATAGCCCCACTATGACAAGCCTGCTGAGGTAATCTACTGTGAAATACACCTTTGGGAGATGTGCATTCCAGTAATCTCTGTGGTGTGTCCCATAAGTGCGTACTGCTGTATTGTGATAAACTAATTAGGTAGGAGTTCTAACCCCAGCTTTGGTAACTGCATTTGAGTATGTGTGTGTGTTTCTGTCTGAGTAGAAAGCAATGCTTTTTAGGGTGGTCACACTCCCTAGAATTGCAATGCTCTACGTTGGTAAGGCTGCTGATGTCATCCACCTAGAAAGACATCCCTGGAAAAGTTGCACCTCAGTAATCTCCGTGGCGTGTTCCGTAACTGCGTACTGCTGTAGTGTGATAAAAGAGTTTTGTAGGAGTTCAATTCCCAGACATGGCAATTGTGTGTGTGTGTGTCTGTCTGACCCTGTCTGTGTAGAGAGCAATGCTTTTTAGGGTAGTCACACTCCATACAATTTGTATGCCCTACTTTGGCAAAGCTGCTGATGTCATCAACATAGAAATACTCCTCTGAGAAGGATGTGGCCCAGTAATCTCTGTAACTCATCCTGTAACTGTGCACTACTATAGTGTAATAAATTAGGTAGGTAGCTGTTCTTCTCCCACACAGGGCACGTGTGTCTATGTAAAGCGCAATGCTTTTTAGGGTAGTCAAACTCCCTACAATTCAAATGCTCCTCTTTGGCAAGGCTGCCGATGTCATCCACATAGAAATACACCTCTGGGAAGGCCATAACCCAATAATCTCCTTAGTGCATCCTGAAACTACATACTGCTGTTGTGTAATAAACAAAGTTGGTAGCTGTTCTACTCCCAGACATGGCAAGTGTGTCTGTCTGTCTGTATAGAGATAAATGCTTTTTAGGGTAGTCACACTCCCTACAACTCAAATGCTCATCTTTGGCAAGGCTGCTGATGTCATCTACCTAGAAATACACCTCTGGGAAGAACATAGCCCAGTAACCTCCGTAGTGTGTCCTGTAACTGCATACTGCTGTAGTGTGATATCGACCTCTGTTAGGGATTCTATACCCACACATGTTGGTTGTGGATGTTTTGTGTGTGTTCCAATGCTTATGTGAGGAGCAATGCATTTTAGGCTACTCACACTCAGTACATATCCAATGGCCTACTTTGGCAGTCCTGCTGATGTCATCCAATGTGAAATATACCTTTGGGGAAAGAAATCACCAGTAATCCCTGTGGTGTGTCCTATAACATCTCCATGGTGTAGTGTGATATAGACCTCTGTTAGGGGTTCTATACCCACACATGTTGGTTGCAGATGTTATGTGTGTGTTCCAATGTCTGTGTGGGGAGCAATGCATTTTAGGTTAATCACACTCAGTACATATCCAATGGCCTACTTTGACAGTCCTGCTGATGTCATCCAATGTGAAATACACCTCTGGGGGAAAAGGTCTCCAATGATCCCTGTGGTGTGTCCTATAACAGCTCCATTCTATATAGTGTTCTGTAGACCTCTGTTAGGGGTTCTATACCCACACATGTTGGTTGTGGATGTTTTGTGTGCATTCCAATGTCTGTGTGGGGAGGAATGCATTTCAGGCTACTCATACTCAGTACATATCCGATGGCCTACTTTGGCAATCCTGCTGATATCATCCAATGTGAAATACACCTTTAGGGAAGGGATACTCCAGTAATCTCTGTGGTGTATACTATAACTGCGTAGTGCTGTAGTGTACTAAACTGAGTAAGTAGGGGTTTCAACTCCCAGCCATGACAGGTGTGTGTGTGTGTGTGTGTGTGTGTGTGTGTGTGTGTGTGTGTGTGTGTGTGTGTGTGTGTGTGTGTGTTTGTAACTTGTATCCTGTGTGGAGGTGGGTGTGAGTGTGTGACACCTGGGCCCAATGCGAGGCAGGTTTTGCAAATGTTTTTTATGGTGGCCCAATATCACAATGCCCACTGTACAGGGATAACAGATGTGAAATAGCCGAGAGGCTGCAGTGCAAATCCATACCCATAGATGTGACATCACGGCCAGGCAACCCCAGTATTACCCAGAGCACACTCTCAACCCATGTCTCACATATACACACACACACACACACACACACACACACACACACACACACACACACACACACACACACACATGCCGAGGCAACAGCCAATATGTGTGTAGTACACTGCATATTGGCAACTGATAGTAACTATGGAGTGACTGCAGTGGCCTACAGAGGGCATGACACCCTGTCCATCTGTCCAATAGGCACATACATGCAGACAGTGCACCTTCCCCATGTTCCCCACTGGACACCTGCAACACCTGTGGTGCCATCACATGTGACCCACAAAGGACATACCATGCCTGAAAACATGCCCTATATGGACAGATGCCATTGACACCAGGGAATGCTGGTAGCATGCTATCAATGTAGGTACAAAGTTAGCCTGCTGTCCATTACCAGTTCCTGCCACAGGTGGCCAGGACTGGCACATCTGATGATAATCTGTGTACAGAACATAGGCCTGACACCCCAGGTACAGTTCCACATGTCACTGTACATGCATGTGGGAGGTGTGCACATGCCAGACACCGTCCATGTCATGGACTAGGGAACACATACATGGCAAGAGATGCACAGCATTAGCCACATGTAATACCCACCCAGGTGACTGGATGGTGGATACAATACCCACCTGTGTGGGCAAATGCAGAAACCACAGGCATGAGCCACAATGCAGACCACTGTCATGTGGCCTGATGCCAAGGTATATCCATCCCCTAGCCTTGTATAGCCACCTGGCACAATCAACCACCACTTGCCTGTGCAGAAATGCACCCATGCATGTCAGTACTAGCACCCCGTGTGTTTGTGTGTGTGTTGTATGATGCGTATGATCACATCCACACTCACTACAATCCCCAGTGGCATACTGAAGCATGCTGTCTGATGTCAGACACCTCCCCATACCCTTTGCCCATATAACCTCCATATGACCCGTGTAGTGCATGTGTTACCTACACAGTAATGTGTTGTGGCAATCTCACTAGTGATGAGCTATATCCTTGGCCTTGCCAAGAGTGTCAATGTGCATGTGTCCCTGTGAGAGTGTGGCTGTGTTGACACTGGCACCTGTTCATGCGGACAGGCATGTGTACATCACCTACTGTATAGCTACCATATCCCTGTTGCAGATGTCACTCACCATCACATATATGTTCTGCGGACTCCACAACAGGTAACCTATGTGGTGCATCCAACAACTGCAATGGACTGTGATAGCGCTACGTAGTCATCAGGGGTTTGATACCCTGTGCTGGCAGGTGTATGACATGAACATGCTTAGCTTTTACCCTCCCACCCCTCCCTGACTTGCCGGTGCCTCTGTCTGCCTCCCTCACTCCCTCACTGGTGGATGTGGAGACCTATACCTGCTTTTCTTAGGCAGCAGCATGTGTATTTTAGGTAATGCTCATGATCAACTGATGGCCTCTGAAAAAACAGACGTGGAACAGCTGTGGTAACATTCCCATAGCCAGTTGCATGGAAACATACTCCAACATCTAGGAAGATCATGTTTGTGTTGGTCCTTTTCAGTCACTGTGAGCAGGAACACATTCTGTTGTTTAGCAAACAGCATCTTAGATGGAGTGGGGATTTACTTCTGACAACATACACTGTTGAAACAGGCCAACACACAAGAGGGGGATGTGCCTGACCTGACTACAGACTGTAAGTGCTGCTGTACTGCATTTTGAGTAATGTTGGTTTAACAGGGTGAGTATGGATATAGCTGTCCTACATGTATTAATCTCTGCCATGTCAGTTGTTTGTTTATGCGGACTCCCCATCTGTAGGGTCATCTGCTGACTGGGCAGTGTGTGGCACCTTTGGTGTCATGTGTTACCCACAGAACATGAATTTGCAAACTGCAGAATGTAGTGTGAGGATTGCAGTCTGTAGATGGTGAAAGCCATGACAGTTACTGACTTCATATCCCTCATAGGACATATGTTGCAACAAACCCTGTTACAACAGTAAATGTATGCTGTAATCACAGCAACATGTCAATACTGGCCCTTTGTATGTGCTTGCAGCCACAACTTAGTCAACCTTTGTACATATGTCATGCATTAAGAGGTGCATATGTGCTGTACACCATAATTAGTGTCATCATATCTGATAACAAGTCAGTGAGATATCAGACTGCTACACATATTATGTACAGTAGCGGTTATATTTGATGACATAACCTGGACATACTGTGGTTGTTTGTACAGTACTGAGTTCTGTGTAGTTATAGTGAATGTCAACAGTGTATATTGTTAATATGTACCTTGGCTTGTGTACAGACTGTGGTAGTTGTCATCGTCCTAGGTCCTTTCCTATCTGATGTTACATGCTGCTCCACTGTATGTTACTGTATTGGCTTACATGTTTGTAGGGCCATACACACACATGTCCCATACCACAGTCAGCCATCAGACCAAACTGTGTAGTGGCCCAGTATATGTAGGGTTAGTGTATGAGTAGCACATATGAGGATGGTGTTGAACAGATAGTCCATATACTGTAATATTATGTTAGCTTGCCATTTGTGGTTGTGGCTGTGTTCTCATTGGTTATAGTTATGCACTGTCACACAGGTGTATCTTATCCTGTGCTGTGACATGCGTGTAAAGCCTACTATATATGCAGGTACATGTGCATTCCCCCATAAGAGATGTAGGCCAGTGTTGAGCCAGTCTGCCTGTAGCCGGCACAGTGCATTGTTACATGCCTAACAGCTTAGTGTACTTACCCAGTGAGATGTCATTTGCAGATACTTTCCAGATGTACTGCTGCCAGGCCTCCCTTAACAGTCATGTATGTCAGACAGAGCAGTGGGATGCTGTACAGATGTATGTCAATATCTAGTGGGTAGTATGTGGCCATGGCACCCTCACACCAGCGTTTATTACATGTCAGGCCAGACAGGGGTGTGTGACTGCATAATCTATGGTGGCATATGTATACCAGTCGTTATGTGTTATACCCATCTACATGGCTGTTAACATCTATATTGTCAAGCATGGTACATGTTTTGCACTAAGGGGTTCTGTGTATACCTCTGGACTGTATAGAGTGTGTCAGACTGTCCACACATATTGGCCAATATCTCTGCTGCAGTCAACAGAGGCAGTATGTGCTAGCAGTGGTACATCACTATGATGTCCTTAGGATATCTGTCAGTAGCAAATGACACACATGTGGAAAACAGATGTGACCTGCCACACACACCATATCTGTGAAGACAATCCCAATTACAGTAGCAATAGTATATAGAACTGTAATAGTACACAAATAAAGGTTTTTCATTTTTGCACACCTGCATGTGGGTTTTTGTCCTATGACCTCTTTGTGGGTATATGTTGCAGGCAATGATTGTCATTTGTATGGGTGCCCCATACAGTGTCCAGCTTTTCAGGTGTGAACTGTAGGCATAGTGGCTGTTCCATATTTTGTGGACCTTCTACATATGTATCTTACTGTACATATCTCTGCGTGTGTATGTGTAGTCACATGTATATCTATATATATGTGAATATATATATATATATATATATATATATATATATATATATATATATGTATATCTGTATCTGCATATATGTGTCTGTGTATATGTATCCTGGGGAGGTTGATAACTTCCACATTTTACACTTCCTATGAGAGCGGGACTGTACTGCATGATATGTTACCAATACCAGCCTGACATCATACAGGTTGGATGTAGTACTGTTAACATCTTGTAGCCATGTCATGTCAGGTCCTAGTTATGGGATCTGCAACACTTGGTAGTGTATTGCAGGGCGGACATGTTTGGTTGTGGCGGGGATATGCCTATTCGTACAAGATCTATATTGTTTTGGTCCTCTCAACCCCATTACCTGTGCATGTGGACATATTTGTTTTTGTTAATCTACCATTGCTATCTACAGATGTATGGCCACATATACCTATATATATATATATATATATATATATATATATATATATATATATATATATATATATATATATCTGCTGACATATATATAATCTGCTGTATATATCTAGATGTATAGATGTAGACATACATATCTATGGCTGTAGGCATTTGCATGCATATATGTTCATATATATTTATATATATATATATATATATATATATATATATATATATATATATATACATATATATATGTCTATGGGTCCCCTACACTAGACCAACACGCCACAAAGCCGATGCCCAAAAGACCAACACCAGAAGACCGAAGACACAGATGATCAACAAGGTGAAATCCCGATAGCCAAAACACTGACATGGACAATGTGTGAGCGCAACTCGGTAAGTGTGTGATAGTGAGGGATTTAGGGTTAGTGTGCGGGTCAGGTAAGAGTGCGATAGTGACGGACTTTAGGTTTAGGGGCAGGTTAAGTGAGTTAGGGTTAGGGTGCAGGTAGGGTAAGTGTGTGGTAGTGTCGGACCTTAGGGTTAGGGTTTGGGTTAAGGTTAGTGCATATATAGTTGTGTGTAATGTGTAGTTTACATTTTGTGTGTCAGTGTTATGGTGTTTGGTTTTGTGAGTTGTCGGTATTGTGTGTTGTCGGTCTTTCGGTGTCTGTGTTTTGGGTGTCGGCTTTGTGGTGTGTCGGTGTAGTGTAGGAGATCCATGTCTATATATGTATATATATAGATATATATATATATATATATATATATATATATATATATATATATATATATATATATATATATATATATATATATATTACATGTAAATGTTGGAAGACATTCTCTGTAATGTTGAATGACTGGGCTATGTATATCTGGCATGGCTTAGTGGTAAATCACTTTGTCTATTGTGAGCAGAGTCCTGTGTTTGAACCTTGTAGAGGTTGCTGGGCAGAACATGGGCCGTTGGATACAGAGTGATCAAGGCACTTTAAATCAGTTGTAAGCGGGTTTGCGTGGAGCTAAGCACTGCTAACTTCCGGTTACAGTTTCTTACACTCAGTTAGTTTCTACATTGCTTAACCTGTGTAGGCACTGCTTACCCCTGTGCAAACAGACTTAGACCTGCTCACTGCTGCTTAAAAGTGCTTACTCCCACTTACCCCCATGCTAATTTCTTTAAAAGAAAAGAAAAAGGGGTTGATAGGAAAGTGGTGAAAAGAGGGGCACAAAGAGGGAAAGACAGTATGGAAAATAGCCAGGGATGTGCAGGAAGCGTGTAGGGAAAGTGCATAGCTGCCCAATTCTTCTACAGCAACAGCTGTGCATATACACTAAATTTGGGGGTAGATTTGGATGCTCAAACCCTGGGTGGGGGTGAGGACAACAATAATGTGTTGTGATGCCAATTAGACCAGATTACGTGTCCAGTGGACACATGTGAAATGGACAACTATGTATGGGGCAAGATTTTTTTGTGGGAACAGATTGCCCTTTTTTTTTCAGGTGAGAGTGGAATGTTGGGGAGGGGTAGTAGGTATATTTGGGGAGGTAGGTTGGGTAGGTTAACACACAAGACAAACAAGACACATACAGGGGCAGTATATGACACATGTGGGAGGTAAACACCTTGGACAGGGAGGGGTGTTTGAAAGTCGCAAGCCCATGAGCACCCAAATGGAAACAGTGGGACTGAGGTCCCCACCCATGGGCAGTCACCACTGCACCTTCACGGCCCTATAGGTGGCTGTGCTGGGGGTTGGGTAGGAGGGTCAGGCTTACCCTCTAATTGCACCACATGGCCCTCAAGCTGGCGTAGCTGGTCTCAAATCTCCTTGTTGAGCTCCCTATGCACCATGGCCAGGACCTGACGGTAGGTAACAAGTACCTCTCCGCCCCAGCTCCCGGGGGGGGCTAAGCCCCATCCCCTGTGGCAGTTCCACCCAAGCGTTGTGCAGGGCCAACAGAGGAGGAGGTCCTAGGCTGGGCCCCAGAAGTGCCAGTGCCCAGTTCCATGGTCAGCTGAGGTGGGACAGGTGGGTCTGCCGGGACCAGCCTTCCCATACGAGCTATGATGTTGCAGTTTTAAGAATGATATCGGTTAGTAATAGTCAACAGCATTCAGGATTAGTTATAATGGCATGCATAGGTATTCCCATTAACCCAAGACGCCAGATTTACAACAGCTGCAGAGCAAGTAGAACACATGCATATATGGGACAACAGTGGCCATTACAACAGCATGCAGGTTTCATTGATGGCAACAGGTCACCAATATGGGAGTATTTTAACATGGCACATGCATAGAACCAAATGTGAATATTTATAAACCAATAGGACACATGTCCCAACAAAAGTGTGGAGTGTACACGTACCCATTCAGGTGTGAAATTAGGTTATTGTAGCCCGTATGGTGGGGGTGAGAGAGAGAGAGGTCAAGTAACAACTAATATATCCCTGTAGTTTCACAACTTTCTTTGTCACTGCAGTGATCTGTCCCTTACATATATCATTACACTACCCAATGTCCTTACTTTGTACAATGGTATGTTTGTAGATTAGTATCTACACGGATTGTGCCTTACGTATAGTCCACACCTCTTACCTGTTATAGCTGTTGAGGAAATCATTGTTAACACTACCTGACAAGTTCTACACATACTCCCAGATTCCATGCTTGTAGACAAGTATATAACTGAACTGTGTTGTGCCTACAGTCTACACCTCTTACCTGTTATAGCTGTGGGGAAAATCTTTGTTAACACTACCTGACAGATTTTACACATGCTATCAGATTCCATGCTTGTAGACAAGTATATGAGTGAACTGTGTTGTACCTACAGTCTACACCTCTTACCTGTTATAGCTGTGGAGAAATATATGTTAACACTACCTAACAAATACTGCACATACTCCCAGATTCTATGTTGTTGTTTTACACATACCTAACAATCCATTATTGCACACACTCTGGTCAAGGCTTGACAGGATGCAGGTGTTAATGTGACATATTTTAGAATAGCTGTCATACACTTTGGGTGAGATGCTACAATGACAGGTTTGTTTCCATATACATTCTCTTTTTATGTTCAGGTCTGACTATCCATTATATGTCAGTATAAGCTGCCTACATTTCTTGGATCATCACACTGATTTGTCAAGGGAACAGGTTACTGGGCTGCAGATATGTGCCATTTATCTGGACATGCTGGACAGATCAGAACAGTTGAGGGGTATGACTATGCATACAGCTTACTACCTGAACATTCTGCCACAGTCTGTACAGTTGATGGTTATGATTATGCTTACAGCTTACTATCTGAACATTCTCACAAATTCTGTACAGTTGTGGGGTATGATTATGCATGCAACTTACTACCACTCCCGAGATTCAAACCCTTGCTGTGTGTGGTAAACAAACTACAGTTGGCATCACAGTACACTGTGCTAGCAGGGAATTAGTGTAAAGCATTCCAATTGTTTCTAAGTCTTCCTCATTTATTCTATATGACTGACCTCTTGGGACTTCCAACATTGTTATACTGAACTTCCTACACATTTTATCTGTGTTCAACAGTGTGAGTAACACTGTTTAATACAACAGTACTATTTATAGAGTGCAACACTACAACAACATATGAAAGCAGGATGTACACAAGCACTCCAAAGGTTATACTTTTATTCACAAGATATTACACCTTTATTTCCACGCAACCTATATGACAGTCTTCCTGCCATATTGTCTGGTTTATTCAGTACATCCCATACACAATACATTTTTATACTGGTGCAACACTTTCCAGAACTGTTATATTTATTTGTTATGACAGTACATGCAAGAATATTGCTAACCTGCCTCGCAAAGCAGCCTTTGCAGCCTAGCAGCATGGGCTTGCTGGTCCACAGCACGCTCATTTGCAGCTGTCAGAGAAATACAGTGATATTTAGCCATTACTTATCCATAGTGTACACAAGCTAGGCAATCATTATCTACGTAGCAGAACGGGTACTTAGTGCTGGGGTATCAGCCATCTGCCTTGCTTCTTGGATCCACTGGTCCAAGAGATCACCCATCCGCTGCTTCAGGTCAGCATTGTGATACCAGTGGCACTGGTGAGGTCACGAGCGAGACTTTCCCAAGCATCCACTTTATACTGAGAGCCTTGGTACTGGCCCTGCAGTATTGTTAACATCTCCACATGGTGTGTTACCAGGAGCCATACCATGAATCTGGAATCATGTGTGCCCCAGGGCTGCACTCTAAATTGAGTGCTTTCCCCAACTCCAGCCACTCTGCCTACAGTGGGGAGCTGCAACCAGTTATGGGAATTATTGGCACCTATGGGGTTTAAACACACCTGATTTCCTGCACTTTCCCGTGATCGGATGGTTTTGAAAAGGCTAAGCTATGGGCACACCTGCTTACCTAATGTTGGCATTGCTTAAAGGGGCATACCACTGGGCAGATTGAGTTAGACAGCCTACACATTACTTACACCACGTAAGCTGACCTGTGCAATGCTTAGCATTGCTTAATATCTAATTAGCATTATATTTTCCTTTTGACATTGATTTATTTGTTAAATGTTATATCTGTGTCTGGTATCTGTGATTCATGTGTACGTACACTGTATGGGGTCCTGGGACCTCAACACTTTATTACAATAACACCTCACATCTGGCCTTACTGCAGTACTCCAGTTCACATATTTATGTTATGTAGCAGGTTATACAACATCACACTGTACATAGATTCATTTCACATGTTCAGTTTGATTTTCCTATGGTGTATATTTGTTTGTTGACACCTCAGTCTTATGTATTGCTATGATGGCTTACTGGTTAACTACTGTGACTGTAGTGTATAGGGTCCTGACTTCGAGCCTTGCAGAGGCTGTTTATTTTGTTGCTGGGCAGAACACAGAACATTGGATACAGAGTGATTAAGGCACTTTAAAGCAGTTGTAAGCGGGTGTGCACGTGTTTGCGTGGAGCTAAGCACTACTAACTTCCGATTACACTTTCTTATACTCAGTTAGCTTCCATATTGCTTAATCTGTGTAGGCAGTGCTTACATTCATACAGATGCAATTAAACACTCTTACTAGTACTTACATACGCTTACTACTTCTTAGTTGTGTTTAGACCTCCTTACTAGTGCCTCATTCATTATGACACTGATACTTCACATGTGCATTTCCTGCAGTACTCTGTTCAGAAATATGTGTTACTCAGTGGGATTTGCAACAAAAATTGGTTATAACATGCTTTGCCATGTAAAATAGACTGCTGCAGTGGGACTCCAACCAGGAATGCATGCTCGTTAGGCGGATGCTTTGCCCACTACACTATTGCTGTGCTGCTTCATTTGCATATATCTTACTTGTTATCCTCTTCAGCCTTTTAAGCTGCTTTAACCATAGCTAAGTGATGGGCACACCCGCGCACCTACGGTTAGCTTTAATCAGATTAAAAAAAATAAATAAAAGGGTTTCTTCATTTACTTTTTCAGTACTGTTGCTGTTGTACACATGGGGAACTGTTGGTGGGGATATGCAAACACCTATGAGCGATCTCACTCATTTCTTCACATCTTCTGCTGTTCTACATTGCAGGGGCATGCTTATTCTGAGAGCTCTGCTCTGAGACACACCCCCTGCACTCGTACATGCTCCATGTAAGCCTGGGAGCTCGGGCAGCACGCCTTCATTATTATGCATGGTGCGCTGTCGTCCTGCTCCTACATGGGCGCTTCCATGCAGGACTAAGTTAGTCCTGCACGGAAGATTAGTGAATCTGGAGGAATGTTTGTTATCACATATTGCAGATTTCAAACATCCACCATTGTCTCATATATTGTCAAAGTCAAAGTAAACTTTATTGTCATTTAGAACTTCACACGCGTAGCCTAAATTAAATTTTGTGCATCAGCTCAATTCCTGAGATTACAAAGGGAAGTGAAACAACACAAACAAATACAGAAATAAACATAACTTACAAATACAATACTACTCCCAATACACACTAGAAAGAGCAGAGACATTTAGCAACACTCATATACAAAAAGAATATCCTCCCCCTAATTAAATTAACTATCCTATTTAACCATAAATAAATAAAATTTGACTTATTATGTGTCCAGACTCCTGGGACTAGTGTCTGAGTTCAGAAGTCTATTCACTGTAGGGTAGAAACTGTTACTGAATCTTGTAGTCCTGCAGTGGATGCTGCAATATCTCCTGCCCAACGCCAGATGTTTAAACAGTCCATGCACAGGCTGCATGTTTTTCTGTATTGTTTTGGTGGCCTTACTGATACTTCTTGCAGATAAAGATGTTGTATCGATGGAAGACTGGAACCTGTTACCTTCTCTGCAACCCTTACCACTCTTTGTACATACATACATATACACATACAAATATTTCAAGCAATGGCATAAATGCACTTCTAGCTTGCCACTATACCAAAACAGTTATTCCCATAATAAGTGTCCAGGCTGGTCTTAAAAATATCTAAAGTAGTACTTACTTTAATGCAATTTGGTAGTCTGTTCCATGCATCAGCTACTCTGTCAGAGAACCAATTAGTACACTTCTCTGATGATTTTCTAGTACTTTTTGATAACCTCAAACATTCCCAGAGGTAGTTGCCTCTAAATGCCCTATATACTGAATAAGATCTCCTCTTATATATCTGTAAGAGACACAGTACAAGTTCAGTTATTTTAGTATTTCATAATAACTTAAATGTTCACATCCATGGATGCCCTTGGTATATTTCTGCTGTACTCTTTCCAGTTTACTAATGGTTGTTTTCTTATATGGTTTCCATATTGTTATTCCATACTCAAGTTTGGGTCTAATGTAACTAACAATGACTTCATCATTTTTGATTTCCTAGAATTTATAAATCTGTTTATACACCCTTTAGTCCTATTACTATCATTAACCAATTGGTTGATATGATTAGAAAAACTCATAACTGTATTTCCCATATACCCAGGTCCTTAAATGAGTCTACAGTTTCAATCACTGTGTGGTGTATTAAGTAATCACCTTTCAATTTATGTCTCCCAAATCTCATATGCTTATTTTTTTATGCATTTATCAGCATATTATTCTCCTGTGCCCAAATGGTCAATTTAGTCAAGTTATTTTGCAGACATGCCTTATCTGTAACATATGTACTCAGTTTACCCAATTTCTGGTCATCTGCATATAGATTATAGAACACCTCAGATGAAAAAGTTAGGTCTGAAAGATACAATCTAAACAAACAAGGGCCTAGGACTGAGCCCTGTGGGACACCTTGACTGTAACCAAGGATTTCACCTGTCCAGTTGCTGTATGATACTTGCCATGTCCTATTTGTAAGCCATGCAGCTATCCATCTTATCAAGAGTACATCCATACCTAGTTGTACTAATTTATTGAGCAGTGTTTTCTGTATGACCCTGTCAAATTGGGAAGGTAAATCTATATAAATTACATCACAGCACAAATTTTTTTCTTTCATGGCTATTATTATATTGTTATAGAACATCATGTTACAGGTGCTAATAGATCTGTTTTCAACATATGCATGCTAATATATGGTTTCAAGTCAAACCTATCTAGTTCTGGCAATAACTTATACAATATTACCTTCTCCATTATTTTTCCACAACATGAAAATAGACTTAAGGGTCTATAGGACTCTGGGTTTGTCCTACTCCCCTTTCCCTTGAAGAGAGGTTTAATAAGTGCATGTCTCCAATCTGGAGGTCTCTCCCCATATTTATATGACCTAGTGAATAATAGATATAATGGTACCTAGCGTAAGTTCTTGCTGAAGTGTTCTCAGGTCATTGTTACTAATTCCATCCACTACATGTGCTTTGTTTGGATCCAGTTTGTGCATTTCTTTTTCAATATAATCTAATTTAATTCCAGTATTTGGGTTACCTAGATGTCACTATGACAACTTATCACCCCTTTTGTGCAGCCAAACTGTTTATATAAGATTTTGTAAATATATCTATAATATGTTGTGTCTGAGAATAAATTTTAGAATTTGCACACAGTTTATCAGTTTGTGTGTCTTTACTTCTTCCACATCTTATGTATCTATAAAAAGGTTTCCTATTATGCTCAATATCTTTATATACATTTTCTTCAATTTTTTTCTTGATCTTGTCTCACATTATGCTTAATCTATTTGTCCAGCTTGTTTATTTCAGTTTTCAAATTGTAGTTTGACTTCTCTTCCATTTCTTATATTTTTGTCTCTCACCTTAATCAGATATCTTGCTCTTATAGAAATATATCCCCCTAATGTTGTATGTCTAGATACTGATGTTAAACATTTTTTTTTATTTTTTGCACTTAAGCAATTTCTCTTTCAAAACTTTCCACATTCCATCTGCAGTTTTTCCACAAACACCTCACTCCAGTTAGTTTCACACAGTGACTATTTTGCTTCTATATAATCTGTAATGAACCTTCTGTGCATTGGTTGAGATTTCAGTTTGGCAGAATTATCTAGCAACAAATTAACCTTTATAACCCCATGATCACTGCACATCAATGGTGGTAAATCTTAACTTGAAGTAACACAAACAATGTCTAGTATGTTCCCTCCCTGGTAGTTTTTTTACAATCTGAAGCAATTGTTGTTCCTGAATATACAGTGTGAGTAATTTCCTTACTAACATTGTTGAATCATTATTATTCCAGTCTGTTTCTGGTAAATTTAAGTCCCCAGTTAATATTTATTATTCTTCCCTCCCGTGTTTCACGCAAGAAATGTATGAATTCCTCTAGGTCATCTGCACTTGACTTTGGTGGTCTATACACTCTAACAATTGTTATATGTAATATGTTCCAAGGTTATCTTTATTGTCACAGTTACACAGTCTATAATATTGGTGTTATCACTGAACATGTAATAATCACAAGTCTCTTAACTATCTTTAATCCCTATCATAACACCTCCACCTGATTTTTTTAGAATGTCTGTTACAGTAAAAACATTTATACCCTGACAGAACTGGTTTTCAGTCATTGTTCATTAACTATGTTTCACAAACAATAACAAAATCTATTTTTTGGGAATGTAGCAAATTTTCCAATAAAAACCTTTATTATTAATGCTCCTAGCATCAACAATAATCAGAAATGCATCAGATGTTGCTATCTATGAACAGTTACATTTTCTATGTTGCAAAAATCATGCCTATTGTTTGTCAAATATTGTAAAATATCTGCTGCAAAAATTCTCTTCTGTGATCTTGACAAATGCACACAATCCTGTCTGAACAAGTGTGCCCAAAACTAGGCTTGGATGCTCTACACATTTCCATTTTTTAAAAACAGGTCATTTTTTCCATGTAAGTATTTACCCAAAAAATATTTTCATGCACAGTGACCTGACTATCCTTTCTGTTGTTGATTTGTGAAAAATATGTCCTAACACCAGTACAAGCTATACTATGTAAGAGGCCTGTCAGTTTCCTACTAACAGTCAGAGAATCCTTGCGAATGACATAATTTGTACCAACATGAATAAAAACAGATCCATACTTCCTTACATTAAGGCATTACAAGACTTGTCTCACATCTTTGATTTTCGCTCCTGGCAAATATAACACCATTCGATGTTCATTATCATCTCTGCAAATATACGTATCAGTTCCTCTAATAACTGAATCTCCAATTACAAGAATATCTTTGCTGGCCAGCTCTGAAGAATCTTCAGCTTCTAATACAGTAATGTCTGCTCTATCAAATGTTATGAAGGATAGATCTTCATCACCATTAGTCTGATTAATCCCATAGTTTTCATTGTGTATTACATTCTCATACAGCTGGTATTGTAAATCCACAGCTTGAGCCATGTAGTCAGCATCTGTCATTCTCTTCTTTATTCCTACAGTAATGTTCTTCAATCCTTCCACATTCAGTTTTGATTTCTTCCTTTTCACCTGTCCCTTGCATCTTTTTTCTAACTTCCCATTTGGAAAAATTATGCATTTTTCTGTACACTGAAGGTTTTCTGATATAAAAATATCATCATTCCCTGTAACCTGTGTGTCACATAACAAAGCAGTGTCCTTTTAACTACGTATTCTCTTTCCTTTACAGTCATTAATCAGTTTCTTTTTCTTCCTTGTTATTTGTTGTGAACTTCTTCCTTTCTTTCTTTTTTGTTTCCCTCTAAACAAACCGGATCCTCAGATTGCTGAATATTTGCATCCAGAATTCCAAAGTTGTCAGGGGCATCGTCTTACTTCATAGGGGTTGAATGTTCTTTGCAGAAAATAGATGCATCATTTCCTAAATCTGTTCTATTTGTTCTATGCCTAACATTATTTAGTTCATCAGTCCAGCCATTAATATATGATACAACAGTTCTTCAAGCCATGCCAATTGCACATGTACAATCATCATCAAGTCGAGATTTATTTCTAACAATGGTAAGCAAATCATCCAACTTTTGACACAAGGAGCACAGATCACCAGTGTTATCAGCTGTTACCTTTAAATATGCATAGCATTTATTACATAGTACAAGATATGTATGTATTAGCAAATCATTACTTACATACTCATTTAAGAAATCCATATTCAGCTTCAAATAAAATATTGTAAAAGAAAAGAATAAAACTCAGTAACCACAGAATTCAAAGCGAACATAAATCAACTTCTATGACAAAAAAAAAACATACAAGCAACATACAACTAAATATTAAAGTAAGTACAGTAAAGTTGCTCTGACCATATAAGTTCTGCAAGCAAGACAAAAGATGTAATTCCTTTATGTCGTTCCTTCTTTTCTGTAACTGTGCAGCTTCCAAACCACACTGTGAAGTTGCAGGTGAGGATGCTCTCTACTGCTCCTCTATAGAAGGTGGAGAGAATATGAGGAGGAAGCTTAGCTTTTTTCAGCCTTCTTAAAAAGTGGAGGCATTGGTGCACTGTCTTGACCAGTTGGCTGGTGTTTCCCGACCACGACAGATCCTCTAATATGTGTAATCCCAGGAATTTTGTACGCTTAACACTCTCTACAATCTCACCATTAATTATGAGCACTGGGTTGTTTGTTCTCCTTTTCCTGAAGTCAATAATAATCTCTTTGGTCTTCCTTATATTCAGGTAAAGGTTGCTCCCCTCACACCAACTGATCAGAGATGCCACTTCCTCTCTATATGGACTTTACTCTTCGTTTGTGATGAGCCCCATGACCGTGGTGTCATCAGCAAACTTAATGATATGATTGGACTTGTGCTTAGCATAGCAGTCATGGGTCAGGATAGTGAATAACAGTGGGCTGAGAACACATTCATGTGGAACCCTGGTGTTAATTGTGATACACTTTGATGTGCTCTTACCTGACCACACCCTCTGTGGTCTCTCAGTTAGGAAGCCCAGGATCCAATTACAGAGATGTTTACTAATTCCTAAATGTGCCAGTTTTTCCATCAGCTGCATTGGTGCCACCATATTAAATGCAGAGCTGAAGTCTATGAACAGCAACCTCACATAGTTGCCTTTGCCATTCTAAATGCTCAAGGGAGATGTGTAGTGCTACTGATATAGCATCAGCTGTGGATCAGTTAGCTCTGTATGCAAGCTGTATAGGGTCAAAATCAGGAGGTAGGCATGATGAAAAATGCTTTTTGATCAGCCGCTCAAAGCATTTCATAACTGTGGATGTCAGAGCGGCTGATCTGTAGTAATTAGAGTTGGAGGGAATGGTTTTCTTAGGCAGTATGATGACATTAGTTTCTTTGTAACATGAGGGTACTTTTGCCATGGCAAGAGAGGTATTAAATATTTCCTTGAGCACTGTGCATAGTTGATCAGTACAGCCTTTTAACACCTTTCCCAGTATGTTGTCTGGGCCAGCAGCCTTCCTGGGGTTCACTGTCCTTAGCTCTCTTCTTACCTCCTCTGTGCTGGGGCTGAGTACTGCATCCTTCTCATCAGTGGGTAGCTTTAGTGCCAACCTGTTGTTTCTTTCCTCAAATCTACCAAAGAAGATGTTCAGACTGTCCAGGAATTTGATACTGTCCTCACATTGTGCTGACCTGATTTTGTAGTCAGTGAGCTCCTGTATGCCTTGCCATAGTCTCCTTGCATCCTTCATGTCTTCAAAGTGTCTCTGTACCTTTCTGCCATACTCCCTCTTAGCCTCCTTTATACCCCTCCTCAGATTACCTCTTGCTACACTTAGGGCTGCTTTGTCCTTAGCCCTGTAAGTTGTGTATCGTACTTTCAGAAGGTCATATACCTTAGGGGTGAACCATGGCTTCTGGTTATCTCTAATAATGATTCTTTTGGTATTTGTTACCCCATTAACACAGTTTGAAATGTATGCCATCACTACCTCAGAGTATTCATCAATGTTCAGATACTGATTCACTGCTCCTTGAACATATCCCAGTTGGTTCTTTCAAAGCAGTCTTGGAGCGCCTCCATAGCCCCCTTGGGCCATACCTTGATTTGTTTCTTTGTGGGTTTCTCTCTAACCAGTGCAGGCTTGTAAGCTGGTGATAGGAAGATGGTATAATGGTCAGAGTTTCCCATTTGTAAAATTTGCACAGCCTTATAAGCTTTCTTTAAGTTTATGTACACCTTGTCCAGGATATATTCACTCCTTGTAGCAATGCCCACATACTGATGGTAGTGTAGGAGTACTTCTTTCAGATCTGCTTTATTAAAGTCACCAGCTGCCAAGTGCACAAAGTCAGGATATTTGCTCTGCAGCTCACCCATGTGATTGCATAGTTTAGCACTAGGTGAGATATACACCACTGTTACACTGATCCCATTCATCTCCCTGGGCAAGTGAAATGGTCTACATTTAATGGACAGGAACTCTAAGTTCTCACAGCACTGTGATAGTATGATTTCACAGCTGCTGCACCATCTTTTGTTAAAGGACCACTATGGGAAAACCATTTAAAAAGACATATTTTTTAACTTTTCCTTAAGTTTGGCTCATTGCAAACCTGTGTGCACCAGATAGAAGTAGTTACTTCGGTACTTACGTATTATCGCAACCAGATTTGGAACTCGCCCTCATTGCTAAATTTAGAGGGAAACTACTTCATGTTACAGTGAAATGGGGTGTGTAAACTCCAAATTACTTTTTATCACATTGCTTGTGAAACAGAAAGGGAACAATGGAAAAATTACTCTCCATGGGTACCATCCTTTAGCACCGTGAGGGAATGGGAAGTTTCGTTAAGGCATACTATAGCAGCTTGCCCGTAAGAGCAGTTATTCAGGGTTGTGATTAATGTGTGTCTTGTCATGTACATTTCTACCTTTTTTCTTTTGGGGTGACTTCATGGAGGGCTGAAGTAAGGCATGCAATCGGTTATTTTTTTTCCCTGCACTGCTGTATTGTTTATAAGTTGTATTTTGGTATTTATAGGGCTGCAAACGACTGTAACATGCTTCGTTTCAAGACAGACTACAAAGCCCATGTTGTTTACATGCTGTTCACTGATTTCTATTTTGCTGGGAATCGGTTTTCTGAAATGACTCTTCAGTAAGAGTAAATAGTATGATAATTACATTTCACCGGGGAAGAATCTGGGCTTGTTTATGCAATAAGTGCTGCATTATTTCTCTTCCCTGCTGTTTTTCATTTGCATTACATTACGGTGCTAAAGCGCTACCCAGGAAGAGGAATTTGGCTGTTATTCCTGTTCCTCGTTTGGAACTCACATGAGACAATAATGATTTTCAGTGCACAGACCCCTTTTCAGTTTACTATAAAGTCGTTTTGCAATAATATCAGCAATTACACCAGGTTCAAAATCTGATTGCGATAATACGCAAGTACCGTTACTTCTAATTTTATTAAGTTTGTAACCCTGACTGACCTCCTGGGGGCAGACATGCTGATGAGACTTTGTTGTCTTATCTTCCCCAAATACAATGTGAGTCCACTGTTTTTGAGAATACAGTGCCCATAGCTGGGCTGTCATGTAAGACTTCCATTCACTTAGAATGGAAGAAGAGGAAAGAGCAGCTAAGTTTGACAGGCCTCAGTAAGAGTATCATTTACTGTTACACACTGCCTTTTACAAATGTGTTTCCTTACTGTGTGTTCCACATTCTGTTAAAACAGCTTCCAGAACTGCCAGCTCATTGCTGAGATAACAGAGTTTATTTAGACATTCTTCAGTTCCTTCTCAAGTTACTCCTCCCATATTCCCACCCTCAGCTAGAAGAGTTTCACATTTCCTGCCCTGCTAGGTTCAGCTAATTTGAATGACAAACATAGTTGCTTGCAGTCAGCCAGGTGTGCCTCTGAAACTATTCCATCACCTCTCTCCTTACTGCTAGCACCTGAACAGCACTTTCATAGGAAGTCATGGTAGAAATATGCTTTAGCATTCATCTGAACATACCCTTAACATATACAAATAACAATTAATCTGGGCCACTGACAGATTTAGTTATGACTGCAAATGCATACTCTAATCAAAATAAATATTCATATTTGCTTTACACATAATTGCAGTCCTCATTGCATTTTTATCCATTAGGCATGCCAGTGATGTGCCCTATTTGTAGTTACTACTGCTGTTGTGTGCACATATTCATTGCTGGTATGATTTTTTTTAATTAAGTCACTATATTCTTTACTTCATGCTATGCAGTGCCTGCTCTCACTGTTACAGTGTGTACATCGTTCTTGCTCTCTCTTAAAATTGTTTTCTTTTGCAGGTTACCACAACATGCTTTTCTATTCATCAATATACAGAAATTAACACTTTTCTCCAAGAAGCTATGGTTTACACAAGTCATTTTTTTTCTGTAATCATGACTGTTGCAATTCAATTATCATATGCATTTAGTTCTTACAGCAGGGATCCAGCATGAGAGGCCCTTTATCCGAAGAACATCAACAGCTGTCAACAGTTTGTAGGATTATACACAAACACCAAATAATATGTATAACAGGGCTGGGTATGGCTTTGGCTTCATTACAAAAAAAGGGTGCAAAGGGCAAACTTTAGGTTTTAAATAGCTGAGGTAAAACCTCAAAGTACTTGCAAGCCATCGAATGAACAGACAGCCCATGGGAACAATAAGGCATACAGACAAAGATAATAAGACATTCTGTAAAGTTAGTATCCAGAGCAATTATGTAGACACACACCTTTCAGCTATCTTACCATCTACAAGTGCATAACTTGTGAGGCCTGATGAATAACTATGAGTCTGGCTTTCAATACAGGAAGGGACAAGTTGAGCTAACAGGTATCATGCTCAGAAGATGAATTCATTATGCACACATCATGGCTCCTCGGTGATTAACTTCAATGGACTGTTAATCAACAGAACATGAGGAAGGTGTGATGCATATGCATGGGAAGCCTAAGCAGGGTTGCCAGACGTCCCTGTTTGAGCGGGACTGTCCCAAAATCAGCAGCCTGATCTCGAGTCCCACCCTGCCGGTTTAAATCCCGGCCAGCCTCCGCTTTGTTTTTTTTTTTTTTGATTGGCCCGTATACCTGGCATACAGGCCAATCAAAAATCGCTAAACACGGAGCTTCTTTTGTTCTGCATTAAACAGAAGTAGCTCCGTGTTTAGCGATTTTTGATTTGCCCGTATGCCGGTATACGGGCTAATCAAAAATCACTAAACACGGAGCTACTTCTGTTGAATGCGGAATTGCAATGTTCCGTCCGCATTAAACATGAGAAGCTCCTGGCTGATATGAAATCTGGCAACCCTGAGCCTAAGTCACAGTCAGTGGCTTAGCATATTCACAGGAATCTCAACAGCATCAGATGAGGTATGAGCAGAGTAATTTAGGAAACAGGTTTTAAACCAAAGAAGAAATACACATCAGTAATTACCTAGTTCTTCTATCACCAAACAGTTACATTTAAGCATAGACAGCTCACCAGAAAGTAGCTACAATCAAATGGAGAACCATATTTCTGAAATTACTATTCCACTATACCATCTGACTTCACATTACTGGTTTCCTTACAGGAATACAAGACTGTTTATGAAAAATCACATAAAGTAAGGCATGTCAACAAATGGCTAGCAGGCATTATGGGTGACACTGACTATTGTTCACACCATACTGTGGCACTTTTATACAAGTGAGCAATATACTAAAGTTCCGTAATCAGAAGTCCCCTTCTCTCTACATCTGACCACAGTGCAGTATCACTGTAGCATCAGGGACAGTTATGGCACAATGTCAAATGTCAGGTATGCACACTTTGAGAAATTCTTCTCAATAATGAATGCATAGACATGCACCCCTTATCTGGAACATGTGTGATGAAGTGACGCCACTGCTGTGTATTTGTGCATATTGATCACTTGTAATGCATTACTAAAATCGTATGAAGCACCAGTGGAAACTCCTTTCTTCTGCAGTATCACTGTAGGTCCATCAAATCATGTGGAAAAACTTGGCATCAGTGTTTCTAATCACTGATGACAGCTGGGCAACAACAGTTGGGAAGAAAAGATATTACCCTTGATCATGTGCATGGTTCTCACTGCACATTTAGAGTGTCTTCTACCCTCAGTATATATTTGCAAGACATTTCTTCATTTTAAGATATCACCATGCTTCCTTTTTTGGTGCAAACAAAGATAAGTGTTAAATAGCAATTTTACTGCTTACTCCTGTTAACTTTCATCCACTACCAAAAACAAAGAATAGGGCAATGTTTGGATCCACTCCATAAAGTGTATATGTGCCCCCTGTTGGCTCGGTGCCTCCCATAAAACTCAGCAGCCATATGTCAATAAGCTAATGGACAGCCCATCTGTAGTTACCCATTCTGGGTTATCTTTGGCAGCTGTGTTAAGCTACAGCTGAATGCATAACCAATGGACCTGCGAAAAATGACCTGTTAATTGCTACTCATTGTAGGTTCACTGACAGGACGCAGTTTGGTAATGATTAACATGATGCAATGGAGGGTGGACATCCACTGTTTCCAGGGGACAAGATGGAAGGGCAGTGCAGCCAAGGCACTTGACTTGGGATCCACATTTTAGTTCTCTGTAGGGGAACAGTCTAGAAATGCTCTGTGAATTGTGGTAAGAGAAAGGGTACAGAAGGCAGTGAGGGATACTGTTAGACTAAGTGACAGACTCATGCCAATCAGACTCTAGTGTAATACTAGTGCTGTACTCAAGCTCATCCTATGCCCCACTGCTGAGTTGAGACAGTGAGCCAAAGAGTGCAGCCAGACGTCAGTTTGCAGGACCTACTAGATAAAGCAGGACATCATGAATGGGTGACTTGAAAGCAAGCAACAAGGACCTCCAAAGCTGAAACACAAACAAGCACCAATCACAACCCAAATGACAAATAGCTCAAAACACCAGTGTGCCACCAAACCGCCCCTAAGGCAAGACAACGTACCCAACACTATAGTCATAGGTGACTCTATTGTCAGGCACACTGACGTCCCACTCACCAGGCTGAACAAGGAGAAAATTACTGTCAGCTGCCTGTCAGGTGCCAGGATCTGCCACATAACGCATGCACTCAAGTAACTTCACAAGTACAAATACGATTCTGTCATTGTCCATGCTGGAGTGAATGACTTGAGATGTACCTCCCTGGACTACATAAAAGACATGGAAGAGCTCTCGGATCATGTGGCCCAGTCAGGTATAACCCTAGCCCTGAGCAGTATCCTGCCTTCGCCCAAAATGATACCACAGTATAAGGACAAAATGATTGACTTCAACAATTGTCTAAGTTTCTGGTGTCATTCAAAGGGGATCCAATATCTGTCTGCCTGGGACGACATGATAGAGAAAACACGAGGCTTTGCCAGAAATGGTCTGCACCTGACGCCCCTGGGATTCAGGTTACTGGCTAAGGCTCTTGCCACCCCTATAGTGCCTTTTAGGCAAGGCTCAAAGGACAAAACCACCACCATAACAGATAAGCATGCAAAATCTGAAGGTAATTGTACTCAATGCTAGAAGTCTAAACCTCAAAATGCACTCTCTCGGGGCACTCCTAAAAATGGAGAACATTGATATCTGCGCAGTAACTGAGACCTGGTTCAAGGCTCCAGAGAGCATCCCTGCAATACCAGGCTACAACTCTTACCACGCTTTTCAGCCACCAAACCAGGACCGAAGCACTAAAGGTGGAGGAGTGTCCATATTCACCAAGGATACTCACATCTCCAGCCTAGTTGCCCAACACAATGCATCTGAAATTCTACAGGTGCAACTAACATTAGATAAGACTGCAATCCAAATTGTAGCTTCTTGCTACAGATCCCCCACCATCCCCCAAGATTCTCACTACACCTTTCTAAATATACTAGATAATATTAAGATACAACCAAACACCCTAATACTAGGTGGTTTCTACTACCCTGCTATTAATTGGGAAAACAACTTGGGTACCAACACCTTTGCCCAATGGTTCTTGGAATTCATAAATTCCAATGCCCTGGACCAACTAATACATAGTCCCACCAGGGGCTCAATTATCCTAGACCTGGTCATTACCAACATGGGAGATCGATGCTCCACACCAGTGGTCACCCCCTCATTACTCAGGTCTGACCATAAGTTAATCACTCTTGATGTCCACATCCCACCCCACCCCTACCCCCCAGTAGGGAAACTTCCATAAAAAACTTCTCCAAAGCCAACTTCATGCTACTCAAGTCAGAAGTGACAAACTTCATGACACCCATGCAGATGGGAACTGGATATTTGACCGCTGAATCCTACACTAAGGCACTGTATGAGCACATCCACTCATGCATGAATCATGCCATTCCAAACAGAACCAAGACGGTCTCCTCCAAAAACAAGGAAGCCAATCTGGTGGTCCCCCTGCCATAAACAAACTCTACAACAGAAGGAAGAAAATGATGCAGAAAAGAGGAAAATCCCAGGATGCAAAAACACCCTTACCAGCCTCAGTAAGAGGCTGAGATCCCTCATAAAATCCTCCAAAGCTAGTTACGAAAATAAAATTGCCAAAGATTCCAAGGACAACCACAAGGCATTCTATAGTTATGTCAAGAATCTAATTAGCAATGCTCAGATCTGCTCTGAGCTACAACAGAATGGCATTAAATATACTGGTTCCAAAGCAACAATGGTGCTACTGTCAAAAGTATAAGCAATACACAACGACATCACACCAAAAAAGTTTATTATGACAAAGTTTTATGAGAATGTTTCATGAAAATGTTTTATGAAATGTGCTAAGATTAGTTATTCCTTTAAGAGTTAATTGTTTGGTTGGGTTGAGGGATGGTCTGAAGCATGTGGCTGTAAGGTTTCTCCTATTTAAATGTTGTAATACTGCAGTTACTTTATACTGATGAAGGGTGTAGACCCGAAAGCTTTATGTAATAAACTTTTTTGGTGTGATATCGTTGTGTATTAAATATACTGGTCCCAGGGATATTGCCAATATCCTGGCAGATCGATTCAGTGACAACTTCACCCCCCTCTCACCCACTAAAAGGCCCATCTCAGTGCCAAAAGATTGCCAAATTCTGGTACTCACAGCCACACAGGTAAAACACACACTCTCCAAAGCTAAGAATACAGCATCCATGGGACCAGATGACATCCCGGGCTGTGTACTACATGAACTACAAAATGAACTGGCACCTCACCTAAGTGTCATGTTTAATCATAGCCTCACCTCAGGCTTCATGCCAAATGAGTGGCGCATAGCTACCATTATCCCACTCCACAAGGGGGGATCCACCTTGATCCCTGGAACTATCATCCCATCAGTCTGACGAGCCTGATCTGCAAAGCCGTGGAATGCATTATCATGGAACTTATAAACAAAGACATTGGCAACCTTCAAACACTGGACCCTACCCAGTTTGGTTTTGTAAAGGGTCCATCTTGTTTCCTCAACCTGATCGAAGAAGAGTCTCCAGAGCTGTGGATGAGGGTAATGTGGTCTACACAGCCTATCTGGACCTCGTCAAGGCCTTTGACACCATCCCCCACTCTGGAATATTAGATAAACTTACTAAGCTGGGCATTAATCCCTACGTCACTTGATGTTTTGCCAACTGGCTTACTGACAGAACCCACACTGTAAAAGCAGCTGACTCAGAAATCCAGCTCCAGACAAGTGATAAGCGGAGTACCTCAGGGTTCAGTCCTAGGACCGCTTTTGTTTGGCATCTTCTTTACTGAAGTACAGGCCAACACTAAGGGACTCTGGATAACAAAGTTCACAGATGACTGCAAACTGGGAGCCATTATTGAATCCCCAAATGATGTGGATATTATACAAAAGGGCCTTACAGAAATAGATGCTTGGTGCCAGAGCCATGGGCTCAAGCTCAATGCCAAGAAATGTGTAGTTATCCCCTTTGGGAAAAAACATGTACTCATGAATTACCACAAGTGGCAGTACACTAAACACCGAAAGTGTGATAAGGGACTTAGGGACACAGGTGGACAGTGGTCTCACCTTCGATAACCACATAGCCACAACAGTCAGGAAATCCTTCTGTGTGGCACACCTCATCACAAAGGGCTTTTCATCCAGAAAAAAGGAGGTCATTGTCCCACTGTACTCATCCCTCATTAGACCCATTTGGTATGTACCTCACAAGACATCTGCATCAACTAAAAAGACCACAGAAATACCTCACTAAAAGAATCACAGGCCTAAAGCAGATGCCCTATGCTGAGAGTCTAAAAATACTCCAGCTATACTCTGTCGCATATCGCTTACTCAGAAGTGATCTCTGCTTAACATACAAGGCCATGTCAAACCCAGTGCTGTTGGACATGCTACACTTAAAGAAATCCCAATCCCTCAGAGCCACACACTTCAGGGATCTAAACCTTGTCATAGATGCTGGCTCAAGTAGGGAAGAATTGGTTCCTGCAGCTACTTGTAACAGTGTGGAGAGAAAGGCATACCCCAGGTGAGTGTTGAGGAATCATACTTGTGCCAATTAACAAGAACAAATGGGACATCCACAACTGAAATCCATACAGAGTTATCATACTGCTGTCACCTTACATGACAGTTATGGAGAGGGTGACTCAAATAGATACGCAGGGCAGTACAACGTAATAAGGGCTATGAGCAGTTCGTATTCAGATCAGGATGCAACACAAATGACCCAGTCTTTGCAGTGAGACAGTTGCTAAGAAGTAAGAGATAAGGAAAGAGACCTAATCCACATTCCTACCCTTTGGGAATGCAGATGACATGATCCCAAGAAAGCTGCCTTGGGCAGAACTGCAGTGTTTCAATGTCCACTGAATCATTGTTAGAATTAGTGCTGCTTAAGTACAAGGACCCAATGGCTCAAGTACAAACAGTGTTCTGTCACACATTAGGGGCAATCGATGCACCTATAACTGAGTAAGTTATAGAACATCCCAAATTGCCAGTCACCAATACCAATTGGTAATTTTTCTAGTGATAAAGACCCCGCAATGGCCTTTCTGGAGAATGAGGTGATGCAGATGGAAGTGGTGCAGTTCCCTGGTTACAAACCATGTTACCCACACTTTATCTTCAAGTTTTGTCATTTTCCATATCTATAGGTTTGAGGTGACTGGCATCTATTTTAGGGCAAACCCTAGATGTCCTCTAGCATTCCACAATGATGATGCATCAGTTGGTTGCAAACATTTTAAAAATAGCATTTCTGTATGACGTTCTGCAAATATAATTTGGACTGAAACTGTATTTATCTCTTACTCGCTAATCCCAGTAGTTGACATCTGAGGATTTTGTCATGAAAATGTTTTCTCATGCATACCATGGCATCACAAGTCATTAAATGACAGCTAACATGTTTTATGTAGTGGGCCATTAGCTGGACATCAATACTGGGCATAGCTAGAGAAGTGCAAAACAATTGTCTCAATCTGCAAATGTGCAGCACTCCCCTGTAGTAAATCTAGTTGCATAAAAGTGTTTTTTTTTATTTATTTATTTTTATAACTGATCAATGTCTTCCTGAAGTCAAGGACCAAAGAGTCTAAACCTAAGTAAATTGCACATAGAAAGTGTCTGTCTTTGTGTCTGTCTGAATTAATACACTAGTGCCTTCGATGTATTGCCTCTATTGCTTCATATGAACTTTTTTTAAGAAACAATACTTGCTAATAAGTAAAGCATGTGTACATGTTGGCTTTTAACTCATCGGTGTATCATTTTGTGGCTGTGTATACCATTAATAAAAAATAAAATTATGGAAAAATCTGTTGTCATCCTCATTGACTGTTCTTTTTGGTTTTACACTGCTATTGAAACGTTTTTTATGACTTGCATCTCTTAGTCTAACTGTACAAGTAGCAATTAGTTTAAACTTTAAATAGCCACACATACAAAATGTGTATGTAACTTTGTATACAAACACACACACGCACACTAACCTGAATCACTCACACCATTTTATATTTTATATATAATGCAAAGGCCAATGAGCACAGGAACAAAGGAAATGTGATGACTACACTTAGTATTATACACAAACATGAACCCATATGTACCTGCATCAAAAGAAAGTGTTGCAAAGGGCAAAGTCTCGGCTTGAAACAGCTGAGCAGTAACATCAAATACAGCCAAGCCTGCAATTGTACAATCAGCCCAAGGCAGCAGCACTGTATAAATACAAAGATTACAAGAGAGTTTCACTAAAGTTAAAGATCAATTGATTACACAGATAACACACCTTTCAGGTATGTTAGCATCTGAAAGTGCATAAGTTGTGAAGTCTGATGAATAGCAATGACTTTGGCTTTCAGTACAGGAAGGGACAAGCTGAGCTAACAGGTGTCATGCTGAGGTGATGAGTTCATTATGCAGACATCACTGCTCCTCAGTGTAACTTCAATTGACTGTTCAGCAACAGGTGGTGAAGGGCGTGTGAATGGATATTCATGGGAACCCCAAGTGACAGATAACAGCTGTGCATCTGGTTCATAAAAAGTATCTGCTTTACCTTTGGAGCTATGCATTGCTCTAACAGTGTTCACAAGATGTATATCTCCTTTCAGAGTTTTACAGACTGCGGAGTGTCATTACTCCAAATGTAGATGATTTGCTTCACTTTGCTGAGTCTTTAAAATGTCATGAATCTCTTATTTGGGACAAGACATCCTAGACAGATTAAGACCCTGTAGAGAATATTTCAAAATTCCTTTTTTAGCCCATCACACAGGACTGCATTTCTGGGGTGTCTGTATGACCCCTTCTGCTCAAAGAGATTTTCTTCCAAAGGACAAAATAAATCAATATTTATATATATTCCATGTTTTTTCCAATCAGACTTGGGACATACCTCAGGATTCTGGTTCTCAGGGCATCCATACCTCTCATAATACTTCTTGCAAAACTTGACATGACAATGATAGATTGTTATCTGAAGACTGGGTCCCAGCATCAGCATCCAATGTCTTTTCAAATTCCTTTTCTGGGATTTGTGAAAAGAGAAATCACTTGGTGGAGACATCAAATATCCCTGAGTTCAGGTCACCCAAATATCTCCTTGTGCTTCACAGCAGACACCTCAGACCTCAGCTGTGTCTAGGACAGTTAAAGTGCTAGGTATCTGGCACAGGAAAGACAGAAAAAAGCAGAAAAGAAGACTCTAGCTCTTGTAAAGGCTCTCCACTCCGATTCCTCCGTTGACCCCAGGCACTGTTCAGTTAGTTACTGATAATACCACATTGATGGGTTACATAAATAAGGGGGTGAGCTGATGTTAGCCCATTTGTAGATCAGCAAAATTAGTGTGGGATATAGCTTTACAGCACAATCTTACTCTAGAGGCATCCTGCTTTGTATCAGAGCAGGCTGTGTGGTAGACAAGCTAGCAGATCAAATGCAGACCTTAATGCATGGAAAACAGATCAAGGGCTCTCCCAAGATTAGCTCTATCTGTGGGACTTTCTTCAGGTAGACCTTTTGACTCCTCTAAGCAATTAACTGGAAAAATTCTGTTCTGCAAAGCCAAATGCCTTTATTTTTCTTGTTACAGGTATGTTTCTGTATGCTTTTCACCCTTTCCACTGATATGTAAGACACATTGAAGAGAGTTTCTCCCTGTCCTCATTTAAGTAGCACTTGGAGCAATGGATGCCTAATTATAAGGTCAACCATGGGCTGACTTGTATGTCTCCGAAGGACAGAGGCAGACAGTAAATCCCTCCCCCCATATACAAATAAAATTTGTGAGATACATTTGGGTTGCATGGCTACAATGGCCATTAGCTTGGTATACATCTATGAACCTATGGTATGAGTTGTCCTTGTAAACATTGAGGAAGAATTCTCCACAGCTACTTGTGGTGATGCCCTTCTGGGGCAGGCAACAGTGGTTCTCCCTTCTTTTGGAATTGGGCAGGGGGACTTACCACAAGCTTCCACACAGAATGGATTTAGTAATACAAGAACAGGGCTGATTGATAGGATCCCAATACCTTTTAGGCACCTGTTTTCTAAGGATGTGCATCAGGTAATAATGGAGGCAACGGAGCCTGCTAAACAGAAACCATACATAAGCAAATACAAATGTTTTCATACTTCTTGCTAGCAAAACAACCTCTACTCGTACAGTATTTGAGTGAGTTGGTATCCTACAGCGCTGGTCTTACTTCTCAATCATCATTAATTTTCCAGTCAATTTAGCAAGTCTGTCTATAGATCTCTCTTGTTCACTGTATTCTCATGGCAATATGATTTTGAAAGGGGTGCCAATTAAGATAAAATTCCAGAAAACTGGTTGATCCTCCTTGGGATCATAATTTTGTGTTACAGAAGCTAGCTGTCTTAGGTTCATAACATGGAAGTCACTGTTGCTGATTGCTCTGACCCCTGCAAGAAGACTATCAGAGATACAAGCAGTTAGGATGGGTCAACTCTATTTCTTTTTTTCACAGTGACAGGGTCTCAGAGAACTAAGCCTTCTTTTATTAGTGAAGTGGTATACGAGTTTAAGCTAACCATCCGTGTACTGATTTTCTTTCCAGAATCCTAAAAACAAAGGAGAAAGGATACTTCTTACTGTGGATAGCTACAGACAACTTGGGTACCATTGTGAAACAACTAGTCTTTCAGAACTCCTGCTTGGATGTTCATTGCTTGTGAGGGTAATGAGGAGGGACAATTTGTATGAAAACAGACTATTTCACATATGGTTGTCTAAGGCCATCACTTTTTTATCTCACCACAAACAAAGTATTACAGGCAGGTTCAAGGCACACTCTATCAGGGCTTTGGCTTCAACTATGCATTTTTTGGAAGGGGTTGGAGTACAGAAGTATTCTAGGAGCAGTAACTTGGCTCTCTCTGCAAACTTTCTCAAATCGCTAGAACATAGATTTGTTTTCCAGGTCTAGAACAAGCAGAATCATTCTCCAGTGATTTCGGGACCCTTGCCCTTTCACCTCCTAGTTATTATGAGGCATGGTAGTCTACCCATATCACTTAGAATACCACAACAATGATCGGTCAAACTTCTACTATAATGGTACATTTATGTAAACAGTACAATGATCTTCATGTGAATCAGTACTGCAGTAATCAGTCTCTCCCTACCTCCACCCCCCCCCCCTTTGGTGTGTTTATGCCAAGGTGTAGATATATACTTTTTATCTTCCAAGCAAACTCTGTCAGGGCTTGGTATCCCTCTTTAGAGTAGCATAAACAGAGGAGAACTAATAAATAAGACGTATACAAAGTTATACATAAAACGTGTAAAGCAGCATAACTAAAACATAAAAATAGTAGGAACTAAAACATGTTTTCACATGTACTTAAAACATTATATAATTATGAATAAAGGCAGATTTGACAACATCTACAAGTACTTATAAGCCAATCACTATATACAAGGTGTCGGTGAGTAATTTGTTAACAATGAGGTAATTAAACTCTAAAGAGAATCCAGAAAGAGAAAATAACCTATAACTTGTGGTGAGGTTATAGGTGAGATGTTAAACTTGCATCAAGTATAGAGAAAAACATCTGCAGGGAAAGATAGAGAAGGTATGCATGACAAAAACTAATACAGCTGAATGACAACACAAGGACAGTGCCAAGAATTCAGAAGATGTATGACACGCACACACATGCACACATGCGCACGCACACCTTACTGACTGTAGTTATGATTTATGTATTAACTCACCAAAGCAAAACATCTGTGGAGTGCATAGTCAAAGTGAAAAAATATTTCTGGGCATAGAGACTCACAAAATGATGCAGAGGCACTGGCACGAGCCCACCCCTTAGCTCACCCTGGCCTTTCTCCCTCTGATTCAGACAAATATGGATGGACAATTTTCTACAGTTTTTCCTGCCAGTCTGGTTGATACGGGCATCTTGAGACAGTGTAGCAACTGCTTCATGTACACAGACAACCATATACTACTGACACCTAGGAGCACAATTTGTGAGAGATGCAATTACATTAGGAATCTATGTGAACATGCCCTCTCCCCCACAAGCCAGTATATCTGGCACTGAAAAGATTGTCAACACAATCACTACACCTCAAACACCACCCACTTCCACATATGGACAGGTCTTCCACATCAACATACCCAAACAAAGGAGACCTCCGAGGCAAAAACATGTGATCTCCACAGCCCTCCACACCACATACCATGCATAGTCCACAAGCCTGTGTCTCACAGCCACTAAGGCTTCACCATAAACCCAACATATTAGTCATAGGAGACTCCATTGTGAGACACACAGACGTGCCTCTCACCAGGCTGGATAAGGAGAAAGTCACGGTTATTTGTCTGTCAGGTGCCAGAATCTCTGAACATCAGGTAGTCTTATGACTCTGTCATAGTCCATGTTGGTGTGAATGACTTGAGATGTACCTCTTTGGACTATATGAAGAGAGATATGATCGAGCTCGCTGATTATGTGTCTCAGGCAGGTATGTCCCTAGCCTTAAGCAGCATTCTGCAGTCACCCAGAATGATGCCTCAATACAAACAGAAAATGATTGACTAACAATTGGCTTAGTTTCTGGTGTCATTCCAGGGGGATCCAGTACCTGACAACCTGGGAAGATATGATCGACAGACCACGATGCTTTGCCAGAGATGGCCTGCATCTGTCTCACCTGGGCTTCAGGCTTCTGGCAAAGGCTCTTGCCTCCCCCATAGTGCCTTTTATAGGAAAAGTGATGAGGTTAAAACCAACAAAAATTTCAACCAAACACAAATTAAAGGTCATGTTGCTAAATGCTAGGAGTCTAAACATGAAACTGCACTCATTGCACGCATTCTTAACCCTGGAAAATGGTGACATCTGTGCAGTCACAGAAACCTAGTTCAAAGCTATGGAGAGCACCCCAGCCTTACCTGGTTACTCATCCTATCATATGTTCAGACCCCAAGCAGTGGGCAGTAAAGCCAAAGGAGGTGGAGTTTCAATATACATTAAAGACATACCTTCCGGCTGGTGAAACAGTATGACGCACAGGAAACAGTCCAGGTGCAGTTATCCATTGACAAAAACCCTATTCAAATCATAGCTAGCTACCAGCCCTAAAATCTGACTCAAGATGCCGATTCCGCCTATTTGCACATGTTTGAATCTATCAAGATTCTACCCTTTACCCTGATCCTGGGTGACTTTAACTTCTCAAAACAAAGATTGGAACAGATTGGAAGAACTACTCATGCCAGAACACAAAATGCCCAAACATCCCTTGATTTTGTGAATGCAAATGCCTTGGAACAGCTAGTCAGTACCCCCACAAGAGGCGATAATATCTTTGACTTGGTATTAACCAACATGAGTAACCATTGCAGCATCCCTATAGTACCATCCTCCCTGGTAAGATCAAACCATAAAGTGGTCACTTTCAAAGTCACCACTTCCACAACCCCACTTTAGCTAGGATCAGACATAGCAAAAACCTCTCCAAAGATAATTACAGCTTCCTGAGGGATGGTATAAACAGCTTCATAGTCCCCTCCCCCTCTGCAGGAACTGGCACCAATATCCAGAACTACACCAAAGCACTATACGAGCATTTATAAAGATGCATGGAATCAGGAATAACTGACAGGACTAAATCATCCTCCGCAAGGAAGAGAAAAACCTGTCTGGTGGACATCTGCAATAAATAAACTCTATAACAAAAGGAAAAAATTGCTGTTCAAGACCAAGAAGGAGCAGGTGCCCAATTGGAAGCAATGTCTCATTAAGCTGAACAAGCAAATAAGAGCACTATTGAAATTGTCTAAAGCAAACGTAGGGTCCAAATTGACCACATCTACTGGATATAATCATAAGGCCTTCTGCACATATGTCCGTAACCTCAAAGGAAGTACCCAGATCTGTTCAGAAATAGTGATCAGGGACATGACATATACAAATGCCATAGATATAGCAAACTTGCTGGGTGACAGATTCAGCAAAAACTTCACCCCTGTCCCCCCATCAATAAATCAGGACACCCCCAGTGCCTGCCCCCTTCCCCTTATATATAGGGAACAGGTCATCACTGTTCTCTCAAAGTAAAAAAATACTGCCTCCATGGGACCCAATAACATCCCAGGCTGCATCCTACGTAAACTCAGGCAGGAACTTGCAGCACCATTAGGCTCCCTATTCAACCAAAGCCTGAGTACCAGGTTCATCCCAGCTGAGTGGAGGACAGCCAATGTCATCCCTTTACACAAAGGTGGAAAGTACACCGCCCTGGGAAATTATAGACCTATCAGCCTAACTAGCCTGATCTGCAAGGCCATGGAATGGATTATCATGGACCTCATTAACAAGGACATTGGCAACCTCCAAACACTTGATCCTACACAGTTTGGCTTCGTCAAGGACAGGTCATGTCTGCTGAATTTGCTTGGCTTCTTTGAGACAGTCACCAAAGCCATGGACCAGGGGAAGATGGTGCACACCACCTGCCTTGACCTGGCCAAAACCTTTAACACTATACCCCACTCAGGCATATTAGTTAATCTCTATCAGCTGGGCATCAATCTGTATGTTACCAGATGGGTAGGAAACTGGCTCACTGATAGAACCCACCTAGTCAAAATTGGGGAACCCACCTCAAGCAGTAGACCCATAACAAGCAGCATACCCCAGGGTTCAGTCTTGGGGGCTCTGTTATTTCGCATATACTTTTCTGAGGTGCAGGCCAAAACCAGTGGGCTATGGCTGACCAAGTTTGCAAATGACTGCAAGCTGGGTGCTGTCATCAATTTCCCTAGTGATCTGGACATCCTGCAAGAGGATCTCACTCAGACAAATGGCTGGTGCCAGAAATATGGCCTCAAGCTGAATACCAAAAAATGCATCATCATCCCCTTTGGGGAGAGTGATGTCCCCACAGATTATCACATTAATAATGTCCTAAGCATGCAATCAGTCATGAGGGATTTGGGGACCCAGGTTGATAGCAACCTGACTTTTGACTGCCATGTTGCTTCTGTGGTACAGAAAGCCTTCTACATGCCCCACCTCATAAGTAAGGGTATCTCATCCAGGGAAAAGGAGGTCATAACATCCTTGTTTTCTTCCCTTATAAGGCCCATTATTGAGTACAACACTCCTTTCGGCATGTACCTCGCAAAGCACATGCAGCAGCTGGACAAACCACAGAGGTTCCTCACCAGAAGAATCCAGGGCTTCAAACATCTACCATACACAGATGGGCTAAAAGCCCTATCCCTCTACAACATTTCATACAGACTCCTCAGAGGTGACCTCTGTCTGGCATACAAGGTGATCACAGACCCCACCCTGACAGCCCTGCCGCATATCCCCAAGTCAAGCTCCACTCGAGTAACTTGCATGCGCAGCCTCAACCTGGTCTGTGAAATCAGCAGGACTTGTTGGCGGGACAGATGCATCCCAGACACTCACCCATCTATGGAATAGACTCCCTCTGCATGTCAAGCAAAGTACCTCTTTACCCCTTTTAATCGCAATATGGATAACTGGATGGGAAACAGAAAATATACCCCTGGGATTCCACCCGTGTCCCTGCTGGACAGGGGCATCGGTTGCTGACTTGTCTAAACATGGGCTCAATTCGTGGCTTGGCTTATAAGGGCCTGAGGACCAATAACCTAGTAACCTCATATGAACCCCCCCCCCGCTAACACACACATAAAGCCATCAGTTCACATCCCCTTTTTACCCATTGTTTGCAGAGGGGGTTAGGGTGTCACTGCAACAGTGACAATCATGAGGAGACAATGTTCACACCACAGGGTGGCTAGGCATGCCACTACTGTTATTTCAAGGTGCACACACACAACACACAGTCATGTACACGTACTTGAAACTGTCAGTACTGCGATTACTCGCTGAAGTCAGCTTTATGATTTGTTCTTCTTCCTACCCTCACTAAACGGGATTAGACAACGCCACATTTAGTAATGGGAAAAATAAAAAGGACATCAAGTTATTTCAGTTTCTCAAAGGCTGTGCAAGCTGGATTAGTAGGTTTCCCTGAAGTCATGGACTTGAATCTGCATTCAGATTTGTTACTTCTATGGAAGTCGTTGTCTGATTGCCCCTTAGCTCCCTGTCCCAACTGGTTATAACTGCAATCTGGAGGCAGTCAGAGAATGGAAAGAGGAACCACCACTGTCTGAAGTGGAGCAGTGAAACAGTGCTTCACGTCAATATTAAATAATCATTTGCAGCAATGCTTTGTGCTTGAGCTCTAAGTTTCTCGTCATGAGACATCTCCGCTAGCCACGTTATGGTTTAGCTCTTGATTGGATGAGCACATCATCCTCTCTTATTCCTCTATCTCTAGACAGATTTCACTGTTTGCATTATGTAAGCCATGTACTCTACACGTCTCTTTTTGGGAATGATGGTGGAGCGTGTTTTACTGTAGCCAGCAACCTTTGAGAGGAGACAAGGGAAAGGATTTGCAATTTTGAGGATCAAGTTCAAGCAGATTCCTTGAAGTGAAATGCAATGGAGGCATGTGTGAGACACGTATGAAGTGTCATTACATGTCTTCCTAATTAGACACTGTTAAGCCCTTCCCAGTTCTAGGTTCCTTTAGATCATACTTATGCTTGGCCACTATAATGACTTACATCCCCTTTCTTGCCTGAAAGGTTCAGGACTTGAAATGACTTCAGACTTGGGTGATACACATGGGGTGGAACAGTGGGGGAAATGAAATATAACTCACAAACTGTATAAGAACAGGTAATTTAGAAGCTATTTTTAGCAGAGAATTAAAAACAGACTGGAAATTGCATAAAACAGTCTCTTTAGGGACTTGTTACTAAAATAAATGCTGAAATCCTCTCAAAAGATGCAAGAAAGAAAGCAGCAAACCAAGGCACTGCCAATGCAGCTGAACAACCAACAGATGTGCAATTCTCTTATGTCACTTCATACGAGCCATTCATTGCGAAAGTATGGCATCCTATTCCAGTCTTTCTGGAGTCTCTCTGTCTTTTAGACACATGAAATTCAAGATACATCATTTTTTTCAGTTCCTTGCTGGACAGCAGCTTTAAACCCCATACCATAAAATCTCAGACCATAATGTCAGCTTTGCCATCCACTGAAACAATGTTGTTTGGTTTTGCCTCTGTAATTGCTGTTGTTCCCATTAGATAGCAAAACTTCAAATCAAAAGATCAGTATGTCAGAAGTATCATAATATTATACACATGAAAACTCACATTGCATAGCAAATGCAAAAATCTGACCTAGTCCTTGAAACTATCTGATCATTCCAATGTGCATCTGCTGTATCCCTCCCTCTTGCCGTGACTTCCTGTCCTAGGCACTTTGGAATACATCAGCAGTCTGAACGAGTAGGTTTAATCTACTTTTCCCACATGATATGCTTCTGGCAATGACTTAGACATGTACATCCCTCCTTGTTCTCTGTATATACAGTTTAGCATCCATACACAAACTCCGCTCTATTAATAACCTTCCATGTTGTATGGATCCCCTTCCACCACAAAACATACACAGTGGACAAGTAAGTGAACCAAATCTCTTTGCACAGTCAGTACTCTGCATCACTCAGGCATTATATACAAACCTTTTTTTTTTAGTCTGTAATTCAGCTTTTTGATTTTCTGCTTGCTTTGTCTTCAAAACTATACCTAATATTTGACAAATTTACACAAAAGGATGCTTATAATTCACTCCATTAGGCATTAACTAAAAGTAAACAGTAAAATTTTTAACTTTTAATCCAAAACCATTTTTTTTACATTATAACAATCACCACACAATCAATAAGAAAATTATTTAAATGCCAAAAACTGGTAAAATTGTGCCTCTTTTATTACAGATCATCTGTTCGCATGCTGCAACAGCATCATCAATAAGTGTGCAAAAAAATGACACGAGTAACATAGCAACCAGTAACAGTAGTCAATAAAATTCAAAATTTACATACACTTAGCCCTTCTCAAACTGGTGAAACCCTAAATTCTTTGCTTCTTATTTCCCACAAAGCAAAACAACGAAGCAGAAAGTAGAAAAACAAGCCTATTCCAAAAAGAGAAAAACATCCCAGTGTATCGGTAGTATTCCATAAAGTTAGGCTACCAATCATTTACTTGCTGCACTGACTTTTGTTTCTTGGAATAAGGGCAGTCTCTCTTTTCTCTGCTCTTTTGCTCCTGAAATGGAATAAAAGTTGGCCCCCATCTCTGTGCTGTTTGACTGGTACATGCTACCTATCTTGGTGAGCTCCTCTGTACGTGTAACCACTTTCCACATCCATGCTCCTTTCCCTTCAATACACTGCTGCTACCCACTCCCTTAAGTGCATTTTGTGATTCTTTTATGTTTTTCTAAGTTTTTGGTCTGAGCTTAAAAAAATGTCCTTAATGGCAGGAGGGTAAAGAATCAAACAAAGAACCCCTTTGTATATACATCCTAGAGGCTGGTAAAAGCTGTGTAATCTGACTGGAGAGAATAATTCAGTACAATATATATTAGAGGACCCATTAGGGGGGAAAAAACTGTTCCTGGTTTACAGATAGCTTGACAGAATCCCATTTTTTTCAAGCTGGATGTCTCAACATTTATAATGACAATGATATACAATGATCCATCTTTTTATAGTGACAGCAGACTGCCAAGGAGGTCTGTGTGTCCATTCCACTTTTATCTGGTCTACTGATATTTCAGACCCCCCTGCTGGGTAACAATAGCCATACAACCCCTCCTTTCAAAGAAGTCCAGTACTCCAATGAGATGAGTGCTCATCCATGCGGCTCTATCCTCACGATCAACAAGGTGAGCTCCCATGCAGTCCTGGATCACTTATGTTGACATCGCTTGCTCCTTCAACTCAATATTCTAAGATTAAGCCCTGTAAAGCATCAGTGTGGCTTTACAGAACTTCAGTAAATCGTCAGAAACTTTTTAACTGAAGTGACTGTATAGGTCTGTCTTCCTTTCAGCTTTTTGGAAACCATTAAGTCTTCTTCAGTTAGGTCAGGAACCTCTGAGGCAAAGTCCAGGTTTGTTACAAATTCGTACTTAACAGTCTCACTTACACTGATTCTGCTGACTTAGGTTCAACACAAGCTTCTCCCCCCCGTCTCCCTCAAACCCCCCAAAGGCCCTTTCAGCATCCACAATACTTGTCCCACACCTCATATCTCAAGTCTTACAGGCCCTATCCTCCGCCTCACTATCCCTTCCAAAAGAAATTACCCTCAAAAGTGTTTCCACCACTTCAATCAAAAGCATGCTTTCCAAACTAAAAACTTCAACAGCAGCCGACCTACTCCCCAGCTATTTCTTGAAACTCAGAGCAGATGCTATTGCTATACCAAGCTCCACTCATAAACAGATCAATTGTTGAAACTTATGTGCCCAAACTCTGGAAAATATCATATGTTACACTCGTACATAAAGGTGGAACCTACACTGACCCATTGCTATACTCCCCCCCCCCCCCCGGCCAAAATCCTAGAAAAATGCATCCATACCCAGGTGCTAAAATATCTCCTAGACAGCAACATCCTGTCACCTACTCAACATGGTTTCAAACCTTCACATAGTACCACAAAAGCCCTCCTCTGCTTCACAAACTCAGTAAACCGTCTCAAAAATGAAGGCCTGGAGGTGTCAACTCTTTTTTTTGGATATGTCCAAAGCATTTGACACAGTCTCGCACCAAATCCTGCTAAACAAACTAAACCAATATCACCTATCAAATTCCACTCTTACCCAATTCCAAAGCTACTTAACGGACAGGTACCAAGCTGTGAAATGGGAAAATTCTCTCTCCTCAGGTGCCCATAACTATAGGAGACCCACAGGGTTCTATCTCAGGACCACTACTATTCACAATCTTCACAAATGACCTCCACACCTCCACACAGCATGCATCTATAATTCAGTATGCAGATGACACTACCTTAATCTGTGCTGCACAAAACATTCCCACCCTCCTGCAAACAACTCAACTAGCATTCTCTGATGTTGAAAACTACCTGAAAGCCCAACTTATCCTCAATCCAAAGAAAATTTAGCTTATGATTATAACCAGTTCTAACAAAAACACTAAAGATCTACTCCACAAATGCTACTCCAGTCGCTCCAGTGGCACAGGCAAAGCTATTGGGAATAACCATAGACACACCTAAAATTTGATAGTCAACTCAACTTAACTATTAAAAAAGTACATGCCAAAGTGGGATCACTCTACCATATCAAACTGTTTCTTACCAACAACACAAGATCAGCCATTGTTCACTCCCAACTTCTAGCCACCCTACTCTATGCATCTCCCATTCTGACTAATCTAAACAAAACTGAACTAAGCAACATGAAAGCCTGCTATAACAGAATTGCCCACTTTGCTGGAAATTGCTCATATAGAAATAATCACTGTACTGCTTTGAGACAGCTCCACTGGATTGAACTGCCCAACCTCCTAACCTACAATCCCAATTCCCCAATAAGTGTCCTGCCCTCAAAAACCAAAAGGCCTCTTAGATCATCAAGAAAACTACTACTAGAAGGCATCAACAGCTACAATAGCTTTGGAGACACACTATATAGTAGTTCAGTGGCTAAAAAGTGGAACTCACAATGTGCAGCCTACTGTGCATAAAGAGAGATGCAGTAATGTACTGGTATAATTGGAGGATTTAAGAACTTTAGTTTCTTGGTTAGAAACATTTTGAGCCTTTTCCATTTCAATGATATGCTTGGATTTTTAAATACTAAAGGGGGCATTATATTTAATGACGGGACTGGCAAGGGAAAGATATGGGGTGGCCGCGGTGCTGCAGTAGATAGCATTGCCGCCTCATAGCAAGAGGTTTTCCAGTTTGATCCTCAGCTGTGCGGAGTCTGCACGTCCTCCCTGTAGTCATGTGGGTTTCCTCAGGGTACTTTGGTTTCCTCCCAAATCCCAAAAACACGCTGTAGGTGGATTGGACACTCTAAATTGGCCCATAGGTGTGAGTGCGTGCGTGTGTGCGCCTTTTATGGAAGGTTGGGTGCCGGGCTGGCAACTCAACACTGTAAAACTCCACTGCCAATCATGAGTGGACAGGTGATCTGCTGTGATGACCCTCGCGTCCCAGACCAATGGGAAAAGAAGACTGCCAAGGGAAAAATATAGTGGGGGGATAAAGATATTCCTTTGGAAATTAAATGGGTGTCAGATAGAAGGATTGCCTTACTACAGCAAAAATATGATGATCAAATGAGACAGAGTTATTCATCTAAGTACCTTGGTCTCTTATAAGCATATCTGTCTCAAGAGAAGTACCACTTATTACATCTGAGGTGGGAGCAACTTTTCTGCCAAACGCTTCTATGGTGCATATTCAATGCTAAATTGTATAATTACACTACATTAGCTCATATGATCGCACCAGTAAAGTCATCATCTTAAAATATTAGCAACATATATATATATATCTTCATCATTTTCAAGAAGTGACTACATATGCCAACAAAGCAAATAAATGAGTAAACAAATAAAACAATTTTCAAATAACAAGGTGAAAATATGGCATGAAATGGTAAACAAATGTGCAGTATCATTATTTCTAATGTAGCAAATGTAAGCTATTAATACACAGATATATTTACTAATAGCAGTGAAAAGGCTGATAAAATCATTTGCAGTCTATAATATTGTTAAAGCAATGCTGGAGTTATCATCAGTAGTGACATCATTATGCTAAATGAATAAGCAACATAAATGGATTCAAATTCCTTTGAAAATTACTTGAAATGGATTTTTTTAATTAATTCGCTTGTTTTCACAATAAATAATCAAAGCCAAAAATGTTTTATAGCCAGACAACACACATTTCCTAAAATAATGCTGTGCTGCAACTTAAAAATATTCTTGCAGTGGATCAAGATAGAGTAGACCCACTTCTACCAGTATTATTAATTATACTAACTCCATGGTCACACAACCATAGAGTTAAAAGAAGCACTCTGTGAGACAAAAAAATCATGTAAACTGCAGTCTTAAAGTCACATTCTAAGAACTGGAAATTAGGGTGGTATTATGTAACACTGAGGAACCAGACTGACATTTTAGACATCCATGGGTAAACCATTTTAGTAAAGCTCTTCAACAAAAATCTGCATCAAACTACTTCCTGGTGTCAAGAAGTGGCAAGCAATACATATTATGAGGTCATACAGGAACTGTATATATTAGTGGGAGGTTGGCATAATGATTAAGGTGCTTACCTTTTAAGCACAAGGTGCAGGGTTTGATTCTCACATGGTGTAACTGATTAGGATTAAAATAGCTCACAACAGCAGCTAGCCTAGTCCTGATATGTGAACCCAAGTAGAATGCAAGATAATTAGGAAATATTTTGTAGGCTCTGTCTTCTATGACTCTCATGTTTTCATTTTTTTCCTGAAGGATTATGTTTATTAACATCATTTTTTAGTAATATTTGCCTGTCATTCTCTCAGTTCTCACCTTTTGATTGACAGTCAGAAGGCAGTTCTTTGGAAAATGAAAATTCCATGGGACAATCCAAGTTTATTTCCTTGTTGCTCCAGTTTTTTACCACTGTTTCCTATACTGGTGGTGATGAGTTCTCATCTCTTAAAAGCCTCTATTTGCCCTTCAAATCTTTTAACTAATCTAGTGAGAGGAATGTTATTGGAGCAAGGCAGCTGAGTAGAAATATATTTGCCTTAAATGTCTACATTCTGGAGTTCTATACCGAGTTTCATATGTGGTCTTCTTGAATTTTGCATAATCTCCCTATGTGTGCATGTTTTTCTCCATGTGCCCTGGTCTGCATTTTAATAGACACTCACCCATTCCTCTGGTCCAGTCCTGGATAACTCTCCTTGATGCAGAAAGTAGATATTGTGTACTCTGGCCAAGACTGTTAATGGCCTGATGACTGACTGTGTAGTACTACCTGTGAACCTACCACTGTTTACTTCTATAGGCTAAATGACCCAAATATTGATCTGTATTTCCTGGAAAGGTGCAGCTGAAACCTGAAGATTATGTTATCTGTAATAATTGCTTCCAGAATGGTGTTAAAAAATTAGTGAGTTGTAGTAAAGTTGAAAGAGATGAATTGTTAGTGTTGTTTAACTCTACATCATTTTACAAGATGTTTACCAGTAACTTGTGTTAGTGGGAAAGCTGAACTTGTTCAATTGTCTATTACTTGCATTTGTGATTACAGCTTCATTTCACAAGTAACTTGTATACTCATATGACCCACGAAAGACAACAGAATGAATGAAAAAGTAATGAATGCTGAAAATAAAGTTTCCTTCAAGTGTCTGCTTCTTGCAGTTTTTTACATTGATTAGATTATACATACAGTCATGATTTGTACAATAACAGGAGAAAGACATGTAAAGAAAAAATAAATTAACAGTCCTAAACTAAAGGAAATATTTTGTTCACATCTTGGCAGCTTTAGTTTCCTTGTGTCCAATGAGAGGACTGTGAACAAATTCTTTGCAATTTATTTCTGAATCAGTTTTATATGCAGCACAGACATTTTGGTATCAGTGGAATAATATACAATTATTTAAGTCATTTTGATAAATCTGAAATTCTAAGAGATTTTTTCAATCTATAGTTTACTTTGTATACCCTAATAAAGTGCCATCATAACATTTTCTTTTTCTCATCTTTTATGATAATTTTAGAATAGCTGAATTAGTCACGGAATAATCCTTTGTTGTTTTGTTTTGTGTGTGTGTGTGTGTGTGTGTGTGTGTGTGTGTGTGTGTGTGTGTGTGTGTGTGTGTGTGTGTGTGTGACAGTGTGTTTGTGAGACAGATAACAAATAGTCCCATTTTTTTCAGGCTTGGTCAGATATTTTGAGGTAAGAAGTTCCGAGCAATGCAAACCCCTGTAAACTGCTACTGTATCTGCCTCAGAACGATCGCTGTCACTCTTCATCCTTCCCAAACAGAGATACACAACATGCTCGCATTCATGCATACATACACTTATAAACACACTAGTTTCACTCATGCAAACATGGTTACACTCGTAGACAGAAATGGACACAAACACACATACACATGCTTATCTTCTTTTTTCTAATTCACACATCACTGTCACACTCCGTAATTAGCAAAACCACTAACGGCTCCACCTCTCATGCATGCATACACTCACACTTAGACACAAACAGAAACCCACATACTCTCTTCTATTGTTGCCTTTAAACTTCTTATTTCCTTAGTTTACACTGGCTAAGCAGTGAAAGAGTTTCTTAACCATGCTTAAAATAATGACACCTCATGTTTATTACAGTGTGAGGTTCACGGCAGCCGAACAGTCACTCCTGGCGTCAGTGACAAGAGAATACAGATTTTTTGAAAGGGTCTAGATTTTTGCCTTATAAGTTAGGTCTGCACAGAAATGGTTTGCTGGGGAATGACTACGGACTTCAGTCACAAAACAGTAACATACGTTTCAGTTGTACGCTCATTATCTCTCCGCTAGTGCACGCAAACACAAATTGTGAGATCTGAGCAACTAAGTTTATATGAGCAATATTTAAAATGTAACCATATGTCCGATTAGTTTTAGCTTGTCCTGTTTGCTTGAACTAAGACACACAAGCTTCACACATGTGCAAGAACAAAAAAAAAACTGCGTTACCCAATTTTTAAAGTCTGCTGGGACTGCAGTAAAACCCATTATCAGCAAAGACAATTTAAAGCAATCACGTAAGGGAAGGTTACTTACTCAACGCACAAAAAATCAGTACCGAGCATAGCATATTTATGGGGAAAAAAAACACATAGTGGAGATCTGAATTAAACAATACCTAATGTAAAACAAAAATCCGCATTGGAAAACGTGTGGTACGAGGAGGTATTGTAGTAATCCCTCAACAAAACAGAGGCGTCCAGCAACTGTACTGAATAGAGCAGTTCCCAAAGTCAGTGAGCATCACATTTCTATTGGCTGCAGGAAGAATAATTAAAACATCTCATGCATAATTAATTTATGGGGATGTTCACAGGGTGAAAGGACTTCAAGGAGGTGTTTCCTGGGCAGTTCTTGGGCAGCAATTGAGAAAAAAAAGAAAAACATTAAAGGGCGTTATTAGCAAACGGATCAAGCACCTGTACATTCTCTAGAGCTCTGCGAGACTGTTTTATGCTTCAAGATGGCTCAGAATACCAGAGCTGTAAGAATGGCCAATGAAAAAATTGTTAATATCATGAATTATGATAGCAGAAGGGGTATGACTCAGCGATACATTGAAAAGATGGGGGAAAATAGGAACTAGGAAATGAGAAAACAACCAAAGAAGCACATAGTGGTCCTTTAAGGACTCCACCTCCTCTGGCCTTTCCACACACTGTATATTTTCTGTCTGCATGAAACAGTGTAAAATTCTGTAAGTTTACTGCACTATCATTTATCTTGTCATGCAGCCATGTGTCAGTAATCAAAAACAAACAAATATTTCTCACCTTCTTCTTGTTGGAGAGTTCCAGTCTCAAGTAGCCCATCTTGCTATCCAGTGATCTCACATTAGCAAGCAGTATAGTTGGTAGTACAGGCCTGTAGGGGGTTGCTTTTAACTTTACATCAGTACCTGCTCTGCAACCTCTTTTCCTTTTCTCTGACATCTCTTTCTCTTTTTTCTTGTCCAGCATATTCCAGAAACATGTTCTGCCAGTTTCAGGCACTTTAGAGGTAAAGAGTTAAAATATCTAGCTGTTGTAGCTCTGTGCAAGTAGTAGGCTCCAGATGCTCTGCAGACTTCAAGGCATCTAATCAGCAACATGTAGATGTTGACTGTTTAATTTCTAGTAACTTCCATCTACTATAAGTTATTGTACCAGGTCTATATTAATTCTGTGAAAGAATACGTCTTCCGTGAACAACAACCACTGAAAATCACTTCAGCAAACCATGGAATTTTTTCCCCACGGTTCACAAACACTTGCCCACCAACCACCTGCAACACACAATGGACTAAATAAAATCAAGCCAAGTGGGGGGGGATTCACATCCAACACCCCCACCCCTAACTAACTATAGATATATATATATATATATATATATATATATATATATATATATATATACATATATATAATATATATATATATATATATATATATATATATATATATATATATATATATATATATATATATATACATACACACACACACACACACACACACACACACACACACACACACACACACACACACACACACACATACCAACTCTGAGATTGCACTATAGTGGGAAAAGGGCAAAGTTTAGGTGATGGCCAAGTGTTTGCAAACTGTGGGAAAAATTCTGCGGTTCACTGAAGTGATTTTCGGTGGTTGTTGTTCACAGAAGGCATATTCAATGAATATATCTTTCACTGAATTAATATAGACCTATTGTACCTTCAGTTGAAAGCATGGAAATTGATTTTTTCAAGATTTTCTGTGCAAAATAAGACAAAATATGCATATCTCTACAATGAGCTGACACAGCCACACAGGCCGCCGACATTTTTTTTTAAATTTTTTTGTGGTAACAATTTTAAAGGAAGAAGAACACCCTTATTAGATATGGACCTGATTATTCTTGGCTCAACTACTTCAGGCTTATTGTCTGGAAAACAACATTCAGCTTATAGCTCATCATGAACTAAAATATGCCTATGATTTCATCTAGGTACAGCACTATCTTCTGTGTATACCATATAGGACTTTGGTTCATTAGTTTATGCACTGCAACACCTGCTACATTCCACTTTGTCTCCCCCCTTTAACATTAGGCTTACTAGTTGGCCTGGTTAATGGATAAGTAGTGGTTGCACAGAATAACATTTGTCATAGAACTTTTTTGTATGAAGGTTTAGCTCACTAATCACTATGTTTAACTAAATTATATGGAATAGTGCTAGGCCCAAGTTTTGACACTAACATTCTTATGCTAGTTCTTATATGGCTTCCAGGTATTAGCTATGAATGGCTTACTCTTGTACCAATGTGCAGATTATCTTGATATGACATAAGAGCTCTGTGAGGATCAACTTATCTTAACATCTTTTCATTTGTTTGAGCTGCTCCATTGGATTGCTGATAGAGATGATTTGACATGAGTAAAATCATAGTTGTCAGTACTGAAATCAAGACCTTTAAGGAAGTCAGGGAATATATCTATATATATATATATATATATATATATGTGTGTGTGTGTGTGTGTGTGTGTGTGTGTGTGTGTGTGTGTGTGTGTGTGTGTAGGGGCACTTTTTCTATTTTTCTGTTTGGTTCAAGAGTATTTATTGTTATACTTCTATATTATTTAACTATGACTAGTCAAATAATTGACTATTTTAAAGGTTTTATGAGATTTTTTTCAGTGCAAGAAGTCGTGTGACTTTAATGTTCTCCATTGCTTATGGATTTTAAACATTTGTTAAAGCACATCAGTATGAAATCTTGTGTATGTGTTATTAAAGCTGTTTGTAATGTTTTTGTCATGATGTTCTTTGAGCCTATATAGTTTGGGGATTTTATTCATTTTTTGTTTGTTTTTATATAGTTTGGCCTGTACCTTTTTGAGCTACTTGTCTCTTTGTTTGATCAAAGTACTACAGCTCAACCTTTTCATACCAGCATTTGTTCTGGTTAAATTTTAATCCCCAAATATATAATATTTTAGAATACTGCCTTTAACCTCAAATTATGTGACCCTTTTCCAGACCAAATACCAGGATATCATTCATAAAGATACCATCATCATGTCCTTTGAGAAAGACAGTCATTTTAAAATGAAAGATTTCATTGCTTAAGGTTATATGAATCGGCAGCCTCTTGAAGCAGAACCTCACATGAGAGTAATAAAGGTCGCCAGCTTTTTTTATGTCTAAAAGTTTTTTTGTTTGTTTTTCAAATGAGAAACATCTTTACTAAACTGTCACTTATAACATAAGAATCATACGTTTATATAAATGAAAACAAACCATATTCACACGATCCTAGTTGCAAGCATTTTTTATCACAAACCACATTGACATAATTCTATCTGCAAACATTATACATCACTTACAATCTACCCAATCATTGTCAGTCAGACATTACATAGCTCATTCAAGTCCTGCCTTCTTTTAAACCTCGTTACTCCCTTGTATGTATTGTTCCCACAAGTCCCATTTTTCCTATGTAATTTGCTCCTACACTTTTCTAAAGATCCCAATTCCAGTTGTTTTATCTCTGCTACTATATTCACCCCTTTCAGTACAGTCGGTTTAGACTTTGATTTCCATTTTCTGGTAATTGCTTTTTGGCAACCGCCTTAATTAGGCTCAGCAAGGCCTTACTATGTCTAGGCAATTCCAATTATGTATCATAGCTCAGAAAAATCATTTCCCTAGTTACAACAATTTGCTCACCCAATATCTCTAAAAGAGTAGTCTACAGGGAATCTTTAAAGTCTGCCAACTCATTGTACTCCCAGGAAATATGTTCACAATGACCTCTTTCTTCCACATCACACCTGCAACATTGGCTAACTGAGGAAAAAATCTGTGAAGTCTACTTGGAGTATAAAAATATCTATGCAAACATTTCCAAGCAAAAATCCTAAATCTTCTAGATTTTGTTGCATTTTTGGGAGACAAACATATATCCCTCCTTTGTTTCTTTGTGAATTGATTATCCAATCTCTCTCTTATCAATCCTTTCTAACCTCCTCTGGTTGATTCTTATAGTTATCATGCAATATTGTATAAGATCTACTAATTATTATTTTTTTAAGAGCAGTTTCTATTCTAGATTCCACTAAAAACTCTGCCAGTGTTGGTTTTTCATTTAGGACCCCTATTTCTTTCTCTTTACCTATACTCTGATATCAATGCTTGATAGGGAAGTCAATCTCTTAACTGCAGTCCAAATAAATTCTTGGCGTCTTCTCATTCTATTATCTTTCCCTCTCTAGTTATTTGCTCTCAATACCTTGGTTTCTTTGCCAGTTTTCTCCAAAAAAATCCAACCCCTTCTTGTCAATTGTCTGTATCCCTAATTGCAGTAATCCCTATTATCAGAATCTGCTTTCTCCATTCCCATGTTGGATTAGTTCTTAGAATACTTTCTGCTACTTTATGAATATAATATTCTGTATGATTATTGTTATTCTCCTTAAAGGTCTGCATCCAAAATCCCAGTCTCTCCTTGTTTCTTGAACTTCCCCCTGTTTCATCATCATCCATTTCCGCTTTCAATTATAGGTTTCTGCTTGTGCTATGTATAGGAGCCTTAACTATGTAGCTCTGAAATACCCCTTCAAATTGGGTAATCCCAATCTGTATGTTCTATGGGAAGAATCAGCATATCCCACTTGACTCTTGCCATCTTCCCCTCCCAGATAAAATCCTGCAGATCTTTATTCATTGCTATCCATAACGTATCCTCTAGTTGATAAAAATATGCCTGACCTGTGTATAAGACTAAAGAGATTAAAAACATTTTAACTGTTTGCATCTTACTATCCATAGCCATATAACAGAGTTTCCAATTTCTCAGTTTTTGTATTATCTTTTGTTTAGTCTCTTCCCCCATATCCTTAGCTGCCATACCAGAATAATTTTTAATCCATACTCCTAAATACTTCATTTTATTATGTCCCATAAATATGGATATTGCTGAACCAATTCATGTATGGGTACCTAATTTACCAGTATTGCCTTTGTTTTAGCTTCATTAATTTTGCATCCCAAAAAGATTTGAAACTGTCTCAAAATGTTCTATAACATTTTAATGTCCTTTTTTGGTTTTATCAATTATAAAATAATATCATCTGCAAATACAGCCAGCTTTTCATGACTACCATATCAATTATATTCTTAAATTTCTGAGTTCCTTATTTTCTTTCCAGTGGTTCTAAATACAATGCAAATAACAAAGGGAAAAGAGGACACCCCTGCCTGGTTCCTCTGCTTAATAAGAAATTATCACAGAGGAACACACCCACTCTAATTTTTGTCTCCAATCCCTCATATATCCTCCTAATCAACCTTTATAATTTTATCAGAGAATGAAAATGCTTCCATTGCCCTGCTCATAAAGTTCCAACTTACTCTGCAAATGTTTTCTCAGCATTAAGACCCACCAACAATATTCTGCTTCCCTCTGGATCATCAATGTACTGTTAATGTTGTCAAATGTTTGCCTCCCTCTCCACAAAGCCACATTGATCCATATCTATCAATTTTGGCATCACTTTTGTCATTCTTTTAGGCATTATAGACATGCAAGCATTATAATTATGGCTTAGTATTGAAATTGGCCTGTATGAAGATGGATCTGATGGATCTTTACCCTCTTTAGGTATTATAGCTACCACGGCTTTCTTCCAGGATGTTGATACTTCTCCTCCCCTTAAAATATTGTTAAACAAAACCTTCCAGATCTTTATCAGTTTTTTCTCTCCTAGCTTCCAAACTTCTACAGTAATATTGTGCATTCTGGGGGACTTTCGTGTAGCTTGGTTATACATCACCGTTTGTATCTCATCTCCTTCTATCTTAACTGTTAGTAATCGAGCCTCATCTGCCACTAACCTTGGCATATTTAATTTTTCTATAAACATTTCAATTTGTACATTTTCCTGATTTCCATATTTCTCTGCTTTATATAGGCTTTCATAGAATTTCAGAAATATTTCTAATACCTCTACAGGATCTGTTGTTATATTCCTTATTATAGGCTCTCTAAGCTTGGGAACACCCCTTTCTACTTTCTGTTCCCTGAGACATTGTGCTAAAAGTTTTTGTGCTCTAGAGTTATTACCAAAACAGTTGCTTAACAGCAATCTTTCTAAACTCATGCATATTACCAAGGTATTCTCTTATTTTGTGTTTAGCATTTTGCAGTTGCTCCTCTTTTTGTTCTGTGAGCTTCCCCCATTCTGCAATACTGTAACATGTGTCCGTCCCTCTAAATAGTTCCTGTTACTTCTTAATCATATCTCCCTTTCTTTTATTTCCATCTGATTTTTAAACACAACTTTATTTTATCCCAGTCTCTAGCTATATCTTCAGAAGAAATGTCTATATTCTCTAATAGCTCCTGAATAATTTCCAGTACCCATGCCTTAAATTCCTCTCTTTTCAACAGATATGTGAGAAAGTGCCAGTGTCTCATTTTCATTTCATTACACTGTGTTTTTATTTTAGTCATTAGTGGCACGTGATCTGAAATAGTTACTGGGTGCATGTCAAGACCTTCAATTAAATGCACATGTTCCTGTGAAATGTGAATTATGTCCAGCCTAGCCCAGTTTTTGTATCTTGGGGAATAATATGTAAATTCACTCCAAACTCCTAGTACTGAATTCCCATCTTCTATGCCAAATATTCTCATAAATTTATTCAAAGGTCTACCCTCCTTTGTTATACTTACCCTTCTGGGGCCCCCAGACATATCTTCACTGCTGCAAATCAAATTCCAGTCCCCACCTATAAATAGTATTCCTTGCTGAAAGCTGATTATTTCTCCTAGAATTTTCTTAACCTCCATTATAGCAGTTTTAGGTGGAATATAAATACATGACAGTGTAATCCACCTCCCTTGCCAGTAGCCCCTAAGTAGCACAATTCTACCATTATTATATTTTTATCCTCTTCTATCAGTATTGCAGCTCCTCTTGCAATTAATATAAGTACCCCTCTTGTCCTTTGTCCCAGGTATTCCAATGAAGGACCATCCTGAAAACCTTTCTTTATCAAATTTACATGTTCAGTTCTTTCCAAGTGTGTCTCCTGCAGCATAAATATTTGCACTCCACATTTTTAATATAGCTCACTACTCTTTCTTTTTTGTATTAAACTGTGAGACCATTGACATTTAAGGTTATTATAGAAACAATGATTGTATTAAAACGTTATTATTCTCATCTTTTATGTATAACAGATGTTGTGTTAAATGTCTAGTTCCAGTTTTTGTATCACATGCATACACTGTTTGGCAGGCTGAACTTTTATGCAGTTTTTTTTTTGTCATATCCATTTGACCCTATGTCACATCTTACAAAACTTTTTGTTTCATTGAAAGCCCTTAAAAACACACCCAATACCCCTAAAAGCTAATAATTTAATACTAACACAAAAAACTATGTTCATCTTCAAATGTTGAAGTCTTACCCTCCTAATAGGAGCAAATGTCCTAAATTGACAGCCACACTCAAGACTTGAGATAACCTAAAAGAAAAGTTATCCATGATAAGACACACTGTGCAGCCTCTGCTTCTACTAAGTGCTGTCTGCTTTTGTCTTATCTTTTAACTTTTCCAGCTGGGAAAACACCTGAATGCTTGCAGAGGACACTATCTACTAGCCAATTTCTCTTTATCAGATTGTCTCCATGCAGACATGAGGGCCAGATATAGAATTGCTACTAAGCATACATTTATTTGCTAGAAAAAAGCTTTATAATATTCAATATTCATTTTCATTTATTTGTTTTCTCTTAAAACGTGATACTAGATCAAGCTAAGGGCCTTAATCCAGTCAATCTCCATGCAAGAATAATATTACATTGCAGTACCCATAAATCTCAAAACTGAACAAGGAGAAAGAAAGAAGAAGGGAAAGAGAAAAGAAAATAAAAATACAAGAGCACCTGTCCACAATAGTATCTCCATTACACTCAAAAACAACTGAGAACACTTTAGGGGTGTCCAACCTTTTCAGTTGCAAGGGCCGCATTGAGTCAACAGAAATGGTCTGGGGGCCACATGTAAAATATATCATTGCAAACGGCAAGTGAGGACCAAAAAAAAAAAAAAAAAGGTCTCTCACAACATAAACTGAAGAGCAAAAAAAAAAACTGAAGAGCAAAAGACCCCAGGTATATGCAGACTAATACAAAGTCGACCCACTGGCTGTATTGTAGGTGAATTTGAACAATGAATAAATTAATAAATGCATAATATTTGCCCTAAAATTCAATATCTCTAATTCTTAAAAAAAACTGTTAAATCTAACATCTTAGTTTAACATCGAAGTTTATTTGTAAAAAAAAAAATTAACAGGTATGAACCTTTCAATTTGTATGAGATCATACCTGTGATTTTGCTGATTTCCTAAAGATGTCCATGTCTTCCATCATGTCCTTAATGCCCATATGTTGTCCAAAGCGCTCATGTATTCTTCTGTTTCTAGCTTTGCAATCTGTCCCTGAAATATGGCACTGGCAATATCAGGAATGATGAGACTTTTACTTCTTAAAAAATGAACAATTTTTATTTTTACATTTGTTTCACTGTTACTAACAGATGGTACAACACGTTTAACTTTGGTTCACCCACTTACTGTGGAGACACAAAGAACATGGTAGTATGCCAAAACACACTCCAGTTTCATAAGGTAAACTCACACATGCTGTTTTGCAGTTGCCTCTCCAATCTGCATTTCTCAAATTTAAACAAATAATTGACTTTATAATAAATAGTAGTGGCAATGTTTATTCATGAAACCAGTTCACAAGGGTGCAGCCAGGCACAGACCTTTGCAGAATTCAAACTTATTGGTCCTAGTTCTTGTTATACTTAAGTGTCCATATCAGGAGGTTCAGGCTGTCAAGTCAGGATTGTTCTTTTGTGTAGTAGACAAACATTATGAGCATAACCTTTTTAATGTGAAGACTGAGCTTGTCTTTTTGATACCAGTGCATCTATATCGGGTTTAATAGATGTGGTGGCGATGCGAAGAGTATTTTCAAGATGCTCATCTGAAATTTTTGTTCTGATTTTATTTTTTGTATGCTTCATATGAGAAAAAAACTGCTTGCAAATGTATGTACTCCCCAACAGAGATGTCATGAACAGGGCATGTTTGTGAAGTGATGGATATTTTTCTTTGGGTAGGTATAACTTATAAAAGTCAAATAAAGATGCTTGCAGAAATTTTTCTTTAAGTTGCATATCTGACTGCAATTCTATGCATTCCAGTTGCAGGTTTGCAGGCAACATGTCGATGTCAACTGAGAATGGAGTAGCAAATATACTGAACTGTTGTTGGTGTTTTCTAAAATCTTGAAATCTGCTCTCAAACTCCTGTGCTAAACTATTAAGTAATGCCACATATTTTTCAGTATTTGCATGGCTTTGCTCAGACAGTGTTACAAAGTGAATGAAGCTATTGTTCTTAATCTGACTGTGCCACAATTTCAGTTTCATTTCAAATGCCGTCACTGTTTGAAACATGTCATTTATTAATAGATTTTCCCCTTGGAGGCGCAAGTTCAGGTCGTTTAAATGAGCAGTGATGTCTACTAAGAAGGCTAAATCAGCCATCCAGCTTGCACTTTCAAATTTAGGTACAGGCTTTCCTTTTAACTCCATAAAGGACTTTATTTCATCTCGTAAGTCATAGAAGCATTTCAGCATTTTTCCACGACTTAACCACCTCACTGCAGTAAAGTACAAGATGTCTCCATAGGTAGATTCCAAAGTAGTCAGAAACTCCTGAAACTGGCGGTGATTTAATCCTCTGGATCTTATAAAATTTATTGTTTTAACAACAACATTCATAACATTTTCCATTTTTAAAGTCTGTGCAGACAAATTTTCTTGATGTATAATGCAGTGGTACTTCATGAAACGCACATTACTGATCTGTTTTGCATCTTCTTCAGTGTTGTTAGTCCTTCCCTCTTTCCAACAATAGCTGGAGCACCGTCAGTTACTATGCCAGACAGGTTTGTGATGGTCAAGGAAAATCTTGCCAGTGTTTCTTTTACTGCCTTGTACAGATCAGCAGACTTCGTTGTGTCTTTCAGTGGAACCATACAGGCCAGTTCTTCAGTAATATTGAAATCGTTGTCAACACCACGAATAAATATGGCAAGTTGTGCCATATCTGTAACATCAGTGCTGTCATCCAAAGCTATGGAGTAATACTTGAAAGTTGCACACAGAGATTCCAACGTATTTTCAATAGATTTGGCTATATCTTCCACACGCCTTGCAATTGTCTGGTGTGATAAACTGATTTTAGAAAATTCTGATTTTTTTTCAGGGCAAATTATGTCTGCTACACTTTCAAGGCATTCTTTAACAAATTCACCATCGGCAAATGGCTTGGATTTTTTCGCAATTAAATTTGTTACAACATAACTTGCCTTCAGTAAAGAATCCGGTTGAGTAGCTGATTTTTGAAACAGCTGTTGTTGAAATGTAAGACTTTTTTTTAATTCTGATATTTTCTGTTTACGGGACACTCCTTGCAATTCACTTAATTTGGGGTACGTTTGAATATAATGCCTTTTCAAATTGTAGTCCTTGAAAATGGATACCACTTCTCTGCATACTAAGCAAAGTGCTTTATTGTTAGATTCAACAAAGAAGTACTCATCAGTCCATTTTTCCTGAAAGACTCTTCTTTCATCTGCTATCTTGCGTTTCACGGTTTTGGTTTGACCAGATGCAGAAGCCATCTGAAAAGTAAAAAAGGAGTAACTTAACTACTTTATTCCTAGTTATATAATTTTTAAAACAATGGCTAACAATTTACATTAAAAAATAAGGAAATAAAAATTAAAACTATCCGTAGTTGTAGTAGTATATGTTAATGGTGTTCGAGGGATCATTTCACATCTGCAAAATAACACAAAAATATCCCTGGGGTGAATTTACAGTTACCCATCCTGTTGGGCAGATTACATATGAGGAGGGCCAGTGAGGCACTTTGTTTCATTTGTAGTACTAATGCCATTAGTCTTCAAAACACCCATTACGCATAAAGCACATCACATTTACTGTGACTGTTGGTCTGTACTCTGTGCTAGTAATACTGGGCATTTTGAAAAGTTCTTCATAATTCATGAAATTCAGATGGACTGCGATAGAGCTATGAACATGTATGGTTAGCTGCATGTAATCAACAGTTTCTTACTGCTACAAGAATGGCAGCTTTCAATGACATAATCAGAGCTGTACCATCAAGTTTCAAGTTAAATACTGTGTACTTTGCATGCTACCCAAGAAAAGTCATTCACTTACAATGAAAAATACTGGCACACACTGACACTGTCATTAATTCACTACTACTGTACTATCAATTCACACTGCGAAAACCACTCCAGCCGTCCCAAGTAGGTAAAATGTCAACATTAGCAGCCCTACAGTATTACAATCCACAAAATTAAGCCAACAAATTTGCAATAAAGTAAAGAATTCACATCACTGACTTAATAAAACAATTCTGAATAAGAGGGTCTCACCCAAACAAATGACTGGTGCCATACACATGACCGCAAGCCGAATGCCAACAAATGCATCATCATCCCTTTTGGGCCAAAGTTTTGGGGAAAGCGGTTGTGAGGCTGCCAGCCCAGCTAGATGTTATTTTGTACATAATTCTATGTGTCATTTTTGAATATTAATATGCTTCCTATGCTTGTCTTACAAATGTAAAAAAAAAACTATACATACGTGTATATTAAACTATTGGTGCAGAAGTGTGTGTTGAACTGTATGTTCTGTACTGAGCTTCAAGAATGTAACCAGTGTACCCTGCTGGGAAAGAGCAGAAATGTGTGTATAATAACTATACCTATGCAGATGTGTGCTGTAATGGTCGAAGTTGGAACATACAGAGTTAATTTGCCAACACTAAGAACAGAAGTTAATTGTTTTACAACTGTCTGTATTGATAGAGAAGTTGGAACATACAGAGTTATTTGGCAAATGCTAGCTAAGAAATGAAGTGAATTGTTTTACGACTGTGTTTATCTCATCAACAAGACAGGATGTCTACACTGCAGCCAGAAGTTCTTTTGTGTGGAAACACAAAATGACAGGTTTCAAATGTAAAACTGTTTACTACTGTTTTATGACTTCCAGTTCCAGGGCTTAGGCTGGGGGCCTTAGGCACATTTCTGAGAGATAAGTAACCTCTCTTAGGACAGATTGCAATATAGCAAGATTAGTAGATGTTTTCTCTATTTTGAGACTGTCCTGCAATGTTTTTTAACATATTTCCTGCAATTCTGAACTGTGTCACTTTATTCATTGAGTTATTGAATATTGTTTGATTCTTTTTATTGTTTATTATTAAATATATTTAAAAACCTTTTAATTGTGGCTGGTTTGTTTATTTAAAAATATTTTTGTCATAATGCCTTGTTTTGTATGTAATTTGCACTCATGATGCTTACTTCAGTAATTGCAACAGGCAATTGTGAAATTCAGGAATGCTTCAAACACTTCAAGCACGAATGCATTGAGATGTTCACAGACTAGCTTACATAGTCAGTTAACAGATAGACATGCAGACAGATACCTACTGGAAATGGGCACAATCAATAACATATTGACCTCTGTTTCATATTAGTTTGATGGACATTCACTAGACTACAAATTTAAACACCCCTTTCTTTTGAGTCATTTAGCCTAGTATAGACAGCACTGAGGAATAACCAATGGAACAGTATAACAAACTGAAATATTGTAATGAATTATTCAGACTGTATAATTACCAAGTAATTTTACAAATGAGTCAGCATAGTTCAATTAGGGTTACCACCTGTCCCACTTTGCGAGGGACAGTCCCTCTTTGGGCAGTTGTGTCCTGACAAAAAATTAAAAAAATGGCAAATGTCCTGAGATTTTAGGTTTAGGACAAAATGTTTTCCTATATTTTATTATGTAATAGTTGCATAAAACAGTTATTCTGTATCTAAAAATACCTAATGTTATAAGAAATAGAATAAGAAACTAAAATGCTACAAGAATAAGCTTTTATTTTAGGCAAAAAATTAAGTTTTATCCTTTGTACTGCTCATGGGTATGTGTCGGCCTGTAAAATCTGATGTTTGTACCAAAAATGTCCCACTTTGGCCATTTGAAAAGGTAGCAACCCTAAGTTCAATATATTACAGTTCACAAAACTGGTTTGTTGAATATGTTAGTAGAGGCCATCAAATAAAAATGACTGAATGACATTAAACCAGAGATGTAGCTGTTAAGAAAAGGAATAATAATCTATCAAGCAAAAATCTTTCTGCTCCCTCAAAGTTCACAAAGCAGAGCATAACAATTACTTCCTTCACACAAAGCTCATAGGGCAATTCAATAAAATAATCAGATGTGCTGTGCATTTACAATGGCCTGTGTTTCCAGCCTGGTACGAGTTGCAAAATGATGAAAATCTAGCCAGCGCTAGCCAAACAACCAACTTAACTACAAGCATGAACCAAAATAATTTTCATTTAAAAGTGAACAAAACTATGCAGCAAATCAAGCACTGCAAAACATCCAGGACTGGTTTATTAAAAGTCTTCTGTAGATGCAGACATTTTATTCCGGTCATGCATTAACTTTTTCATGCGCTTTGAAAAATACATATACAGGTTTTTTAGAAGTAAACATTACCTGACAGCATTAGAAAATAAACTTCAATCAACCTGTTTACTACCATTTCTCTTGTATGCCTCCCCCATCATGACTAACCTACATAGCAACCCCCCCCCCCAATCAAACTGGACAGCTGCTACACACTATAATTGCTAGATTTCGCAGCAGTTTACATACAGAAAGTCAACACTGCAAAGCCTTAACTGTACTGGCTCGAGCCTCACAATCTCCTACCTACCACCTACCTACTCACAACTAGGTATTGCCCATAATCTAATAGTAGACATTTTAATCATTGTCATTATTCCCTCAGTCTATCTCTAAAAACACTACAACCACAGCAGCTGCATTCTAAGAAAAGTGACTAAGAAATAAGTTTTTCTCTGAGAGCTTTTTCTTTAGCAAATGTAACAGACCGATATGTTCGTGCTCTGGCTGCAAGTTCCTACTCTGGGAATTATATTTTCCACATCAGTTCTTTTAATAAATTTAATTAGTAGAACTGCTAATAAGAATATGCACAGTACATATAAAATGCTTCCATTAATCAAAGTTTACAAACTTGTAAAGTCTGTTCTAATAATGTCTGTCTTGATCGGGATATGTTCTTATGCCCAGAGAGGCCACATTTTGGGCAACATCTTATTAAATGTAAACCTGGCTTCTGTTCCTTTTCTTAACTGATATATTCTGAAATTGTGATATTTGTTTGCTGCATGTGATTCATGCATGCTTAATACCATTTCTGTTTACTTGTGGGAAGAAGGCCTTTCTGAACTATTTTATTGGTTGCTATAACTTACTCTCCATTATCTTGGCAATGCCTATCAGCTTAATGTGTTAAGATTGATAAGTTGAAAGTAAGGTGCAACCTTTCACAGATCTTTCATAGTTGATAAACTAGCTTGCTCCATCAGTTAGCTGCTGAAATCAGTGCTTTTATTAAATGTTTGCAAGACGCATCTGAATAGAATTTGTTAATTTTCTTGCAGTACATCCCTACTTAGATTATTATATATTGCAAGAGTATGTCATTGCACGGTCCTATACAGTTAAAAAAAATAACCTCTGACTCTGGACCGTCTGAAATGCATTAACAAATCAAGGTTGCTATCAATAACTTATGTATGTAAAGACTTTTCAAGGCAATTCTGAAGCTCTAAAGCTGTGGTAAATATATTCTAAAACTGTCATATGCACTAACCATCAGTCTTTCACTGAATATTATTTTAATAAAGAAATTCTGTAATTCTTAATGCATTCTACTGAAGATGTGTTGTTTTGTTTTTCACCAGAATTTATTGCCAACAACTTTGGATTGTTTTTGCTTCTATCACTAGTGAAATGTGGTTTAAAAACCACAAGTTTAATATTAACCTATTTAGTGGGAAAAGTTCAGTATACCCGGATGACCTCAGTGAGTTATATTTAATAAAAACATGGTGTTTACATATCATCATTTTTAAATTCATAGTATTTGGTAATGCACCCATTTTATGAACCACAGGAAACTAGTACTACCTTAATCACACAAGATGCACTTCTAAAGAACTCTACAAATGATAAGACTTTGTACATCAATGCATTCTGAAGCCTTATTAGTGTGCTAAAAATGCCACATCATTAGGAATACACCAGTAAACATCATTATTGTCAAGACAAGAGATTGCAACAGCATAATGAAGCAATTAATAAATAGGCAAATGCAAGGTTGTCATCAATTTAAGCAGCAGTATCATAGGACAAATGTACGGGCTGTAGAAAGCTGCTCAGACTGCAGAACCATACCTACAGCAACAGGCAGTCTTCGAAAATAAACCCATTCACGTTGATACTTAAACCAAGTTTAAAAAATCCTGCACTTTATTTTCTTAATCCATTCTTTGCATATGCGAGAAAGTTACAATTACAGACACTCAATGGATATCACATGAAATTAAAAAAGATGTCTTATGCCGAGAAACAATGGAAACCATTCCAAAACATTATAAAGTTATACCATTAACAATAAAATATATAGTGTACCCTCGAGTCTATCTGTTGTATTGCTTCTCATTAGTTACTTTGCATTCTGTATATGAGACTCAACCTGTGGGCCAGCACTGAAAAAAGGCATTTGAATCATTAGGGCTTAACCCTCCACAGCATGAAATTAAATTCATAAATAGAAAAATGAATCTTTCTTAACTGATTCCTGTTCATATATCCACCATTGTAAAATACATTGAGTTCTACTTTAAATCAATTCTCAAGCAAGAGTCTTTTGTATCGATTGTAATGTATTGATAAGGATCTATTGTAGCTCTGCAGTTCATTTCAAAGACCAAGAAAGAAGATGGCAACAAAATGTAAACTTGTCAGGCTTTAAGTTTCTGGAAAACGTACTACTTTATAAAAGGGTTATACAACCAAAAAACACACAACACTTGCAGGAAATGACAAAACAAGAAGAAAATTATTTAGCTTAGCTTACCTTTTACTGCTGGAGATGTAGTCAGTGTGTACTGTAAAATAAAATAAATCCTCTTTCTTCGCCGCGATCTCACTCCTTCCTTCAGCTGTTTACCGCAAATGTAAAAAAACGACCGAACGGTGTTTTGGCGCATGCACATACCAGCGGAAAGACGCTGGCATGAAAAAAACGTGAAAAAAGTAAGTTGGCACATGCGCAGAACAGCTGAAGTACGCGGACGTGTAAACACACGGAAAAAAGTTAAATTTCAATTAAATTTAAATTTAAGGGTCGCAGGTCGCATGGAAGAGCTCTGAGGGCCGCATGCGGCCCGCGGGCCGCGGGTTGGACACTCATTATAGCATGCAAAGAAAACAATACACATTAAAAATCATACTATAAAGAAAAAAAATTGTCTTACTTGCAGTTAACTTTCTCCCTTCTCTTCCCCTCCCCCAAGTATTTTTCAGAACATTAATGACATGAAGTAGGGAATATTCTTTAAATATTCCTTGCTGAAAGCTGATTATTTCTCCTAGAAATTTTTTAACCTCCATTATAGCAGTTTTAAAACAATTCAGAACACTTCACTTTATAGCATACAAAGAAAATAATATACATTAAAAATCGTACTATAAAGAAAAAAAATTCTTACTTGCAGTTAACTTTCTCCCTTCTCTTCCCCTCCTCCAAGTATTTTTCAGAACATTAATGACATGAAGTAGGGAATATTCTTTAAATATTCCTTGCTGAAAGCTGATTATTTCTCCTAGAATTTTCTTAACCTCCATTATAGCAGTTTTAGGTGGAATATAAATACATGACAGTGTAATCCACCTCCAACAAAGTCCAAAAAGTCCAATATTGTCCGATTTTCTTGTATTTCACAAAAATAATTATTGATTTGTAATCCCACATTTGTCAGTTTCCAAGTTACTGGTTTTATTCTTGTTCATCTCCATCTCCCAAATCCTTTCTCTGCTTCATTTTCAATATACTCTCAATTCTTCTAGCCAACTTTCATGCTCCCTTCTATCTCTCTAGCATTTTGTGTTGAAACATTGGGAAAGGTTTTACTGGCACAGTCTCTCTTTAGTCTTTATTACCAGAAAAATAAGAAGCAGAATCTCCTTCTGTTTCACAGCTCACTTTTTGTTGGACAAACGTTTGTATTTCCTTCTTAGCATGTACTTCATCAAAAAATATTTTTTGTCCCTCTGGGGAAGAATCTTTTGAAGATAGTTGGATACAGCAGTTTGAATTATATGCCTGCTTCTCAACATTCCCTGAATAGTGAAATAAATTCCTCTTCTGCATGGTGTACAGTGAGAAATCATTCTCTACAAATACTCTGCTGTCTCCCACTTTTAGTACGTTGTCCTTCTGCCACGGTTTTGTCAGAATAAATTCCTTCTTTTGGTAGGATTGCATCCTTACTATTAAAAGTCTAGGTTGCCTTCCCATGGCCATATTTGGAACATACACATGATATGCCCTTTTAATTAACAACTCTTGATGTGGAATACCAGTTCAGTTGCTTATTTGTGCTTTCATAAAGTTAATAGTCTGTTCCTTCCAGTTTCTCTGGCACAGCTGAAAATCTTAGGTTTTCCCTTCTTACTCTGTCTTCTAATTCTATTATTTTTTTAAACATCTCTTCTTAAACAGTTTCATATTCAGGTAGCCTTTTCTTCATTTCCCCCTCTGATTTTTGCAGTTTTATCACCTCATCTGAATATCTGTTTAAAGCATCTTCCATTTTCCAACCTTGTTTTGTTTGAGTTGATATACTCTATCTGTGCTTCATTTATTTTAAACAGGTCTTTGTGCATTTGCTTTATACTTTCATGAAGGTTACTGGAAGTCATGTCTGGAGCTTGCACTGCTTTTTGCTGAACAGCTGCAGTACTTTTCCCAGTCAGTGTTCTTCCTCAGCTTTTGTAGCTGATTTTCTTTCAGGTTCTCTGTATTTCCTTTTTCCTGGCATCAAGGCAGTGCAATTACTAGCCAGTTACTGAAATTTAGCCAGAAGCACAGAAGTCCAGTGGCCTTCTCTGCTGACTTTCTGTTTTCACACTGGGAGAGCTAGACTAAAGCTGTTTCTCAATGTGCAGCCATCTTGAAAGTCCAAAATTGTCAGTTTTTGGCTTTTTTCATCTAGTAGTATTTGTTAAAACTGACTGGAAGTATCTAACAAGGAAAAGACTTAAGTGTTGACTACCTTGGGTGCTATGTCTTTAGTCTAGGTAGAATGAAATTTGCCCCATAGCCGGTTCATTAAGTTATTTTAAATCAACACATATTTATATGCTGCCATTTTTCATGATTACTAGGACCACTGATGGAGGTCACTCATTCTGTTCAGATACACTTTCTTTTATGAATTTCTTTGAGTTCTGCCTCCACTTTAGACAACATAAAAAATTGCACTTTCCTGAGCATAGTCAATCCATACGGAACAACATTCATTTTTTTTATTTAATCTTTACTGGTCCGCAGCTAAGCAAACCGACTTTACCAACACATCTACTGAGAAATTTGTTCTGGCAGTTAAGCCCATTTCACATGAGCAGATTATTTATGTAAGGACACTCCAACACATAAACCCAGAAGTTAGACTAGTACTGCTTCTACTCAGACATGTCTATAAATATACCAACGTACTTGAGTTTGTCTGCAAGGCTAAAAATTACTGTCTCTGATGCATGCAACTGAAGACACTTCAAGAAACTTCTACAAGTAGCATGTAATATCACAATATAGTCATCCAGTGGATCAATCTTGCAACTCATTTGTATTCCATGAATAGTAAGTTTCATTTGTGTCTGCTTTGGTATCACCCATAGTAGTGACTGAACCCAGAAAAAAACACTTTCTGAACTCTGTTTTCAGAAACAACCTCTTACAAACAATGTGAATAGCAAAATCACCCTCCCTTTACATCTGTTACTCCTTCTGCCTCCTGCTGCACACTGCAGTGAATCAGCATAACAGTGGTTACACTTTTGCCAAAATAACACTCACTCTAATAATCATGCACTCACTTACTTTGCCCACTTTGCACACATTGTTTGCCATATTTAAATTAACATTTTGCTTCTTTACTTATTCTGCCTCTCTAACAATTGTATGGCTTTTTCTAAAGTTTAATTTACTTCCAAGTGAGTTTTGGATGTGCCTCTATATCAGTCAACTTAATCATAAATCTGTGGCTGATTTCTTTCTTTCATGCCATTAAATCTGCAAGGCTCAATCAATTCATACAATTGCTAACAAAAGCTTCAACACATAGAACTTAGGCTTGTATACATCTGTGGAAGCATATCATTTCAAGCGTGTGTGTATGTGTGAGAGTATTTATACATATATATATATATATATATATATATATATAAATATATATAAATATATATATATATATATATATATATATATATATATATATATGTATACCATGGATCTAATTAATTTCATTGAAAACTCATTTCACTGAAACTCTACTACCTAAGCACAATTCACTGAAAGCTCACTACACTGAAAACTCATTTGACAAACTAATTTCGCTGAAAGGTATATGCCTTGTTCCCCACTGTAGTGCGATCCTGGAATAAGTATAAATAGTAAGGGAGGGATACACAATCTCCCACATTGTGGAGTGTGGGGGGTGTAGTCCCCCACCTATTTTAAAAATTGTAAAACTATAGACATGGATACTTACAAGTTGAATGAATAATGCTTTCTAGAAGACAATATATACCCAAACAATGTGTGGGTCTACCCCACTCACACACCCCCCATTACTATATATACTAACTCCAATGAGCTTTCAGTGAATTGTGCTTAGGCAGCTAAGTTTCAATTAAATGAGTATTCAATGAAATGCAGTAGACCCATATATATATATATATATATATATATATATATATATATATATATATATATATAAATATATATATATATATATCCACAACTCATTTTTCCCATTTTTGCACATGAGGTCAGGGTGCCACTTCCACAATGACAATCAGCTAAAACCAAGCTTTACACCAGTGGGCAGCTAGCTGTACCCAGTAGTTCATCCAAACCATACGCACCACACACCACACACTCACACCTCTGGCCAATTTACAGTTTTCAATCCACCTACTGCATGTCTTTGGAATGTGGGAGGAAACCAGAGCACCCAGAGGAAAGATGGAAAGATGTACATGCAGACTCCACATAGAAGGCACCACTGCTGAGAATTAAACTGAAGAACCTCTCCACTGCATCACTGTGCCACTTATATGTGTGTGTGTGTGTGTGTATATATATATATATATATATATATATACACACACACACACACACACACACACACACACACACACACACACACACACATATGTACACACACACACACACACACACACACACACACACACACACACACACACACACATATATATATATATATATATATATATATATATTTATGGGATCCGGGCACATGCTCGACTAGCATATGTCCGAATCACAAAACATCGAACACACATACACAAAAGCACTTAACATCGAAAAGCACTTCTGTGTATGTGTGCCTGTTTCGTAGATCTGACTACAGTGTGGGTAAGGGAAAATTCCCTTTTCCCCACTGTAGTGCGATCTCAGAGTGAGAATATTAAAGTAGGGGGTGGGGTGCAGGGGGGTGAAGCCCTCCTGCAGAAACGTAGATTTTTTATTTTTTTGAACTACACATGCACGGAAATGCTTTACAATGTTAAGCACTTTCATGTATGTGTGTTCAATGTTTTGTGATTCAGACACATGCTAGTCGAGCATGTGTCCTAGACCCATACATATATATATATATATATATATATATATATATATATATATATATACACATATATACATATATGTTATTTTTTGGCACGAAATGTTCATTGAATTTACTAATAAATGTTTAATATTTAATAATCTGGTTCACTGAAAATGAAAAGGAACTATATATTGCCTCAACTTTTTCTCCATTGAATATAACAAAGTATTTACCTAGCTTTACATGGATTAGTTATCTAACATAGTCACTACTGGTCCTGCCCCCAGCTCAGATGAGTACATCTCAAGTTAAAATACTTGTTTGCAGTAAAATGGCTTACCCTGAGCTTGGTGGATGCCATGTAACTTGGTGTAATTTTCTGACACAAATGACATTTTTGTCTTTAATTCTTAAAGACAATCCTGTTCTGATACCATGGCATGATGCACACCTCTGCTAATCTAATAATGCTGATTATTAAAAAAAAAAAAAATTGCTGCGGTGGTATGGCGGTAGCATTGTTACCTCACAGCAAGAGGTTCTCCCGTTCGATTCTCGGCTGGGCTTGGGAGTGCCTTCTGTGTGGAGTCTGCATGTCCTCCCCGTGGTTGGGTAGCAATCAAAAGACATGTGTGCGTAAATGGGCGTGCCTTCGTTGAAGGTTGGGCGTCAAGCTGGCACCTCGGTGTTTCGTAAAAATCAACTGGCAATCATTAGCGGACCAGAGTTCCGCTGTGGCGACCCCTTACTGGGAAAAGCCGAAAGACAAACAACAACATTAGTGTTCTTAAAATTAGGATACACCAGCATTTTATTCAAACAGGTAACTCTTACTTTCTACAAAATGACATCTACGTAGAAATGATGTTAACAGTTCAGTCATCGCAAAAACAATGACACTAGACATTAGATGCAATACATGATGGGATATACGCATTTTATATATAAAAGTCTTCAACTGGCAATGGCTATAGCACACATCCACAATGCTCAAATGGCTCCACTGACCATCACAATCTTATTTTCTTATAAAGAGAACAGAGTGGCCTGTAACAGCCAAAGGCCTAAATATAATGGTAGACTGAATGACTGTTTTTTAATCAAAAGCATTCCATTTTTACCCTCCCCAATTCTTGGGCAAGCAAACATGAGCTTAAGAAAATGTATGGCTACACACACATTATGCATTTTTCTCTAGGGCAGAACATAAACAGAGGGTTATCTGTTTTGTTACATAAATCATCTTGGGTTTTAGGATAATACTGCATATGCAGCTACTCCTGTCAACCAAAGGGATAACGCAAACTACTTAATTCTAGTAACACTGTCTTCCACTCCCTATAAGAATCCAGTAAGGGTAAATTCCACAACTGATAATATAAAAAGGAGGAAACCACAAGACCGCCACTGCTTATATTGTTGTTTATTCTAAGCAGTCTTTTCTCTTCACTGAGTCAACCTAACTTGAAGTATACACTTTTGTTATTGCAATTAATATTTATATTTATTTTCTTCATAGTTGCAGTTACAAACCATAAATAAACAAATGCTCTGGCTAGTGAATGAATATGTGTACAGATATTTAAATTTGTTTCACTCATTAAGACTCCACATTTTAACGAGATGCAGAGTTTATTGAAGTAGTCACATCTGCCTGAGGATGATATACTACTCAACATTTCTTTAGACCCTAAGAAGCTGTTTTTGAATTTTTTTACCAATTAATGTCAGTCTGGAAAATATATTTGAAATCTTGCTGGACAGTTTAGGCTCAGTCTTATAACCCTAATTCCATCATAAATTGCACACATTTTCTGCCTAATTCAATTTGCTTTATAACAAAAATTGTCAGAATAAAGTATTTTACTCAGGTGAATACTTAAGTTGCTGTGCTAGTGTGAGGTATATTTTTCTCTTAAAATATGGGTTGCAAAGCATTTAAAATGATCTTAGTGCCTTAAGTTGACTAGAAATACTATTAGATCTTTATGCTAGAATAATAGTTCTGTTTGCAGTTTTACTGTTAGCTGTTGTCTGTGGTGTCCGCTTTAGCTGCACACAGAGATGATTTCTCATAAATATCTGCAAATGTGACTGAAAACATTCTGTTTCAATCAATAAACAAACCCAAAGTTCAGTTCTATTCCTATGCGTAAGAAATACTGCAGAGATTTCCATGCAACAGCAGGTAACAATGCATCTCTGTAGCAGTTATTCAGGGACAAAGCTGTTACTAGAGGATGGTAAATTTGAGCTACTTTTTGTATTCATCACACAGTTCTACAAACAAATTTATCAGTTTCAAGGATACCGTTTTAATTTTCAGTTACATTTATACATACGTCAATCCCTGTATGCCTCATTTTTGTTACATTACCATTTGCTAATCTGACAAATACACATGTACAGACATCATTTTCCTCGGGCTAACTGCTTTCCCTTATTTCAGTAGCTCCAAGCTGTGCATATGTTCAATAATATGTTTTGTAAGTATTCAGTCAAAGTACATTACTAACTACAGTAACCATAGATATAGGATGGTTCCTTTTGTTCGCAGCATTATAATGAAAATTACCAGTCCATTGTCCAATGCGTAGAATTTAAGTTTTCTTTATTAACATTTCCAGATACAATATAATATGTTACTTTCTGTTTGATGCTTATTAATTAGTATTTAATGTTTAGTTTATACCCCTGGGTTTCTGTAGTACCATTAATGGCTACAATATATGTTATTTTGCTACTTATTACATAATCTTAGAAATGTATTTTAGAGATTGTTTTTTATTCAAATTGCTAATTGTAATTTCATATATTTCTAATTTTTGCTTATTGTTTAATACAATTATGTATTATAATTATCATATGGTATAGTTAATCCCAACAGGCACTATACCAGATACAGCAAATGTAGCAGTCATACATTATTACATTTTCCTACCGAACTATACTGAAAATTACCAGCTTCCTGTTCAGAGTACAGAATCAAGTGTTTAATTTAAATTGCCTGTTGCATTATGGTATGTTATGTTTCATTTGCTGCTCAGCTTTTCAGTTACATCAGCATTTTACCAGTTCCCAGTATTAAAGGCTGCATTTGTATTGCCGAATGAATGTTTTTATTTTAACAAGCTTTTTATCTCACTAACTCTCTAAACATACCAATTTCTCCCTCGAGTACTAAATAAGGGATACTGTCTCCCTTCCTCAGAGATATTCAATTCCTCGGGCCTTTTCAGTGTACAAAAGGGCCAAGGAGAAGCAGGAACTGAAACCCCTTGAGGAGGCCTTAATGACAGCAAAGCATTAAATAACCCCTGAATAAAGGTCTGCCACTCACTTTGTGGATCCCTAGGAGCAGAAGAAACATGTTTAGTTTTCTGTTTCTTTTTTAAGGGAACGTCCACCCTAGAAAACTGAGAAGGTTCTGATTCAAGACGGCATTCCACAACCATAGTAGGAACTTCTTCCCTAAGAAGAATCTGCAGAACCCCCTAGACTGCATCAAAAACAATCAACTGTGGTTCCCCTGGAAAGTCCAAAATAGACGCCTGCAAAGCCTCATTGGATGTGCTGTCCATCAGATCCTCACTGGCCTCCAACCTGGACATGGCAGAGAAATCTGACAACACAGCCAGGTGAGCCTCCAGGTTTGTACCAAGCCTGGGAGAAACACCCGGCAGAGACTGGACAGTGGAAGATTCCAGTCTTACCTTTTTCACTTTCTTCTTCCCTGATGGCTGACCCTCGGGTTTTCAGGATGAAAGCCTGACAAATCGAACAAAATGTATGGTTGTGAGAAACTCCTACGCAAAAAAGGCACTTGTGGCAGTCTTTATGGGGAATCTGTCTCCCACACTGGCATTTCCCCTTCCTAGATGACATTAACCTCCCCCAAATAGCACAAAACATTCAAGGGAAAAAAAAAAAAAAACAACTGCATACTTATCTGTAATGGTAATGGTGAGGACTTCAGAAAACAGGAGTAATCACCAGAATACAAACATAAAGAAAAAATGGCAGATAATGGATGGAGGCAAACAGAATGACAGTTAAAATCAGGGTTTGGATTGGTGGCAAAGAAGTTCTGAGGATGGTACGTCCGAACATCACCTTTATGCCCTACGCTACACGAGAAGCATTTAGGTGAATGTAAAGACATCAAGCATTCTCTAGATAAGGCTGTGCATTAGCACAAATTTCTTGATGAAATAATATATATAAAATCCCTTTACAATTTCAACAAAAAAACTAAATCTGAACAAATACATAATAGTTTGGAATGCAAATACTTTAATGGTAACAGTTAATTTTTAAAGGACCATTACAAGCAAATGATAAAAAACATATATTTTTTTATCTTGCCATGAATTACTGTGATTTACCAGTGTGATTTGATGGCAAACTAAAAGGGTGCAGTACAGTGCCGTGCAGTGCAAAAACAAATCTGCACCCTGCAACAATATGTGCGGTGCAAAGTACAGAGCTTATGTCTGCATTTCTGGCACCAATTTATACATGATGGCCTGGGGCTATAGTCACATGATATGCCCAACTAAGCATACAACTATGTCAAAATACAGCAAATGCACACTAATGTCTCCGGTTATGACCAACATCTTCCACACTCAAATAAGCATTTCACAACAAAACTACACAATAGAGTTATAATTCCTAGTTCACCAGAATTTGCCCTCAGTTTGAGATTAGTGTTTTCTAGAATGATCTTATTAAAAGAGATTTGGTTAAAATAATTTTTCATACAAGCAAACAACACACAGATGCATGCGTGCATGCACAGATACACACACACACACACACACACACACACACACACACACACACACACACACTCAATATGTTAAGCAAGATGGGCTGCTGAAACCTGTCTAGTGCATGCAGTCTTTCCCTGATTTCAAAGTACATGCTGTCACCAGCCAGATTAATATGGAATTACTGTATACACTCCCATAGAACATGAATCTCTCTCCAAAAAGAGCAGATGCAAACAGTTGCACGAGTGCTGGGAGATCACCCTTATAAACAAATAAAACTCTTGCCACCATTTTTTACTAATGAATAAATAAAAAACACTTATACTCGACAAAAAATCGTGTAAAAGCATGATAAGAATAATTAAACATGCAATCAGCTTTATGACTGCACAGGAACATTAACAGATGTTAGATGGATAGCTAGAAAAAGAGTAAGTTGGCATTCCTTACAATATGGACACCTTATCTGTGACAGTGGTGCAAACTGTACATCATTTTAATCTATACACAGTACTGATGGGCATGGTGATGGGGTACTACTATAGTACACAGCGCATGTCAGGTGACAGTGCATGAGCCTTAAATCTACACCACCACCACCAGTTCATGGACATTCGGAACCCATTCTGCAAGGCTTACTGATCAGGTTGCACCTACATTTTTATCTTTGTCTCATTTCTAATTTTGTCCCATGCCTATCATGTCCTAATCAGTCTTAATTCTACCACATTCTTGAGAAAACTGTGTCTAAACTCTTAATAATTCCCTAAGCATTCAGTAGCTGCAGGTGATGCACTATCAGATTACCAGATTTTGTGTGTACTGACTAAGAAAAGCAGCTTTTATTTTCTTTAATTTACATTCCCTGTAAAAAAAAAAAAAAACACCACTGATTTCGTATTTGATTAGAATTCATCAAGTACGTAATCTAAAGTAAAAAGGAAAATCAAGGGCACCTTTAGCATGTGCTAGTGGAATAGTGGGAGAAAAGCCCTGACTGCAGCAGAGGCAATCTACGTTCATGACTGAGTGGTAGAGAATGTTATCTGTGGTGCAACTGGGACTCTAGAGTATAGGGAGTTTTTTAGCAGCTAAGGTTTCATGCAACAGTCTTCTCTGGTATTAATAATAAGTGTACTGTATATATGCAGTCTATATATATATATATATATATATATATATATATATATATATATATATATATATATATAACAAATATATATAGACTGTATAACAGAAGAAAATTATGGCAAAAATTAAGAAGTGCAGTACCCAACAGGTAAAAACTCACTTGTCAAGCTAAACAAGCAACTCAGTTGTAAATTAAATATTATCTCAAAGAACATTGTATTCTATACCACACTCTGTATGCATTCAGCAAAGGTCACAGTACTAATACTGCAATAGTGAGACCTGTGCAGTATATACAGACACATTTTAGGAAGGGTCTTTATGCTATCACTTTTTTTTACTTCAAGGCACTTGATATGATAGATCATGTTATGCTGAAATAGAGACAATTGCTTTCAGTGCTGCAGACCTTGAACGGATTGACATGACAAACGCTCAAAATCTGCTACATAGGATAATACTAGTTGAACATCTTGTAGTACAAAAACAGGAGTACTAAAAGGACTCATTCTTGGATATTTGTTTTCTTCTTTATTCATAAATGATGTATACTTGAAACTATAGTGAACTGCCGTTATCAAGGACCATCTGTCAACTGTTGTACATCGCAGCATACAGTCACTCACGCACACAGGGGGATGCACTTTGCTTCAGTGTACGAGTGATGCTGCGATATATCACAGCAGTTGACAGATGGTCCTTGATAACAGCAGTTCACAGTTGTTTAGAGTCACTCTGTTTATAACAAAACCTTAGCACACTGATCTTAAATAAAAAGAAAGTAAATCATTTTAGCAGACAACAAGCAGAAGGCAGTTTATCATTTCCATAAATCAGGACTGTATCATTATAAAAAACATTTATTTTAAACAAATGTTGACTCTAACTTTACCTTAAAAGAGAGAACCTAAAGAACATTACTCAGAAACAGAGCGCACTGTACATAGTAAAATGGCAACTGATGGTGGAAATTCACTTATTTGTATACTCCATATTGCCCCGTACTGCTTCCACAGGTACTGTTTAGATCTCTAATTATAGATGAATTAAAATTCAGGCAGACTTTAGAACTGACTCACAGTAAAATCCTTCATTTTGCAGCTAACCTCTTATCTGGTACTCATCACTGACTCAAAATAAACAAAAAAGTTGTAGGGTCACGTGGATCTGTTAAACTGAATGAAATATCAACATGCCATTTTTAGTGACTTGCTTATTTACCAAATGGAAAGTACTAACTTGGGATTTATGCTTAAACTGGTGCATGATATTAGAAAGCTCACACTTAATAATAAGATGTTCAGTAATTACACAAAAACACCCTCCAAGTCTAGAGACATATCTCCTTGTCATGCTTGTTCTACCCTTTTAAATAACCTACCATAATAGTATCTCAAGTTGGCTAAATTCCTCCCTGTGCCACAGATGTGCAGTACATCTGCTCTTTTCCTTACTGACACCCTAACTGAATTTCACAATGACAGCTTTTCAGCCTCTAACCTGTCCTGTCCTGAGATTTAGACAAGCTTACTGAATAGTGAAAGCCTTCAATCTCTAGATTTCCACAGCACGGTAAGATTGAGCCATCCACAGTAGCTCTCCTGCTACAGCCTTAGGCTGGTGCTAATCACAGAGTGAACAGCCCATCTCTGTCTGGTGAAGCTGCATGCAAATGTGGCAACCTGGGGGTGAAGCTAATGCTAATTAGTCATGTTTGTTCCCCCAGAAATGGTGCAGGCAGCAGAATAATGCAGTAAAGCAGTACAGAGAGAGAATCACTCTACAGAAGTATTCATTTATTTATTTTTGTGAGGAGGAAAAATTGCATGCCATCAAAACTCGACATACACCTATTCACCTCTATGGATGGTTCACTGTGCTACCACGATGCATGGGCTAGTAGGAGGAACACTAGCACAGTAAGGTCTCACTAAGCATTGTTCTGTTCAGAGCTATAGTAATTATCTGCTAATGAGATGTTTCTTTGTGCATCAATCCAACATTCTCACCATTGTGGAATTGGCAGACTTGCATTAGCCATCTAGTGTTGGTGGTAGAAATGACTGTTAATCCACAGGCTTGTCTTTTACTTTTAATCTAGCAATAAATGCTATGTATTTTTCTTCTTGGTTTTTCTTCAGATATATTTTTCTCATTATTTGATAGTAATTGTGTAGTGTGTTATGTTTTATATATATGCTGATATGAACAATGTCACTGTGTGATGAGCTCTGTGCTATTATCTGTTATCTAATACACGGAGTATCTTTCATATGTAATAGGTAACTTAAATGAGATTTAAACTTATGCATTTATGTACAAATTGGAACTTCATATGGTTAAGACCACAGGTTCAACTTTCCAAAAACATGAAGCATCTGTATGGAAATCACAGTACACTGGGGTTCAGTGAATTTAACCTTTTCCACACTGTAGTGCTTCATATGCCTAGATGGTAGGGTAATATTTTTTCATGAGACAGAAAAAAGAAACAGACACCTTGGAGAAGGCAATGATCTAGGGAGAGAACAGCAGGCAATGGGGAACAAATGGAGGAAACCTAGAACCTTTTGCCCCCACTTCACCCTACCATCTGTGCATATGAACAGAAATGTGAGAATGATATACATAGAACTCTAGCTAAACCTTGCAAGAGGAAATTTTATAACCTCACACAAGAAGAACTGTCAGCTCTAAAATGAGTCAAAGAATACAAGACAAGAGCAGGTATGAAAGCAGACAAATGTGGTGGAATCTTCAGTACAAACAGTGAGAAATGTAATCAGAACATTGAAGAAATGCTAAGGAATCAAAATTTGTACAAGGGAGTAGATACTGAACATGTCACAAAAGCTTACAAGGTCATTGACATCAAAGTGGGTAAGCTTAACTCAGAGGGAGGGATTTCTAGATGAGGATTTGCATAGCTTTGTGACAGTCCCCCACTCTAGGATACCGCAACTTTTTGGCATCCCAAAAACCACGTGGATATGTGGAAAATCCTCCTTATCACCCAGTGGTAGCAGGAGGTGGTTCAGCCACTGAAACCTTATCCATTTATATGAAATTTAAGATTAAACAGCTCACTAGGAGTGCTCCCTCCATTTTAGACCCAAATGATTTCTTGAAAAAAATCAAAGAAATAAAATATACAACCGGAGGCAATAATTGTCATGATTGATGTTGGAGGCCTGTACACCATTCCTCCCCATAACTACTGTATTGATGCTGTGAAAGAGTACGTGGACTGAAGGACCAACACCACCCAAAAAGAAATTAAAGCTACTGAGAATATGCTGAATTATATAGACTTTCAAAGAATTTCAGAAATATTTCTAATACCTCTACAGGATCTGTTGCCATATTTCTTATTATAGGCTCTCTAAGCTTGGGAACAGCCCTTTCTACTTTCTGCTCCCTGAGTGCTAAAAGTTTTTGTGCTCTAGAGTTATTACCAAAAAACAGATACTTAACAGCAATCTTTCTAAACTCATGCATATTACAGAGGTATTCCCTTATTTTGTGTTTAGCATTCTGCAGTTGCTCCCCTTTTTGTTCTGTGAGCTTCCCCCTATTCTGCAACACTGTAACATGTGTCAGTCCCTCTAAATAGTTCTTGCTACTTCTTAATCATATCTCCCTTTCTTTTATTTCCACCTGTTAATAGTGTTAGGGCAGAATTCAAAAATAGCCCAGCCATGAGCAGTAAGGCTGTGCAAAAAGGCCCTTATGAAACAATTGCTTTAACTAACATTTCAGAGGTACATTAGCTGCAATGAGGAAAGATGCCATTATCAACTCATTTGCATGTCTCTAAATTATTCTGTGATTACAGCAAATGGTAATAAGCACTTTGCTGTAGTAATCACTGCTAGCATACATTATGTTGGCAAAGGCATTCCCCTCAATCAATCCCCAATACACATACACACGTTCAAACACACACAGAGACACACACAGACACACAAACACACACACCCCACTCACAAACATGCACATATACCACTCAGCTGTCCCTGATTGAACAGTACATCTATAATTTTGACTCTTATAAATAGTATCACTTAGCACAGATGAATGCAATCAATCAATAATGTCAGACATTTCATACAATGTATTCTGTCAGTTGCATCTTCTTGTTGCAAAGTCTGCTGTTTCACTTTTTCAGTAAGTTACAATAATATTTAATAAGTATATCTGGTGTCTAGCATCCCACACCCAAAATTTCGGCCAGTGCTCTCACTAGCCTGGGGAGGAATTTTGAGAGGTATGGAAACACCCCCACCCTCACTTGCATACAAACACACATGCATGCGCACACACACCCACACACACACACACACACACACACACACACACACACACACACACACACACACACACACACACACACACACACACACACACACACACACACAGAAAAAAAACACACAGAGCCATAGCTTGCTCTTATAGAATCCAGGACCGTTTCACAATCTGTCAATCCTCAGCTATAAAGTAGGAAGCAAAAAAAAAGAAAAAAAGCTTAATGATGAACTGGTTAATGCTCCTAAAACTCAAGAGCTAACCAGGTCCATTTCTGTTCCCTGTCCCTCAGAGCTGCGGGGGAAAAAGGTCCACAGTCTGATTGATTGGCTGGTGCGCCTTGTGAAGATTGGGGAAAGATGGGCAAAGGCTGCCAGCCTAGTCAAATAGAATTTGATACATAATTCTATCATTTGTAAATATAAATGTAAAATACAGGCTTGTGTTCTTAAATGAAAGAAAACACTGGAAAAGGAGAACTTCAAAATTGTAGCAACATTGCCATCTGCTGTAAGGAAAACTAAGCCAAGCATTTCATCTGTTCTTTTGAAGTTAAAATTATGTCTTGTATACCCTTTTGATCTAAATAGTGGTGCTGAAGAGGCTAACTGAACACATTTTTTCTATTGTCTTAACTTAAGGAATAATTACTAGAGTGTACATGTGAAATGTATTTTATTGTTGTAGCTTCCTGAGCAGGTGTTAGATTGTTAAATAATGCAGCCTTTTGGCCCGAGAACTCCAGACTATGTGTCAAAATGATGTAATCTGGGAGGGCCCAGCAGAAATGTGTTAGTGATTTTAAAAACTATTGTTGAGAGACAGACTATAAGCATTTTGATCTTGATATCCAACTCTCAGCACTGCCTTATGCTTTCTTTATGTAAGTAGTATCATAGGAGTATGTTTTCTTGTAGTAATAGTTAGGAACTTAGAAGAAAGTTAGATTGTTTTTTTCTGTTATATCAGAACTTTCCTACTGTATTGTTTTAAGTTTCTGTGTGATCTCTGAACTCTTAGATATCATTGTGGTGTAGTAGTATTGTCTTGTGTTTTTAATTATTATTAAATATTTTATAAACACTTTACCTGTGGCTGGTTTGTGTAAAGATAAGTAAGCTCTAGAGTACATTGCATATTTATAGAGTTTATTGTACAAAACCACTCTAATAAGCCTTAGACTGATTAGTCACATTACCAATTGGATAATAATATTGCACAGCAATAATTGGACACCCTTTTAAGGGTCTTTGGGTAGCTGATAAGTATTAGCTGGTGGTGGCAGAAATTACTACCGTGTAGTCTGGGTAAATGGGCACAGCTGGAGAATCTGTGTCAGCCTTTTGCAGAAGTGTCTGTGAAGTTGTATAAATACTTATCTCAAAGTGTGTGTGGTGTGTCAGCTACCTGGGCAGGGACACGAAGCACTGGTGGGACAGAGAGGGTACTGGAGGTTAGCTTGCCAGCTAGGCTGAGATCTGGAACCTATAGCTGTGCCAGTGGGGTGTCTTACTGGGGACCTGGGCAGCAAGGGAGCAACCAGCCCCAGACTGACTGTGATCTCTGTGTGCACTTAAGGGAAATTGTACTTTACTGTGTGTATCTGTTATCCTTTCTCCTATATGAGATGTCCTCCCTAGTGTTAGTGGAGAGGATTGAGGCTCCTTGATTGCTGGGCCAGGGCACGGCCATCACATAGTGGTTGGCAGTGGTTGTGATAAGATATGCTCACTTGTGGTTTGCAGTGATGTGGGCAGAGTGAATCCTGTAGCTTATGTACAGTAATATCTGAAGGTGTTTTGTACTCTAATACAGCCACACAGTGAATACTCGTTAAGATCATAATTGTTTTATTTCTTTTGTTAGCTTAGTTAGTCAGGGTGAGCAGGCAGCATGTCAGCAGAGGAGTATGGAAAGCTGACAAGGAGCCAGCTGGTGGAGATGTGCCAGGCTAGGGGATTGGTGCATGGAAACCTAAATAAGCCAGACCTGATTGCAGCCTTGGTTACAGCTGCATCAGAAAACAGCATCCAGGAGGACAATCAGACTGGCAGTGGAGATACAATATCCTCGGAGAATGGATAGCTCAACCTTTCTGTAGTAGACTTTAAAATCCAGCTGGAGCTAAAGAGACTTGAGTTGGAGGCCAGGCATTTGAAGATAGAAGCCAGAGAAAAGGAGCATCAGAGGAAGCATGAGAGGGAAATGCTGACTCTTCGCCAGAGTCATGGTGGTAATGGGGAAGGGAGTAACTGGACCCCAGAAGCACAACATGTCAGTAAATTTCTTCTGCAATTTAAAGGGGGATAATTTTAATAGTTTAATTTATATGTTTGAGCGGGTATACAAATAGTATAGTGTTGACCAAAGGCTCTGGGTACAGTTCCTGACCCCCTTACTCCATGGGAAATCTGTAACTTTTATAGGAAAAATGCCTGACTCTGTTTTGATTATACTGATGTAAAAAAATGTCTTTTAGAATGTTTTAAGATAATACCTGAAATGTATAGAAAAAAGTTTCATGAGCATAGATGCAAAGGCAGATGAAAATGTATGTGAATATGTTGCTGAACTGAGCACTTATTTTCATAGCTGGGTGAGTGGATGCCATGTCAACACTTTTGAAGGGCTGGCAGACCTTTTGGTGAGGGAACAAGCCCTTAGCACTTTGCCTGAGGTCATGAGGATCTGGTTAGCTGATAGACAATGTGCTACTTCAGATGAGTTGGGGAAGAAGGGAGACCTATACCTGGCAAGCAGGGCAGCCCTGCACAGGAAGGGGACCCCCAGTACTGCTTATGGTTCAAAAGGAACCAACAGAATCTGCCAGTAGTAGGGGAATCCACTAGTCAAGGTACACTTCCAGGAGCTAGGGTTAAATGTTTTGAATGCAACCAGTGGGGCCATGGGGCATACAGGTGTCCACAGAGGCAAGGTGGGGAACCAAAGGTGAGGAAGCCAGTAAGAGGGAAAGACAAAATGCCAACAGTGGTTGTCTTGAGACAACAGGAGTAAGGAACTACCATCCTGCAGATGTCCTGAGAGGAAAGGATTTGGATGAGGCAGTACCATGTACGTATGCAGTTACACACAGTCAGGCTAGGAGACAAGCATGTGGGTCTGGTAGCCTGGGGGAGGCCCAGACAGACCGTATACTTGCAGCCAGGACTGGTGAGGTGGTTACTTCAGAGAGTGAGCTACTCTGTAGCAGTGAAACTGAAGGTGAGCCACAGCTGCTTGTAGGTACTGATGTTCCCTTAGACAGGGTAACTGCAAAGGTAGAGGTGAGTAGTAGCACCCAGGCTGACAGTGAGGTACCACTGTCTGAGGATGCCTGACTTCCTGTGGAAGGGGAGCATCTTTTCCTTTTCTTTTAAACTTTAGCAAGACACTTGCTACACCTTTTAGCATAAAGTGCTGCAGTCCTGCACAAGAACAATAGTAAAATTCTTGTCTGCATTAGTATTCAGAAATGCTGGTACTAAAGCAGCAGATATCTGGAGGGTTGACTCCCCATATAGAGAGTCCCATGCAGAAAAAAACATGTGCAGTGTTTACTATTTAATTCTCTTCTACATATCCACTGTTTTCAATGAGTAAGTTCAATATTGCCCTACCTATTAAGGAGGTGCTTCTCATTTTGCAGAGATTTTGGCATAAAAGAGCTGTTTAATACAATTGTATTTGTAAAAGGTTCTGCCAGATTTGGTTCTGCTAAATATCACTGAGCTAACACACACACACACACACACACACACACACACACACACACACACACACACACTTCCACTGGTCCACTAAACTCCCTGGCATTTACCTCTAATATGACTTCTCTCATTGAAAATAACGAGTGAATATGAACTTTTGGCCATGTTAACTAACACATCTGAGTGGTTGTATGAATGACTTGGCTGTGTAAATCACTTGCCACAGGCATTTCCAGGGGAGAGCACATGACTCATCATATACTACTCCCCTGGAATACCTCTTTTACATTTGCAGTAAGCCAGAGAGACAGCCCAGTGCTACATATCATCACATACAGGCACTGAATGGCTGCACCCAGCAGTACATAGGGCTTGCCTCTGGCAGAAAATTTCTGAATCCTACGGTTAGCTCACTGCAAGGGTGACACAAAACATGGGAAATGGAATATTTCAAAACACATACAGGGTTTAATTTCCAGACCTAAGCTTTGTTTGCTGTACTGCTGATTAAAATACTTCAGTGTTAATATGCTGTATTTATGATTCTTCCCTTTGACAAAATTGTCAAAGATTTTATGCTAGATTTATACAAACTTGCCTTGTAAGACAAATTACAATATAATCCATGTAAACTTGGCAAATGAAAATATATTCATTAGTGTAGCAGGGGATAATAGTGGACTTTCTTACATCACCCCTTTGTCGACATGAACTATCAGTTTGAAGTGTCCATGGCATACATAAGCTAAAGCAATTGTTACAAACTATTGAGGCAACCAAGTTCATAGGTTTATAGGTTCATTAGTTGTTATTAGGATAATGAGCATTAGGGCCCGCACAAACATTGCCGCACACCACAAACACATTTGGATCCTGGGTATCATGGGCATCTCTATACAGGGGGGTATGTTAGTAGGACAATACTTTTATTATTGATAGCCTCTGTCCAGAAGGGGTATGGGGCCAGACCAGGGGTAAATTTATGATTTCCCATACAATTGTCATGGTTTTGTTTGAATAGGGTTAGGAATGAACTCTGTTTTACATGGATGGGGAGCCTATTCCATAGTGCAGGTCCTTTGTGACACATATCTATCTCTCCAGTATGTTCTGTTTATGTCACAAGTTAAGTTCAGATCCCTAGATCTAGTGTTTCTGGTGTTGTTTGTTAGCAGAGTATTCAGCTCTCTTCCCTATTAATTTCAAAGTGGGATAAATCATATGACACACTAACTGCTTTATCTTTTATCATTTAGGTACTGAGATGGTGCTGACAGACTTAGTAAAAGTTCTGCTGTTGTCTTTGACTATTTATTTCTTTGTTTGTTAACCAGGTGAGTGGGTTGATGCAGTACCTTTTTCAACCACAACTCAGGCCACAAGAAAAACATGGGAGACATCAAAAAATAAACACAGGCAATCACTCTAAGGACATAGCAGGCTAAAACCCTGACTACTGCCCAGATGACCCAGGTTTGATTAACACCTCAGGTTTCTGAAGGAACAACTGGGGAGAATGGGGATGTCTATTCCAGAGGGATTGTATTGGACTGGGCTTGTTCCTATGAGATCTGGTGGAAGCTGGGTCTCCAAGGACATAACGGGTAGGGATGTGGCATTAAGGGGATTGTGGAGGCATGACTGCCCTGTGGCTGGAAGTTTGAATGCACTCATGTAGCCCTCCTGTTGCCACCCAGACAGCATAAGTGATGTTAGTGCAAGGGGACAGAATATTAGGCCATGAAAAAGACATCTCACCAACTGCAATATGATGGCTGCAGTTGATTTGTCTGCTCCACTGAGTGCCTGCAGGTGCGTCCCTCCAGAGCTTTGTCATAGAGTAGAAGCTCTGTATGCAGGATATTCATCCAGTAGGGAGATTGTCTCATTGTGGGTCACACCAGGAAACCTGGAGGCAGAGTATTAGGTGTGGGTATGGGGACATGAAATCAACAGTGGTGGAATGAAAAACTAGAGCAAAAAACATACAGAATAGAACTAGAGCAAAAAAAACATACATAATAGCAGGTCTGCATAAGATAATACAAGTACATTAGGAATTGGCAGTTGATATGAAGAGGATATTAGTTACTATTTACAACTGGATATTATTTGCAGTAAGGTATGCATAAGAGATCAGCATACTGTGCATTGAATCTTTATGTGAAAACACCTTCTAAGTAGTGTAACAGAGGTGCTGAAAGGCTATTATGTTCAAAGTTAAATATACAGAGTTCATGTAAGTGAGTAAGTGGTGCAATAGAGGTTCTGAAAGGGTACTATGTTCAAAGTTAAATATACAGAGTTCATGTAAATGAGTAAGTGGTGTAATAGAGGTTCTGAAAGATTACTATGTTCAAAGTTAAATATACAGAGTTCATGTAAGTGAGTAAGTTGTGTAACAGAAGTTCTGAAAGGCTACTATGTTCAAATTTAAATATGCAGAGTTCATGCAATCAAACACGAGTTATAAGGAAACACAACCAATGTTATTAATAAAAAGCAAAATTTGAAACAATGAGGTCATTGTGACTGATATGATATTCCTGTTAAGTAAATTATGCAAAACCTGTAAAGCAAATACATTTAAACTCTAACAAGAGAGCTTAAGTTGTCATGTTCTTTACGTAAGGCTTTTGCTCAGAGTTTACTTCACTGATCTACACTGAATTTTTGTGTAATGTTTCCACACAACCAAAGAAGAAAGTGTGTCTTCCTGGAGGTTGGACACTCCCTACTTAAAGGAGGGGGTGACACAGAGTCATACACATAATGTTACAGACTTTTATATATTGTATATAGGTGCTCAGATGCTGAGGAAATGCATTTTACAGCCTTACATGATTGAACTGTGCATGCAATTGGTTGGACAGTTAATAAATACAGATCTGCACTTACATTTTATTTTTTTTTATTTATTTATTTAACATTTGTTGACCGGGAATGTCCGACTAGGTTCCACAGATCCTGTTTTGGGAGAAATGCTCCAAATGCATGTCTTTGGAATGTGGGAGGAAACACAGAAGGCACCCCAGCAGAGAATCGAACCGGAGAACCTCTTGCTGTGAGGTGACAATGTTAACCACTGCACCACTGCTGCTTACTGAATGCATGCCCAGTGTTTAGAAGGAGAGTATTGCTATGTCATTGAGGACTGGTCACTAAATAATGACATACATTTGAGTTTCAGACTTTGCATCCTTTGGAAAATGCATGCTAACACAAATCCTATTATTCCAGCAGCTTCTTAAATTTATAAGAGTAATATTTAAAATCTGACCCTGTTTTGGGGCTTTGCTTAGATTTCTTCTGCTATGAAGTTGAGAGGTATGTTTGTTGAAAGCACACACTTCAGTTGCATTATGCATGCTGCTCGCATGATTGCTTAGTGTTGGCAGCACACACGTTATATTCTGTATGCTGAATCCATGTGCTCACTGTTGAAAGTACACTGTTATGTTTTATATGCTGACTGAATGTTTTCCTATTGTTGGAAGCATACGCTTGATACATTTCCATGCTTCATGCTCAGTGCTGGACACAAATTGTTTTGTTACATTTCACAAGCTGAATGAATGAATGTGATCTTTGTGCTGGAAGAATGCTCCTTTGTTTCATTGTATAGCTTGCTCTAGACAGGTGGCTGGTAGACAGTGCTTGCTAATGACCAAAGTGATAATCATACATGCTGCTCAGGAAAGGAGGAAGTTTACAGAGTGACAGTAGGTGATTGCTGTTGCTAGGTACAACAGATAATGTCACCTGATCAAGAGTGCACTTATTGACACCTGACCAAACTAATGGTGTGTATTTTGTGGTGAGCTTCCCTATTTGTTTATTTTTTATGTAAATGCACTTTGTATCAGGTGAGTGTATGTCAGGGAAGTGTAGCTAGTAAAAGAAGCCATTTTTCACTAAAGGTTATCTTTGGTATATTTTGCTTAGTGAAATGTTGTTGTTGTTGTTGTTCCCTCTGCTTTTCCCGGTTAGGGGTCACCACAGCGGAACTCCGGTCCGCTAATTATTGGCAGTAGATTTTCACGGTGCCAGCTCGACGCCCAACCTTCAATGAAGGCACGCCCATTCACACATGTCTTTCGAATGCCACTCGACCGTGGGGAGGACATGCAGACTCCACACAGAAGGCGCTCATTTGAAAACATGTTTACATTTAAAAATGCTGTGAGTCCCTTAATAGAGCTGTAGAGTAACCTGCTTCACTCTTATATCCTTTCTTCTGTCCTTGACAGTCCCTAAATATTTTATCCTCCAGCAGACACACACTAGCTTTACCACTTCTGAAGGGTTTGCCTATAGTAAGGTTACAGTCTTGATGCAGTTAAACATATCTCTGTTAAGTTTATCACCAGTTTCAAAACATTCTAGACATCTCAGTGTGAATCTGTGCATATCTCATATGGGGCTGGACATCAGCTTTCCACTCCTTCAAGCTTCTTCTAGTCTCTAAACTCTACTCAGGGTGCAGACAGTGGTATAGTGACTGGTAAATCGAGGCTTTCTGGCGTTACTATAGATGTTGTGTGCACAACTTCCTGAAACAACAAAACAATGCAATAATTCTAGTTATTACAGCTTTATAGCACAATATCTTTAAAATGTAATTATATCTGAAATATAGTCTCTGACTTTGAAATTTCTGTTTTCTTTATTTGACACCCCAGTTAAGTGAGAGGCCATGCTTTTCATTCAGCCACTCAAAGCTAGGTGCCTCTGGCTTTTGCTATAAAATAAGACCAATGTGATGATCTCACAACTATGGCAGGCTACTGTGTCAATGTGTGAGTCAATGAATGATCATGTGGGCAATGTAGTACCACATAGCTGCATCCTGTGCTCATATGATACAAGAAGAGCAGCAGATCACCCACCAGATAGGCCAATGTAGATGTGTACAACTAAGTGACAATCCAGTCATCATATATAAATAGGAAGAAAATGGCTAGAGAGGATAGTAAGAAATGGGAAAACAGTGAGCAGAGTTAAGTACATAAGGATAAACAGAAGGTATGAAATGAGGGTGAGAAAGATAAGCAGGGCCACACAGACAAACAGAAAACACAGACTCAGACAGACAGGGAGGTGGTACACATGTAAAAGGTGGAGTGGATCAACGCAGACATACAGAAGGTGGACAGGTGATGATGGGAGAGGTGGACAATGAGCAAGGAATGTGGAATGACACATAAAAGAAAGGAAATACAAAGATGAGGATAGGGTCGGGTCCTGCTACAGTCAGATATCAGTCTACACAGATGGCGACAAACTCATGCATTGGTCAACTGATGGCATAGACCAGCTGATCCACCAGTGGCTTACGGGCCTGCCAGTCATACAAATCTACTAGCCATGCCAGAAGGTATTCCAATTTGCTCAGGCAGTCCTCCTATTGTTGGCATACACTGATAGCAGCCATCCTCTGCAACGAATACTGGCAGAATAGAGGAGATCCTTCCTTATCACTTTCAGAGGTGGCCCTTCACCCTTCCTCCTGAGAAGCAGAGGAACAGAAAAAGAGGGTACCAGTGTCCCCTCCAGCTGGTTTCTGACAGTGAGGCCATCATATCTTACTGAAAAGCTGATCTGATGACATCTGGTGACCCAGTACAAGAAGCATGAACTGGCATAGCCTGAAGTGACCACAGCCGCACATCCTCCTTTTGTACAATTGAGCCCCTATTATAAATGTTTTGCATATACACAAACACAGTTGTAGAGTGGACTGGCACAGACATTATGCATATCCAGCTGCTGGGAGAGGCACCCCTGCCTTCTGCAGTACCCAGTTATATTCATCTGTTGCTCTGCTGCCACTGGAAAACAAAGTATACACTCTTAAGTATATGCATATAACAGTAGTAGGAGACAATGGCACTGAGGAAAGTAATACTTTCGGTACATTTCAGGCTTCATCTCTTGAAAGTCCTACCAGTGATGAAGCAAGTTAAGATTGTACAATTCAGGTCACTCTAACTATGCTGGCACTGTTCACCTTAATTGCTGATGCCAGTGGCAACAATCACTATCCCAGCAAGCTTGTTACATGCAATAAACCATCATATTTGGTCAGCAGTTGCTCCCTGAAGTTCCTGTGCAGGAAAAACAGCAAGCACATGCTTTTCCTGGCACACCATGCTGGAGCTCTGGATTCTCCATTGCCTGAAGTAGCCATATCCACTCACTCAGGTATGCTTGAGGAGCAAAATGGTAACCTCATACATATGGATGCACATTTGTGAATCATGTCTCACACACCATAGTGCTGCACTGTGATGCTATGATCATAGCACTATATTGTACAACTGTAGGTGCACGCATGTGGTATGCATGAGCAGTCCATAGCTCTCAACCTCTTGGCACAAAAAAATCTGGACAAAGCCAAAATAATGGGGGGGCAAAACTCCAAAAATAGGGACAACTTAAAATACTGCTTTTATAAACTTAGAAAGTTGCTAGAATAAAAGGTGTTGTGTTAACATGCATTTTTTGAAGAATATGAAGTCTGAAATTCAAATGCCTATTATTATATAGTGAATTCAGTCATCACTGATTTGCCATGAAAATCCAGAAAACCACAAGTTTTTGAAGCAAAAAATCTGGACATTCTGCGAAAATCTGGACAGTTGAGAGGTATGACTGAGCACCCTTGTCACTTGCTTTCTGGTCACTGTGATGTGCATGGCTTGCACTACCATGTTTGGGTAGCATATTGTGTACAATTAGTGGCAATAACCACTTTCACTAACATTACTGCCATGCTAATGAGCTCTTGCTGGCGTGGTATAAAATGCTTTCACCATTTCACACAACACTGCTTAGAACTGTACAACTAAAAAATATAAGCATTTCACTAAGGATTCTGTGAACTTGGAGCTTCACAAAGATAAGGAGAGAGTCTGCTTGGTACAGTACCTCAGCAAGGAAAATAAAACTTGTGGTGGATGTCAGTTACAGTGAGACAGATGCTGTGGTACATGTCTGTGAACCCATGAAATTGACTTGGTACTGCACCATCTACCTTTGTCTGTGAGGTGCAAGCCATGAACATTGAAAACATTGGAGAGGGCATGCTGCAACGAATGGGGTTCCAGAACCATATGTTAAGGCATAGCTTCAGTGTATATAAAAGAGGGAAGGCTATGCATAGCACTTACTGCAGTTGATAAATAGGTGCATAGAGTTAGGGTGGCTATAGCCTTGGATATGCACAACTCAAAGCATATCATACATGCACTAACTGACATGCTTTGCCCACATGTGTAATGCTATTGACACAGCAGTCAAAGAGAAGCCACATGGCCTGCCTCCACTGTTCATGAAATGTCATCCAGGTCATGGATGATGTTGTACATCAGATTCAGTACCCCAGATGCCCCATTAGGGTGCACACATATAGGCCTGTAGTTCTACCTTTTTCCTGCTATGGACCACATTGAACCTTGGCACTGCAAGCCTACACAGTGCAGACCACCAATGGTCACATCATGGAAGCATGACCCCATTACTAGAGAATATGATCTTTAACTCCCCAAAATCAACCAGATTACATGGCTACTATGTTCATCTCCCATGGCCCTAACTTATATTATAGTGTTGCAGTTAACTGTCATTGTCTCTCCCCACCTGTGCTAATGGTAATAACTGTACCCTGTCCAGCCCTAATATGTGGGAGTATGGTAGTGTCTGATGTATAGAGTGGTCTGTCCATGCATTGTCCTACATAGCCCGAGTGTCATAACATTTGCATTACTTTTTCCTGTGTCCTCTATGTCATAATCCTTAGTAATGGTCCAGTTGTCATCTTTTTACCATTACTGTAATGTACTGCATCTGTCTCTGCCTTGTCTGTGGTGACGCCGCCGCTGCTGCTGTATGTTCCTCTCCTGTCTCTCTATTTTTAATTTTTCCAAATCTTTTGGGTTTCTAATACCATGACAGGGATGGACCCCATTCCTAAGTCAAAGTCCAATTAAAGTTCATGAAATTAGTATTGTTTCAATCTTTGATGTCAGCCAAAAGTGCTCTTCGCAGCACCCGCAATGTACCCAGTAATGACTCCTTCTGCAATTCGTACACAGTTACATGGACTGGTAACATCTAAATATGATTGCAGATTCTTTTTAATAAGACCTGTTGCTCCTACTACTATTGGAACTGTCTAAGTATCTTTCTTCCACATGGCTATTGTTTCTGCCGGCAAATTCTGATATTTTATGATTTTGTGTCATAAAACTTTGTGTCACTTTTATGACACTGTATTCACTGGGTGTGGTGATTTCAATGATCAATGCTACTTTTGTCTTCTTTTCTTGGACCACTTTATCCGATTTTCTAGCATCTATCTTTTGAACTGTTGGTAATGGATGATCTCATGTAATATAAACTTCATCATTTTCTATGATGCTTTGTGGCTCATGTTTGCAGCATTTTTCAGCCACTTCAAGTACCATAATGTTTGCACAGTCCCCAGTCCAATAGTCTCGCCACATTATTATACCTTTCAGTGTACAGTCCTTCTGCAATTAGTACATCACAACCAGCAACAAGGTGTGCGACTGTTTCCAATTCAGTTTTACAAAACCTACATTTGTCTGTTTCTCCCACATGGTCAATGGACTTTGTAAACCAGCATGTACGTAGCCCACTCTCTTGGGCTACCAATATTAACCTTTCATCTCTTGGTTTGAATTCACCTCTCCTTAACCATTCCTGTGTTCATTCCTGATCAACATGAGTTTCTTCCAGAAGTTTTCTATACTTGCAGCTATATTTATGCATTTTCCACATTTCTTGCCTTCTCATCTGGTCCTTCATCATATTTTCTTTCTTTGTTTTTTTGGCATTCTCCACTATGTATTTTTGCTGCTATGACAGATATGGAAGGTCCTGCCAAGATGTTCACCTGCTAATGCATTTGTTTGAATAATGCCAGGTTATACAGAATACTATATACAAGAAAAATCTTGATGCAGACTTTTAAACTGTATTGAAGTGTCATTTCTGAGGTGATGAGACATGTCAGGCTTCCCTTCAGTAGACTAAGTACATGATCCACTAGATTTCATATTTCTGCATGAACAGCATTGTAAACTATTTCCTGTATTGTCAGGGATTGCAAATACAGGTAATGAACCAAGGCTCTAGCTCATATCCAGCTTCTCTTGCAACACACACATAAGATCATAGAAAAAGCAATCATATACATGTCCATCAACTGATCCTCTTTGCAGATTACTTCTTGATGCTGAAAGTGTTTATAGTCATTTAGAAGAAAACTCAATTATGGGAGTAGAAAAAAGGGGCAATAAAAGAAAGTCATTTGGAACAAAGGATCATTTGTTGTTAAAAAAGTCATAGTGGAGAACTGTAAAAAGGGGAAGAATCTAAGTGTGGCATGAATTGACTACAAAAAAGCATTTGCTAGTATCCCACATTCATGGATAAAAGAGTGCTTAATAATGTATAAGATACACCCTACACTGATTGACTACATTACAGTAACCATGAAACAATGGCAGACCACTTTGCAATTAAGCCATGATAAAGGAGAGATTATTATCCCAGGGATAAAAATTCAAAGGGGAAATTCCAGGGTGACTCCCTGTCACTGTTGCTATTCTGTCTTACCCATTAATCCATTAAGCTGTTTATTTAACAGCTTAGGCCATGACTACAATTTGGCTCCTAGGAAACAACAAAATTTGGCTCCTAGAAAACAACAAAGTCTAATGACCTCATCTTCTCTCTGTCGGTGATTTAAAACTGTATAGCTCATCAGATGAGTAACTGAAAGCACAGCTGCAGGTTGTCAAAACCTTTTCAGATGATATTAGAATGCCATTTGGTCTTCATAAATGTGCAAAAGCAACCTTTAAAGCTGAAAAACTACAGCACCCGTAAAACATCAGTATGGGACAAGAATGTGATATAAAAGAATTTGAGCAAGAGGGAGTGTATACATACTTGAGAAATGATGAAGGATCAGCAATAAAACATGAACAAATGCGAATAAAACTCAGTAAGGAATACTTTAGAAGACTTGAATTAATCCTGAGAACAGCATTGACATCTAGGAACAAGATCCAAGCTATAAACCAATTTTCTCTTCCTGTCCAAACGTACAGTTTTGGAATGATTGACTGGCCCCAAAAAGCATTGAATAGATTAGATATTAAAACAAGAAGGATGCTCACCAAATGATTTATAAAAATTAGTGTATACCAAGATTATATATTCCCCATTCTGAAGGAGGGATGGGCCTCATTGAAATTGATTACATGTATAGATCTGCAATTGTGGGACTCCACACATATTTACTGATGTCACGAGATCCAAATGTAGTGAAAGTTTTGAAACATGAGGAGAATAAATCTAAGATGACTTCTCTGCTTAATTTAGCAGAAGCATATCGACATCAAGCAGGAATGGAAATCAAACCAGAAGTGGTATAAAAATCAGGCAGCAACTGAATGTGCCATAAAACAAACCAGATGAGAAGGCAAGAAATGTGGAAAAAACATAAATATAGTTGCAAGTATAGAAAACTTCTGGAAGAGCCTCATGCTGATCAAGAACGAACACATGAATGGTTAAGGAGAGGCAAATTCAAACCAAGAAATGAAAGGTTAATATTGGTAGCCCAAGATAGTGAGTTACGTACACACTGGTTTACAAAGTCCATTGAACATGTGAGAGAAACAGACAAATGTAGGTTTTGTAAAACCGAATTTGAAACAGTCACACACCTTGTTGCTGGTTGCGACACACTAATGGCAGAAGGACTGTCTACTGAAAGGCATAATAATGTGATGAGACTGTTACACTGGGGATTGTGCAAACATTATGGTAGCAAAGTGGCTGAAAAACACTGGAAACATGAGCCACAAAGCATCATAGAAAATGATGAAATATATATCACATGGGATCACCCAATACTGACAGTTCAAAAGATAGATGCTAGAAAACCGGATATAGTAGTCCAAGAAAAGAAGACAAAAGTAGCATTGATCATTGAAATCATCACACCCAGTAACTGTAGTGTCTTGCATACAGAGACACAAAGTCATAAAATACCAGGATCTGCAGGCAGAAATGAGAGCAGTGTGGAAGAAAGATACCCAGACAGTTCCAACAGTAGTAGAAGCAACAGGTCTTATAAAAAATAATTTAAAACAAGTAATCTCCGTGGTATCCCCGAAGTCTCAAAACCACCCACTAAACAAGTGTAGTGGGTCCAAAAACAAAACAGCGTAAGAAACGTCTCTGTGTGGAAGATTTTCAGTCCATATATCTCTGGTTAATCACTGTATATTAATCAGATCAGGCAATAGTAGTAAACAGCTACTAAGTAGGGCAGGACCAGCTCGAATGTCACACTGATGGGGGAAGGGATGTGAATTTAACATGTGCACCAATAACACTTTGCTTTACAGCACAATAAACCACTCCCTTGCCTGACATAAAGTATATATATATATATATATATATATATATATATATATATATATATATATATATTTAGAAAGCCTGTGAGGAAATTATTGCTCTATTTTTGTTTTACTTGGATCGCTTGTCTGTATTTAATAAAGGATTTTTGACTGGAAACAGACTGCCCACCTTGCTTGGATTACTTTCAAATACTTAGTAATGCTGTACAATTATATATTTTCTATTATTATTTTTTTTTTGTTTTGTTTTGTTTTGACTTAAGACAAGTTTAAGTTTGCTACTTCTACTACTATTGCCTGATCTGATTAATATACAGTGATTAACTAGAGATATATGGACTGAAAATCTTCCACACAGAGAAGTTTCTTACACTGTTTTATAAAAAAGAATTTACAATCATATTTTGATATGTTAACAATCCATATAACCCCATACAAATTGCAGAAGGAGTCATTATTGGGTACATTGCGGGTAGTGAGAAGAGCACTTTTGGCTAACGTCAGTGAAACAATACTAATTTCATGAACTTTAATCGTACTTTGACTTAGGAATTGGGTCCATTTCCGTCATAGTATTAGAAACCCAAAAGACTTGGAGAAATTAAAAAGAGGTAGATCACTTCTCTCTACAACTAGTCCCCACTTCAACTATTGAAAAACTTCTCTCTGAACTAAAAAAACACAATCCTGGCTGTTGACAGACCAACTCCTGACTATCTGAAACTAGCAATTGAAGATATTATCTATCCTATTGCTATACTAATAAATAGATCCATCAAAGTATGCAATGACCCCGCCATCTGGAAAAAGCTTACATAATACCAGTACATATAGGCACACCCTCTACTGACTCCTCCAGCTACTGACCGTCCAATAGCTATATTGCCACCCTATCAAAAATCATGCAAAAAAACACAACGTCTTAACTATCTTATCAACAATAATCTCTCTCTCCAACACAACATGCCTTCCACCCAGTTCAGAGTACCACTACTGCTCCATTATACTTTGCAAACACCATCAACAAGTTGAGAAACAGGAAATGTAGTCTCCTTTGTGCTTCTTGGTCTGCCAAAGGCGTTTTGACACAGTTTCCCACTCAAAACTACTACATAATCTCTCTTCCATAGGTCTTATCAAAATCTTTGCTCTCCTGGTTTCCCACCTACTTAAAAAATAGTTATCAGTCAAATCACAAAACAAATTTTCAAACTTTCTACCCATGACTGTAGGAGTTCCGCAAAGGCCCATACTTGGTCTACTCCTCTTTAACATATTCATTTATGACGTACATCTAGCAGTTAAATATGCTACCATGATTCAATATGCATGGGACTCCACCAAGTCTAGCCAAACTGCAAGTATTAACTTACGAAGCCTTTAGCTTTACCAAGTCCTGGCTAGACAACTCTCACCTCCTACTAAACCCTCAAAAAACTAAATTAATGTTTTCACGCCCAAATTACTCTCAGAAAGCAATAGGTTCCCTTAATGTTACATCCTCAATTAATTCAAAACTGACAGTGCCACAGAGTTCTTAGGTGTCATAATTGATGATGCAATGAAGTTTGATCACAAAGCACAAACAATGATTAAGAAAATCCACCAAAAACTCAGCATGCTGTATAGATCCAAGGCATACCTCACTAACTCAGCTACTGGAACAAAAGCAAAAATATGCCTACCCCCAATACTATTATATGCTTCATAAATCTTTAGAAATCTGCAAACAACTCAAAGAACAAAATCTGAACAATGCTACAATAAAATATCTAAATTCACTGCATGTCCCCCAAGTCTATAAACTGGACCAAACTCCCCCAAATCTACCACTGCACCCAACTCTTAGTTGATCATAACTTAGTATATAACCCAGAGAAAAGTCTGGTCCTAAAAGGTATGCCCAAGCACTATTACTCAAGTAAAGCCCTGCACTCCCCAAATAAAATACTATTCAACATAATTAAATCTCAAAATGCAACAAGAGATGCCCTATACTCAAAATATGTCTCAGAAATCTGGAATGCCATCCCTCTCCCGCTCATTTCAAATGGTTCCCATGTAGATGGCCACAATGTGTAATGCTGTGGGCCTTGACACTAATGGTGGTTACTAATACTTGTTACTGTCAGGTGGCCACAATGTGCAACACTTGGGCCCTGACACTATGGTGGCTACTAACACTTGTTATTGTCAGGTAGCCACAATTTGCAACACTGTGGGCCCTGACACTAATGGTGGCTACTAACACTTGCTACTGGCAGGTGGCCACAATGTGCAGCACTGTGGGCCCTGACACTAATGGTGGTCTAGTAACACTTGTTGCAGTGGCACTGCTGATGCTACTCCTAACATTACTCCCACATATATATTATGAATCTTGATGTTCAAGATGGGCATCAGCTGTGATGCAGCATGACCATATTTTATGTTTCTAAATCAGTCCATCATTTTAGGTGGCATCATCTTCATATTGTGTGTGTGACTCATTTGTAGAGGGTTCTTCCTTTCCATGTCACTATGCACTCACTAGCACATGCTCCATACCTCACTATTATTTTGTATTTTTTTCTCCCCTTTTCTCGCTGACCATCAAGTCTCAAAGGGGCATAGAGACAAAACATAGAGAAATTATTCTTTGGATGTCTTTTGAACAGTAAGAGAGTCTAGCATTGTAAAAAAGAACACAGATCTTTATTTGCAGAAACATAGTAAGTAGTAAATGTAAAGACTGATGGTTATTATTTACACTTTGTCATCATTTCACAATATTTTAATTTAATCTTGCTGACTAAGAGTCACATTCATGTATCTGTGCTTCTACTGTTCACAAACCTTAGTCTTTGAAGTGGAATTTGTACATTCAGAAAAATGCACATACTGCCAACTCATTAAATATTGTCCCCCGGATTCTCAAAAGCTTGCATGGAGTGCAAGATCAGTGCAGGAGCTCAAGCAGGCAATATGTCTGCCGTGCAATCCATGAACAGCCTGCAGGGGGGCGTGCACGAGCACTCTTGCACTAATCCTGCACGGACTAAGCTCTAGTAGGTAAATCACCCCATTTGCAGGAGACATCTATGCAAATGAGGTGATTTTGCAATCCAGGAAGCTTACAACACTCCACGCAGGACTAGTGCTATCTGCAGAAATGTACTTGGTTAGTAACTGAATACATATCTGCAAAATCCAAAACTGAGCTGTGAAAGCCCCAAATAAAGGTTGCATATCATGTAGTAAGCATGCCAATGGCCAAGTATAAGGCCATTGGCACTGCAAACAAAAAAATGAATACAAAAATCAACTTTTATTTTTTTTAACCGATCGCAGTTGTTTAAGCATAGGGCAGTGGCGCGCAAACGGGATCGGGGGGGGGACAATAAAATAAACCTAAAATAAGCAGTCTAACGAAAATCACTATTCTGTCGTGCAAGTCAATGGCAGGCAGAAGACAACCTGGCCAGTGAGTAGTGGTTGCTAAGGGGGAGGCTCAGTGTGAGATATATAAGTATGCATTAGCAGGCAATCCTATGCAAATGTGGGGAAGGACAATGAATCCCAGTCTTCCCCAGCATGTGAGACAGGTCCCAACAGTGTGAGTAAGAATAGCTTGGTGCAAGCCTAGGAGGTAGGTGACATCATGGGGGGTGTCAGGCATACTGTAAGCTGATTGGAGCACTGTGGCTCAGGTATGCTCCTAGCTTAGCACAGCTAAGCTAGATGGTGTGTCTAAACTTGCTTAGCACTCTTTACAAAGCCTAAGTGGGTATGCGCACCGGGTTTTACAGGAAGAAAAAAAGAGGTTAAACCAGGAAATAGCAGTACTGTGCACATTTGAGCATTCTGTTTGTGTGGCGCGCCCCCGGGCTTAAACAGGAAGTCAATGGAAAGGGAAAACAGCAGTAGGAAGGTAATCAAGGAGAACTAGCTTAGCTGCCAGGTGAAATGTATCAGAATCAGCCAATTACACAGGCAGCAGACCAGCCCAGGCCAGAACACTACTATAAACTATGCAAACACCTTCCCCTCTGGTTTTCCCACACTCTACACCACCAGTGTAAACAAGTAGGGAACTTTTAACACTCACAACAGCAAAATTATAGGGGCTGCAATAGCTATCATACAACAACTTGTGGAAGAGGCTGAGGGTGGTGAGGATGTGAATGCTGTCAACCAACCCACAGTGAGGAGACAGAGAAGAGTGTACAGACACAGGGTAACCTACCAGAGGCTACATGAGCTGGAGACAGTGGAGCACTATAGGTAAACAGGGACCTCCTACAGTGAATTGTTGAGCTGTGCCGGCTACACCTCACACACAGAACTAACAGAGAGGAACCCATCTCAGTGGATGCCAAGATATTTGTAGGCCTAAGAATACTAGCTACAGGTACCTTCCAAAGGCCAACTGGGGATATGATGGGAATTTCCAGGATGCCATGTCAGCACATGCCAGTGAGCATGTATATTTCCCCAACACCCATGAGGAGTTGGCCAGCAATATGCAACTGTTCCACCAAATAGCAGAATACCCTGAGGTAGTGGGTGCTATAGACTGCACACACATATGCATCAAAGCACCACCCAGTGAGCAGGGTAGGGTCTACATCAACCACAAGGGCTTCCCCTCCATCAACTGCCAGGTCTTGTGCGATGCCCAGGGCATAATAATGAATGTGTGTGCTGGCTGCCCTGGAAGCCATCACGATTCCCACATCTGGCATCTGATGCAGCTGTACCAGATATTTGCCAATGGGGACATCCCTGATGGTCATCTAGTGGGGGATGCTGGATACACATTGGAGCCGTGGCTGATGACACCCATCAGAAATGCACACACACCCAAATAAGAACTCCAAAATGAGGCACATGCACAGACCAGAATTATAATAGAGCATGTGTTTGGGATGCTCAAGTCACGGTTCCGGTGCCTGGACACATCTGGTGGAGCCTTGCAGTACTCACCAGCTACATGTACCCAAATTGTCATCGTATGTGCCATGCTATACAATATGATACTGTGGAAACAGCTCTAGCAGGAACAGCACGGAGCAGGGCCACACAGCCCCCCACCATTGCCAAGGCCTGCACAGGCACAGATTGACTCAGAGGAGGAACAATCTGAGCCTACCCCAGTAGGCAGAAGGAGGCATGCCCAGTATGCCCAAGCCTTGGCAAAAAGGCAATGCATAGCACATACACTGACACAGGAGGGACCCAGGGAATAACACCTCTCTCTGACTCTCACATACAGTAAAAGGGATGCCATACATTACAGTACCTGTGCCTAACCATGTGTAGGGAGTGTACTATGTGCATCCGACGTAGGCAGCCCTACAGCACCACCCTCAATACTGGGACACCCACAAGGTAAGTGACTCACACATGTCAGTCAGGACACTTCACATACCCAACAACAGTCACAGCCAGCAGGATAGGTGTAAACATACACAAACAAAGGCGGTGCTATGTCCTCTGAATGAGGCCTATGTGTAACCTCCCCCCAGGACTACACAGACAGACTACAGCAGGTCAGGCAGTGGGATGTCAGTTCTGAAGGGTAGGAAGTCAGAAACTAATATGTAGGTAGTTAAAAGCTAAGATCTGTAGTACACTGGTATGCCTCTAGTCAGCACGATAGGTAAAACAACAAACTGAAATAGAGTACCCGACATACCAGTACAGTCCTAGCAAATGAGTACAAGTGTCAGGTGTGCCCCCCCATCTTATGTAGAAATATAGTCACAGTCAGGTGTGCCCCCCCCAATCCTGTGTAGAAATGTAGAAATAGTCAGGTGTGCCCCCCATCCTACGTAAAAGTGCAGAAATGTAGAAATGCAGAAATGCAGAAATGTAGTAACAGTCCATGCCAAATGATCGACAGATACCCTGCAGAGACAGCATGCTACCTGTAGGTGTACAACACAAAGGTCAGCACTGCAATACAAAAGACCTGGACTCGATCCACATATTCAATACAGACGGCCATAATGGGCATGCCCACACACTTAAACACATGAAGACCATATCTGCAAACATCAGTGGACCAGACATATCTGGCAGCCGCAGATCTTAGTGCAGACACTCCTCAGTATACCCCACTCATGCTTTGCACACACAGTGGATAGGACAACAGGCATATATGTAAGGACAACACACTATAATAAGCCAAAAATAGATATACATAGATGTGTGGAAGAGGGTGACTGCGACAAGGAGCCATCCAGGCCTGCCTCACCCAGCACACAGGCAAAGGGCCACAACCACTCGGGTCAGATGTCACTCACTGCAGATACTAGCCACTGGTATCTGTCAGCATTACAGAGTATGTGGTGCACGTACCAACTGTGCAACATGACTGTGCAAGGAAGTAGTCATCTAGCAGCTGCATACACGTACCTGTGAAATATGACCCAGGTTGTGCCCGCATGTGGTCTGTCAACCCCTAGATGAATGGGTTATGGCCCATGCATACACACTGCCCTCCTCATAGCCCCACTATGACAAGCCTGCTGAGGTCATCCACTGTGAAATACACGTTTGGGAGAGTTGCATCCTAGTAATCTCCATAGCGCATGCCATATCTGTGTACTGCTGTTGTGTGATAAACTAGTTAGGTAGGTGTTCTAACCCCAGCCTTGGCAACTGTGTGTGTGTCTGTGTGTGTGTTTGTCTGACTCTGTCTGTGTAGAAAGCAATGCTTTTTAGGATAGCCACACCTCCTACAATTTAAATGCTCATCTTTGGCAAGGCTGCTGATGTCATCCACCCAGAAATAACTCTCTGGGAAGGTTGTAGCCCAGTAATCTCCATAGCACGTGCCATACCTGTGTACTGCTGTAGTGTGATGTAGAACTCTGGTAGGGTTCTATTCCCACCCATGACAGGTCTGGATGTTTTGTGTGTGTAGGGTGCAATGCATTTTAGGCTAGTGACACTCAGTACATGTCAAATGCCCTACTTTGGCAATCCTGCTGATGTCACCCAATGTGATATACACCTTAGGGGAAGGAGTTCTCCAGTAATCCCCGTGGTGCGTCCTATAATAGCTCTATGCTGTAATGTGATATAGACCTCTGTTAGGGGTTCTATAACCACACAATTTGATTGTGGATGTTTTGTGTGTGTTCCAATGTCTTTGTAGGGTGCAAAGCATTTTAGTCTAGTCACACTTAGTGCATGTCAAATGCCCTACTTCGGCAATCCTGCTGATGTCAGCCAATGTGATATACACCTTTGGGGAAGGAGTACTCCAGTAATCTCCAAGGTGCATACTATACCTGCGTAGTGCTGTAGTGTAATAAACTAGTTAGGTAGGGGTTCTACTCCCAGACATGCCAGGTGTGTGTGTGCATGTGTGTGTGTTTGTAACTCATATCCTGTGTGGAGGTGGGTGTGAGTGTGTGACACCTGGGCACAATGTGGAGCGGATTATACAAATTTTTTATATGGTGGCCCTAGTATATATCACAATGTCCACTGTACAGGGATAACATGTGAAATAGCCAAGAGGCTGTGGTGCAAATCCATACCCATACATGTGACATCAAGGCTAGACAATCACAGTTAGCAACCCCAGTATTACCCAGAGCACACTCTCACCCCATGTCTCATACACCCACACATGCCAAGACAACAGCCAATATGTATGCAGTACACTGCATATTGGTGACTGATAGTAATTATGGAGTGAATGCAGTGGCCTACAGAGGGCATGGCACACTGTCCATCTGTCCAATAGGCACATACATGCAGACAGTGCACCGTCCCCATGTTCCCCACTGGACATCTGCAATACCTGTGGTGCCATCACATGTAACCCACAAATGACATGCCATGCCTGAAAACATGCCCTGTATGGACAGATGCCACTGACACCAGGGAATGTTGTTAGCATGCTATCAATGTAGGTGCAGGGATAACCTGCTGTCCATTACTAGTTCCTGCCACAGGTGACCTAAATTGGCACATCTGATGATAATCTGTGCACACAACATGGGCTCGACACCCCAGGTACAGTTCCACATGTCACTGTACATGCATGTGGGAGGTGTCCACATCCCAGACACTGTCCATGTCATGGACTAAGGAACACATACATGGCAAGCAATGCTCATCATTGGTCACACGCAGTAGTCACCCAGGTGACTGTATGGTGGATACAATACCCACCTGTGTGGGCAAATGCAGAAACCACAGCCCTGAGCCACAATGCAGACCATTGTCATGTGGCCTGATGCCAAGGTATACCCATCACCTAGCCTTGTATAGCCATCTGACATAGTCACCCACCACATACCCATGCATAAATGCACCCATGCATGTCAGTAATGGCACCCTGTGTGTTTGTGTGTGTGTGCTGTATGATGTGTATGATCACATCCACACTCACTACAACCCTCAGTGGCCTACTGAAACATGCTGTCTGATGCAAGATACCTCCCCATACTTTTTGCCCATAAAACCTCCATATGACCCGTTTGGTGCATGTGATACCTGCACAGTAATGTGTTGTGGCAATCTCACTAGTGATGAGCTGTATCCCTAGCCATGTCAAGTGTGCCAATGTGTGTGCATCCCTGTGAGAGTGTGGCTGTGTTGATACTGGCACCTGTTCATGTGGACAGGCACATGTACTTTACCTACCATATAGCTACCATATCCCTGTTGCAGATGTCACTCACCATCACATATATGTCCTAAGGACTCCACAACAAGTAACCTATGTGGCGCAAAAAATAACTGCATAGGACTGTGATAGCACTACATAGTCGTCAGGGGTTTGATACCTTGTGCTGGTAGGTGTGTGACACAAACATGCTTAGGCGTTGCTCTCCCACCACTCCCTGACTTGTCAATGCCTCTGTCTACCTCTCTCACTCCCTCACTGGTGGATCTGGAGACCTACATCTGCTTTGCTTAGGCAGCAGCATGTGCATTTGAAGTGATGCTCATGATCAGCTGATGGCCTCTGGATAAATTGCAGCCCTCACTTAGCTGATTGCATGTGGAACAGCTGTGGTAACATTCCCATAGCCAATTGCATGGAAACACACTCCAATATCTAGGAACAGCATGTTGGTGTTGGCCCTTTCATTCACTGTGAGCAGGAACTAGAGATGTTGTTTGGCAAACAGCATCTCAGATGAATTGGGGACTTACCTCTAACAACATACACTGTGGAAACAGGGCAACACACAGGAGGGGGATGTGCCTGACCTGATTACAGACTGTAAGTGCTGCTATACTGCATTTGGAGTAATGTTGGTTTAACAGTGTGTGTGTGTGTGTGTGTGTGTGTGTGTGTGTGTGTGTGTGTGTGTGTGTGTGTGTGTGTGTGTATGGCTGTCCTACATGTTTAATACCTGCCGTATCAGTTCTATGTTTATGATGAATCCTCATCTGTAGGGTCATCTGCAGATTGGGCAGTGTGTTGTGCCTTTGGTGTCATGTGTTACCCACAGTGCATCCATCTGTGAACTGCAGAAGGTAGTGTGAGGACTGCAGTCTGTAGATGGTGAAAGCCGTGACATTTACTGACCTCATAACCCTTATAGGACATATGTTGCAACAAACCCTGTTACAACAGTAAATGTATGAGGTTATCACAGCAACATGTCAATATTGGCCCTGGGTAAGTGCTTCCAGCCACAACTCTGTCAACCTCTGTACATATGTTGTGCATTAAGAGGTGCATATGTGCTGTACACCATCATTAGTGTCATCATATCTGATAACAAGCCAGTGAGATATCAGACTGCTACACATGTTATGCACAGTAGGGGTTATATTTGATGACTTGACCTGGACATTCTGTGGTTGTTTGTACAGTACTGGGGTCTGTGTACTTATAGTGAATGCCAACAGTGTGTGTATTGTTAATATGTACCTTGGCCTGTGTACAGACTGTGGTAGATGTCATCGACCTAGGTCCCATCCTATCTGATGTTACATGCTGCTCCACTGTATGTTACCATATTGGCTTACATATTTGTAGGGGCATACACACACATGTCCCATACCACAGACGGGCATCAGAGCACACTGTGTAGCTGCCCAGTATATGTAGGGTCAGTGTGTGAGTGGCACATATGAGGATGGTGTTGAACAGATAGTCCATATACTGTAATATTATGCTAGCTTACTATACGTGGCTGAGGCAGTGTTCACATTGGTTATGGTTATGCACTTTCACACAGGTGTATCTTAACCTGTGCTGTGACATGCCTATACAGCCTGCTATATATGCAGGTACATGTGCATTCTCCCATAGGAGATGTAGGCCAGTGTTGAGCCAGTCTGCCTGTAGCCTGCACAGTACTTTGTTACATGCCTAGCAGCTTAGTGTACTTACCCAGTGAGGTGTCATGTCCAGATATACTGCTTTCCAGGCCTCCCTTAACAGCCATGTATGTCAGACAGAGCCATGAGATGCTGTACAAATGTATGTCAGTAACTCGTGGGTAGTATGTGGCCATGGCACCTCTGTACCAGCAATTATTATGTGTCAGGACAGACAGAGGTGTGTGAATGCATAACCTATGGAGGTGAATGTATACCAGTTATTATGTGTTATACCCATCTACATGGCTGTTAACATCCATATTGTCAGGCTTGATCCACATGTTCTGCACTAAGGGGTTCTGTGTATACCTCTGGACTGTACCGAGTGTGTCAGAATGTCCATATCTAATGGCCAATATCTCTGCTGTAGTCTACAGGAGCATTGCATGCTTGTAACAGTACTGTACTATGATGTCATTAGGATGTCTGTCAGTAGCCAATAGCGCAGATTTGACTTCCCACAAACACCATGTCTGTGAAGACAATCCTTATTACAGTAGCTACAGTCTGCTAATATACCTGCTATACATGCCTGACATCCCCTTGCACTATGAAGGTGGGACTATAGGGGCTGGGGTAGGGCTACACCCCATGTTCAGGACATATGGTGAATATATATGTACATATGATTATCCAGATATCTAGAAAGTTAATTACACATGTACATATCGACATATATAGATGGGTGTGTATATGTACATAGTTATGCATATGCACACCCAGATATATAGATATACAGAGCAGTATATGTCTACACATATACAGATAGAGATACATATGCATATATACAGATATGATGCTGCCATGCCTGCCAGCAGTACACTGCTGTTGTATCCCTCACACATACGGTGGGGCTGGGGCCATATATGTTTGGCCTTCACCTACACAATACATGTGTGCCCATATGCACTCCAGAGGCCAGTGTATGTAACAGTGGTATATGGCCCTGTATTAATGAGTCTGGGTGGGGTGCACCATACATAACCTAGGCTGTTACAACATGTGGGGCTATCAGGGGTGAGCCGCCTTAAGGTATCTGAATGTACAGTACCATACATGTCACCTGCCTTTTTTTCAAAACAGGTTTATTGTTTTAACATATAAGAGAAATATCATAACAATTTTATACAAGTAATTAAAAATAGGTATTATTATAATATTCAACAAAACAACTAAAGTATTTACAAAGACATCCACTACAATCAGATCAATTAATTAAACTAAAATACCGTGCTATTGAAATTAGAATTTTTTTAACAAATTTTGTAAATTATCCCATACAATATAATATGATGTTTTTCTAGTTGTTCTCAATCTAATTGTGCTTATTTCCATATGGCACATTATATTCATAACATTTTTAAATTCATTGAACGAAGGAGGTGTATCTGAAATCCAATTTCTAGTTATTATTTTCCTGGCCACTGCTAGGATAGACCATAACAAGGGAAGCTTAATCTTTTTAACACATTGAGGTACAGGTGTGTTGAATAATATAAGAGACTTAGAAATAATGAAATTATCTGTAAAAAGAGCCTGCAAAATTCATTAATTGACTTCCAGTATTCTTTCAACTTCATACAGTCATAAAACATATGAGCCCAGTCAGCATTAATTTCTACATTACATCTCTTACATAGATTATCTTTATTATTTATTTTATTCATCATCAAAGGTGTATAAAAGATCTATGTAAAATTTCCATGTATAAAGTCTCCAGACAATGGAAGATGTAGTTCTATAAGCAGATTCCAATATATATTGTTTATCTTGTTGAGTTGGTGGGTCCCCATTAATAGAGGTGAAATAATTCCAGTATGAATCTACACTGTAAAAGTTTCTTGTCTGATAATTTTATGTATATATGAAAGTTTACCTTTATCAGAAACTTTATGCTGTAAATTTAATATCAAGTAATCAATCAGTTTTGGAATAGATTCTTTAACTGTTATAGACATTAGATCTATTCTATCAATGAGATGTTGTCTAAAGATCTGAACCTCTAACCAGCAAGTTTCTCTTAGATCAAATTCTTGTTTTAAGAAATCTAGATTTTTAACTTTATTATCAGATATCAGCTGATACCAGTACTTTAGATCATTATCTATAGCTAAATGAGCTCCTTCAGAAGTAGATGACATAAGCATACCCTGAGTATGCATTATAGGGAATACAATAAAATTCCATTCCCTATACTTAGGGTGCATGAATATAAAGTTACGATAACTAGTAATAATATTTAATGGGTAACAAACCATATGTTTAGGTGTAATAGGTGAAGCACAAAATTCCTTTAGCAACATGTCACCTGTCTTGACATTACTTACATAAAGTGGGTTACTGCAGGCCTACTGCCTCCTGCTATACAGACTGTTCTGCATGCCAGTGTGCCTGTGATGGTGTCAGTTATGCCTTGTTATGTAACAGTTGCATCCCATTTGGTCAACTGAAGACTTTACCACCTAGCGATTGTGTACAGTGTGTAGATAGAGGCTGCTGGACTATACACCTGCATCACTTACTGTTGATTGTGTGGTATCCTGTGGCCCAGTCTGTCTTTACTAATGTATGATTTGAAGGGCTTGGCCTGGACAGCAACAATTGTGGACCTTTCCAGACTACTGTATTAGTATAATCATTTCACAGTTGCATTACTCTGTTGATATGGATGTCAGTGTCTGAACAGCTATATGACATGGCATGTAATTCTGTAATAGTACACAAATAATGGTATTCCATGTCTGCAAACCTGTGTGTGGTGTTTATCCTATGACCACTCTGTGGGTATATGTTGCAGGCAACAAATGTCATTTGTATGGGTGGGTCATCCAGTGTCCATTTGTTAGGCTGTTCACTGTAGGCATAGTGTACCATATTGTGTGCGCCTACTACATAAGTATCTTACTGTATGTATGTCTGCGTGTGTATGTGTAGTCACATGTATATTTATATATATGTATATTATATATATATATATATATATATATATATATATATATATATATGTATATATATATATATATATATATATATATATATATATATATATATATATATATATATATATATATATATATATATATATATATATATATATATGTTACCAGACTGCACTAAAAAATTAAGATAATTATCACTAAAAATGAATAAACTCTGCGACACAAAAGCATTCAAAACAAATTCAAAATGACTTGAAGAGAAAACACCAGAGACTACTGTATTATTTAGTGCTTTCATCTTCTTTATTATCCAGACTTCTGCAGAAAGACATGTTTCATTATTAAATGCAACCATTTCATCATTGTTTAAATACAATATTTCAAGCTGTTTATTTAAATTACCACCACAGTTCTTAACCAATAATACTGTGAGACCAGTGGTTTTGCAAGGTGCTGTGTGCATCTTTATTACCATTATAATAAAGAGGTGATTCAGTTACCAGTAGTCCTGCAATGTGCTGTGTGCATCTTCATTAGAAAATAATTTAGTTATCAGGAGAGGAACCTGTAGTGCCGTGTGTATACAAGGGTCGTTTGTTTCCCATATACCTGAATTAGACGTTCCTATCAGGTATCATGTGCATACCGGACAACCTTGTGTACCACGTATGCTTTGCGATATCTAAAAATAAAACCATTGGTGCAAACAAAGTCACCCATGAAGTCTATTGTTATTGCTAAAAAAAATTTGTCCCATGCAGGACGACCCAAAAATTAGATGTCTTTCTTTGCGGTAACCTCATATCTCCACAGGTAAGCATGGCTGTGTTCATATGTGCATGTCAGCAACTCGCATCCACAAAGGCTCGGACAACCAAAAATCCAAAATCTTCAGTTTATTAATGGCAATGTTCACCAATAGTAATGTTCACCAAAAAATAATGACAACAGCTACAGCAGATGGTTAAGCGCTTTCGTCTGCAACCCGTCAGACTTCCTCAGAACCATGTTTACTAGCACATCTCCATATTTAAATTAAATTTGGCGCCAATAATTCATGACTCCATATTGTTTCTTAAAGAGAAACACAGTATTACAAGAGCTTATACATTAATGTATCAAACCATCGCTGATGCTTACCCAATTGGGTAAATAAATAAAATTCTTTACATCAATTTAAAAAATACAATACTCATTAAAAACAGTACAATACACAAAATGCCTAAAACCATATGGTATGTTAAAAAATGTATACACAGTGCAAAATACAAAGTAGTATAAAAAAACCAATATGCAATGTACGACTATGAAATAACCCCATTGTTTCTGCTTCCTATTTAAAAACCTAGTCTCTACTAACATGAAAAAATTAACCTTAACCATTATAACCTTAACCAAATTAAGCTTAACCATCTGCTGTAGCTGTTGTCATTATTTTTTGGTGAACATTACTATTGGTGAACATTGCCATTAATAAACTGAAGATTTTGGATTTTTGGTTGTCCGAGCCTTTGTGGATGCGAGTTGCTGACGACACCACTGGTCAGGTGTTATTTAGTTGGATTCACTGTTTGCTTTTCATATGTGCATGGACTAGAACGTGTGGAAGACCGAAGATACTTGGGTCGGGGCAATGTACAAGATGAGTCCCGAGGGGAGGAGGAGTGGAGGGTGGGTAAAGTGTAGTGGTGTGGTTGCTACGAGCTGGTAACCAGAGAAGGGATGGTGGCTGCATGTGTGCAGCGGGCGGGGGGGGGCAGGACTGTAGGTAAAGAAAATATGGGTCTTGGAGAGGCTGGGTTGGATGGGCCTGTACTGGTCGGCCCACCTAGTGGGTGGGGTAGAGGGGAATGAAATATAAACAAATAAAGAATAAAAGAAAAATTATTTATATCCCTATTTAAATAAAACAAAATACAATAAACTTGTTAGTGTATTGCAGGGCGGACGTGTTTGGCTATGGGGGGTGGGTATGCCAATTCATACAAGATGTACATTGTTTGGGGCCTCTCGACCCCATTAACTGTGCATGTGGACATATATGTTTCTGTTAATCTACCATTGCTATCTACAGAAGTATAGCCATGTATACCTATGTAGATATATATATTTGCTTACATATTTATAACTATGTCCGTATATACCTACAGAGATATATATATCTGCATACATATATGTAACTTGCTGTGTATATGTGGACATATAGGTGTTGACATATATACGTGTAGATGTCGGCATTTGCATGTATATATGTTTATATATATTTATATATGTATATATTTCTGAATATATTTCTGAATATATATATGTTGTATCTGTTTAGATATTAATATATTTACACACACATACATCTAGATTTTGGTATACATTCTCTGTACTGTTACATGACTGGGCTGGATGTTATGTTTCTGACAACTTCAGATTTATGTATATCTGGCATGGCTTAGGGGTACATCATTTTGTGTATGGTGTGCATGGTCCTGGTTTCGAGCTTTACAGAGGCTGTTTATTTTGTTGCTGGGCAGAACACAGGCCATTGGATTCAGAGTGAATAAGGCACTTTAAAGCAGTTGTAAGTGGGTTTGTGTGAGTTTGCGCGGAGGAAAGCACTGTTAACTTCTGGTTACAGGTTCCTAAACTCAGTTAGCTTCTAAGTTGCTTAACGTGTGTAGACATAGCTTACTCCCATGTAAACAGGCTTAAACCCGCTTACTACTGCTTAAAAGTGCTTACTCCCGCTTACTCCCGCACTAATTTCTTTAAAAGAAAAAAAAGGGTTGATAGGACAGTTGTGAAAAAAGGGGCACAAAGAGGGAAAGACAGTAGGGAAAGTATCCAGGGATGTGCAGGAAAGGTGTAGGGAAGGTCCATAGCTGCCCATTTCTTCTACATCTACAGCTGTGCATATACACTGAATTTGGAGGTTGATTTGGATACTCATACACCTTGGAGGGGTGAGGACAGCAATAATTCGTTGTGATGCCAATTAGACCAGATTACATGTGTCCAGTGGACACATGTGCAAAATGGACAGCTATGCATGGGGCGAGATGTTTTTGTAGGAACAGATTGCCCTCTTATTTTTTTCAGGTGAGACTGGGATGTTGGGGAGGGGTAGTAGTTATATTTGGGGAGGTAGGTTGGGTAGGTTAACAGACAAGACAAACAAGAAGCATACAGGGGTGGTATATGACATGTGGGGGGTAAACACCTTGGACGGGGAGGGGTGTTTGAAGGCGCAAGCCCATGATCCCCCCAATGGAAACAGTGGGACTGAGGTCCCCCCCATGGGCAGTCACCACTGCACCTTCACATCCCCAAAGGTGGCTGTGCTGGGGGCTGGGTAGAAGGAGCTCACCCTCTAATTGCACCACACAGCCCTCAGGCTGGCATATCTTGTCTCGAATCTCCTTGTTGAGCTTGCTATGAACCACGGCCTGAACTTGACTGCGGGTGACAGGTACCTCTAAGCTCCCGCTCCCGGGGTGGGGTCAAACCCCATCTCCTGTGGCGGTTCCACTCAAAGGTAGTGCAGGGCCAACAAAGGTGGAGGTCCCAGGCTGGGCCCCAGACGTGCTGTGCCTGGTGCCATGACCATCTGAGGTGGGACAGGTGGGTCCACTGGGACCGGCCTTTCCATATGAGCTGTGGTGTTACAGTTTTAAGAAAGATATCAGTTAGTTATAGACAACAGCATTCGGGATTAGTTATAACAGCATGCATAGGTATTCCCATTAACCCAAGACACCAGATTTACAACAGTTGCAGAGCGAGCAGAACACATGCATATATGGGACAACAGTGGCCATTACAACAGCATGCAGGTTTCATTGATGGCAACAGGCCACCAATATGGGAGTATTTTAACATGGCCATTGCATAGAACCAAATGTGAATATTTATAAACCAATAGGACATATGTCCTGACAGAAGTTTGGAGTGTACACGTACCCATTGAGGTGTGTAATTAGGTTATTGTAGCACAGATGGTGGGGGTGAGAGAGAGAGGTCCATTAACAAGTAATATATCCCTGTAGTATTCACAACTTTTTAGTCACTGCAGTGATCTGTCTCTTACATGTATTATAACACTACCCACTGTCCTTACGTTGTACAATGGTATGTTTGTAGATTTGTATCTACGTGGACTGTGTCTTATGTATAGTCTACACCTCTTACCTGTTATAGCTGTTGTGAAAATCACTGTTAACACTACCTGACAATTTCTACACATACTCCCAGATTCCATGCTTGTAGCAGGTATATAAGTGAACTGTGTTGTACCTACAGTCTACACCTCTTACCAGATTCCATGTTGATGTTATACACATACCTAACAATCTGTTATTGCACACACTCTGGTCATGGCTTGACAAGATGCAGGTGTTAATGTGACATATTTTGAGATTAGCTGTCATACACTTTGGGTGGGATGCTACAATGACAGGTTTGTTTTCATATACATTCTCTGACTATGTACAGGTTTGACTATCAGTTATATGTCAGTAGCAGCTGCCTACATTTCTTGGATCATCAGACTGATATGTCAGGGGAACAGGTTACCGGGCAGCAGAATTGGGCCATTTATCTGGACATGCTGGACCGATCAGAACAGTTGAGGGGTATGACTATGCATACAGCTTACTACCTGAACATTCTGCCACAGTCTGTACAGTTGATTGTTATGATTATGCTTACAACTTACAATTTGAGCATTCTAGCAAATTCTGTACAGTTGTTGGGTCTAATTATGCATACAGCTTTCTATCTGAACATTCTCACAAACTCTATGCATTTGTGGGGCATGATTATGCATACAATTTACTACCACTCCCGGGATTCAAACCACTGCTGTGTGTGGTAAAAATATCACAGTTGACATCACAGTACACTGTGCTATCAGGGAACTACTGTGAAGCATTCCAATGTTTTCTGTGTTAGTCTCCCTCAGTTGTACAATATGACTGACCTCTTGGGACTTCCAACATTATTATACCGAACTTCCTACACATTTTATCTGCATTCAACAGTGTGGGTAACACTGCTTAATACAACAGTACTATTTATAGAATGCAACACTACATCAACATATGCAGAATGTACACAAGCACTGAAGGGGTTATACTTTTATTCACAAGATATTACACCTTTATTTCCACAAAACCTATATGACAGTCTTCCTGCCATATTTTCTAGTTTATTCAGTACTTCCCATACACAATACATTTTTATACTGGTACAACACTTTCTAGGACTGTTATATTTATTTGTTATGACAGTACATGCAACATTATTACTAATCTGCCTTGCGATGCAGCCTTTGCAGCCTAGCAGCATGAGCTTGCTGGTTCTCAGCCCACTCATCTGCAGCTGTCAGGGAAATACAGTGATATTCAGCCATTACCTATCCATAGTATACACAAGCTAGGCAATCATTATCTACGTAGTAGAATGGGTACTTAGTGCTGGGGCATTGGCCATCTGCCTTGCTTCTTGGATCCACTGGTCCAAGAGATCCCCCCCTCTGCCGCTTCAGGTCAGCATGGTGATGCCTGACCTGCTCACCAGTCTGGGGGATACCAGTGGCACTGGTGAGGTCATGGGCGAGACTGTCCCAGGCCTCCACTTTATACTGAGAACCCTGGTATTGGCCCTGCAGTAGTCGGTGTTTTACCAGGAGCCATACCATGAATCTGGACTCCTGGCTGCCCCAGCGCTGCACTCTAAATTGAGTGCCTTCCTCAACTCCAGCCATTCTGCCTACAGTAGGGAGCTGCAACCAGTTATGGAAAGTATTCACAACTGTGGGGTTTAAATATGTCCAATTTCCCAGACTTTCCCGAGATTGGATGGTTTTGAAAAGGCCAAGCTATGGGCACACCTGCTTACCTAATGTTGGCATTGTTTAAGGGGTATACCATTGGGCAGATTGAGTTAGCCAGCCTACACATTGCTTACACCAAGTAAGCTGAGCTGTGCAATGCTTAGTGTTGCTTAATATTTAATTAGCATTATATTTCCCTTTTGGCATTGATTTCTTATTTGTTACATGTTATATCTGTGTCTGGTATCTATGATTCATGTGTACATAGACTGTACACGGTCCTGGGGACTTCAAAACTTTATTACAATAACACCTCACATCTGGCCTTACTGCAGTACTCTAGTTCACATATTTATGTTATGTAGCAGGTTATACAACATCAACCTGTACATACATTTCTTTCACATGTTCAGTTTGATTTTCCTGTGGTGAGGATTTGTTTGTTGAAACCTCAATCATATGTACTGCTATGTTAGTTTAGTGGTTAATTACTGTGACTGTAGTGTACAGGGTCTTGGGTTTGAGCCTTGCAGAGGCTGTTTATTTTGTTGCTGGGCGGAACATGGGCCATTGGATACAGAGTGGTTAAGGCACTTTAAAGCAGTTGTAAGTGGGTGTGCGCATGTTTGTGCTGTGGTAAGCAGTGCTAACTTCTGTTTACAGTTTCTTATACACCGTTAGCTTCCTCATTGCTTAATCTGTGAAGGCAGTGCTTACCCCCATGCAAATGCACTTAATCACGCTTACTAGTGCTTATTTGTGCTTAAACCTGCTTACTGGTGCCTTATTCATTCTGTCACTGATACTTCACAAGTAAATTTCCTGCAGTACTCCAGTTCATAGATATGTGTTATTTAGTGGGTATTGCAACAAAAATATTGGTTATAACATGCTTTGCCATGTAAAATAGATTGTACTGCAGTGGGACTCAAACCGGGAATGCCTGCTCGTGAGGCAAATGCTCTGCCCACTACACTATTGCTGTGCTGCTTTATTTGCATAAATCTTCCTTGTTATCCTCTTCAGCCTTTTAAGCTGCTTTAACCGTAGCTAAGAGATGGGTACACCCGCGCACCTACGGTTACCTGTACTCGGATTTTTAATAATATAAATGCACAGGTTTTTTTATTTCCTTTGTATGTACTGTTGCTGTTGAACATGTGGGGGACTGTTGGTGGGGATATGTGGACACTTATGAGTGGTCTCACTCATTTCTTACCACTTTCTGCTGTTCTACATTCAAGGGCATGTTTATTCTGAGAGCTCTGCTTTCAGGCATGCCCCCCTGCACTCATACACACTCTGTGTAAGCCTAGGAGCTCAGGCAGCATGCCTACTTAATATGCATGGCGTGCTGCCGTCCTGCTCCTAAATGGGCGCTTCCATGCAGGACTACGCTAGTCCTGCATGGCAGTTTAGTAAATCTGGGGAAGTATGTCTTGTATATGGTGTAAGGCAATTCTAATGCTTCAAAAGCATTAACTAGTAACCAATGCAAGAGCAATGAAAAAGCTCTAAAGGAAAAAAATAATAAAGTGGAGAACGAAAATAATTACACTGGTTTGGAGAGACTTAGTCAAATCATTTATATGCATCACCAGTAATGTTTTGCACTGTATAGATATCACCATACACTGACATTGCTTATGACTGCACAAAATTTGATTTATTGCCAGAAAACACTAATCTGCCACATCATCATCATCATCCCCATTTTACCCATGTTTAAGTGTGGGCTAGGGTGATACATCAATAGGTGCAATTTTTCTCTCTTCAGAACCACTCTCCTACCTACTTCAACAGTCTTGCCTGCCTGCCTTTCTCATGTCTTCTGAAATGCAATCCATCCATCTGTTGGCTGGATGTCCTCATCTCCTCTTGCCTTCTTCTTTGTCTCTCCCAAATCTGCTTTCCTGTACGTGTGTCCAAACCACTGTAATCTGTTCTCCTTGACTTTCTCTCTAATTGGGGCTACTTTGGCATCAGCCCTGATGTCTTATTTTCTTTAGCTGTCACAAAGTGTGCATCCTACCATCCATCGCATGCATTTCACTTCCAGTACCTCAAGCTTCCTTAACTGGTCTACCTTCAGTTCCCAGGTTTCTGTATCATACAGAAGAACTGGTGTTGTACTCCTTACTTTTTACATTCATTAGCATTCTTCTATAACACATTATCCCTGACATTATGAGTCAGTTTGCTACAGCACCTAGCTTTTACCTCCTTTTTCAGACTCCCTTTGTAATCATCCACACTTCTCATATACTTGAAGTTGATAAGCTATTCCTCTACTTTCCTTTTTATTTCTCTTTTAAATTTTTCTGATCCCTAATTTGTAGCCTTGATCATTGTCTTATTTATACTCAGTTTCTTACTATGTGCCTTCAGTTTTGCATTTTATTCCCCATTTTTAGCTGGAGTTCCTGTTCAGAGTCTGCCTTTAGTGCCACATCATCAGCTAGCAGGAGTTTTTGTTGATCTGTTTAATAATGTAATCTATCACTAGTATAAACAGCAATGGGCTGAGAGGTGAACTTGATGCACACCCACTCACTCTAGGAACCACTTTCAAGTCCAAATACTGTTCCTACTTTTGTTATTGGATCCCAGAAGATAACCTTTACTAATTCTACCAACGCTTCTAGGGCTTCCAACCCTTGCAAGACTGCCCAAATCACCTTTCTTGGGACCTTGTCATATGGCTTCTCAAAGTCTAAGAATGCTCAATTGCACTCTTTGTTCATCTCCTGCTTCTTCTCCACTGTCTCACTGCAAATATCAGGTCAAATGTATCACATCTTGATCTGAATTTGAACTGCTCATCACTCATTGTGCTTTCTACTTATTACTCCACGTATAAATTGATCATAACCCTTCTGATAGCCATTTCCTCCCTTAAATCCTCCAACATCTTGATTATATCTGCAGAAACTTCATCTAAACCTGCCACTTTCCTGATTTCATTTCCTTTAGTGCACTTTGTGCTACTTCTGGGGTTGATTATCCTTCATATTTCATTGTAGGCTGTGCACGTGACAGTACATTTCATTAGTTTTTAATTATTCCTTCTATCTGCCTTTGATGTCCACAATTGTTGCTGGCATCCCCTAGGAATACCATCTGCTAGTTGTCTTCCTTATCTCTCTACCATCGCCTTGCCTCCTGAAAGAGTTTCTTTGTGCCATCTGCTCAGTCACTTTCCAGAAGCTGGACGAGCTTCTCTGATGTCTTCTTTGCCATTACAACTGCTGCCTTAGCCTCTTTATCATGCGACCTGTATACTTCTCTAACTCTACTGTTTTTGACAACATGCTTATTGGGGATCTTGTCACATACTTTGTTATTGTCTTGGAATACACAATTTGACTCTCCTCTTCTCCAGCTTCTTGTCCATATGTGTCTCACTGCAAACACTGGGTTAGTGGGTTAATTGTACTGGATTTTTTTAGTTTCCTCAGACCTCATTTTTACCAGTCTCAAGTGCCCCATGTCCACTCCAGATCTACCAGCTATCCTGCTACACATCAGTGTTACTGGGGCCAGTCATGGATTTTAAGGACATCCTATAGTCTCAGCTATCTGTGCTTCTGTCCAGTGTTTTTTTTTTTTTTACTTTATATGTCCTACCTTGCTTCCCTTTCTCTACCCCCCCACACTCACTGATTACATGCAAGGGTAACTTTCATATTTCATCCACCTCTCTCCTTATGGACCATCACCAGTGATGCCCTTCCATCCCTTTATGCTTTAGAGCAGATGACCTAATAACAGCACTAAACCACTGCAACTAGCCCCCCTTACTTACCCCCTCAATAAAGTAGTTGAATACTTTAACTCCACATTCCTGAACATACTTAACCAATTTGCCCACCCAAGAATAATGCAAACAAAATCCAGCTCTGCCCCCTGGCTCACCAAAAATACCTGACTCTTACTAAAACATAGGGACAAATCAGGGAGCAATTAGCATAACAACAAAACTAATACTAACAGACAACTATTTCTTGAATTAAGAAAGAAAGCAGAAAAACAAATGAGAACAGATAAGAAATCCTATTACTCCAATATATAAACTAAGCATGAAGCTAACCCTGAAAAATTCTGGGCCGCCATAAATAATATTCTCCAACCTGGTAAGACTGGTACCCCAACTCCAAACATTGACACATCTATAAGCAACATTTCAACACAATTCAATGAATATTTTACCAACTCCATTCTCAAACTATCAACAAACTCTCCATCCACACCCTTCCCAAACCTTCCAAACTCCCCATCCAACCAAAACTACTACTCTTTACAGCCAGTCCTCACCAGTACAATCTGTGAGTTATATTATAACATCGAAGTAGTAAAACGTTGAATGTTATAATATCAAACCCAAAACAGTGAATGCTGAAAATAACGAAGCTGCAGAACATCAAATTCTTTCCTAGGGAAAGAATTCAGTGGGCTGTTTCTGCTGCTTCACTATTTTCTCCACTGTGGTGTGAAGGTTACGGACCGGGTTAAGGTAAGTGTGCGAACGGACCGGGTTAAGGTGAGTGTGGGAATGGGATAGTTAGGGACCTTAGGGTTAGGGAGTGTAAGGTGAGTGTGTGATAGTTAGGGGCCTTAGGTTTAGGGAGCGGGTAAGGTAAATGTGCGATAGTTAAGGACCTTAGGATTAGGGTTTGGGTTAAGGGAAGTGGATAGATAATAGTGTATGTACGGTTTAGTGTAGGGTTAGAAGTAGGATTTTAAGTGTATATGTGTAGATTACTTTTTTTGGTGTGCTTGTGTTGTGTGTGTGTTTCTCGGAATAGCAAATTTTTTCCCTGGGAAAAAATTCGCTGTTCTGAGCTTTCGATTATATCACATTTCGACATTCCAATTTCAAGCTTATGGTGTTCGATATTTTGGGATTTCAATTATGTGATATACACCCCAATCTGCAGATACCTGTCCAACCTAAGACCCACTACCTTGCCTGCCAATAAACTCCCAGCAAAATACCTTTGAATCGCAGTCAAAGCTATCTCATACCCTGTCTCCATAATCATAAATAGGTCACAAGTCTCAATTCTTTGGAAAACCTCACATATAATATCTTTGCATAAAGGGGGGAAACTCGACTGAATTATCCAGTTACTAGTTGGTAGCCATACTCTCCCCACTATCTAAAATCCTTGAGAAATGCATACATTCCCAATTAATAAAATACCTTCTCTCTAACAATCTCCTAGCCAAAACTCAACATGGTTTTCAACCTGGCCATGGTACCACCACTGCCCTTATCAGTTTCACCACCTTGTTAATCAACAGCAAAATGCAGGCAATCTAGTACCAGCTGTTTTTGTAGACCTCTCTATAACATTTTATACATTCTCCCATAACATACTATTGACCACTCTCTCAGAACTTAAAATAAATAATATTTTCCATCCTATAACTGCTTTAGGTTCCCTGCCCCTCTGTTCGTTGTGCATGCACAGCTATTGCATGGGTTTCTTTCCTGCGTGACCCCCCCCCCCACCACACTTGGGATTAACTACAATACACATTTTCCGCTTCATCCACTGAAGCTGACTATTGTAACTAAATAAAACTCCATGAAGCAAGAACCTGAGAACCTACAGCATTTCTGTTGAAATAGTTGCATGGGTTTCTTTCCTGCATGACCCCCACCCCCACTTGGGATTAACTACAATACACATTTTCCACTTCATCCACAGAAGCTGACTATTGTAACTAAATAAAACTCCAGGAAGCAATAACCTGACACCTTACAGCTTTTCTATTGTAATAGTTGCATGGGTTTCTTTCCTGTGTGACCCCCACCCCCACCCCACTTGGGATTAACTATAATACACATTTTCCACTTCATCCACTGAAGCTGACTATCGTAACTAAATAAAACTCCAGGAAGCAAGAATCTGACACCCTACAGCTTTTCTGTTATAACAGTTGCATGGGTTTCTTTCCTGAGTGACCCCCACCTCCCCACTTGGGATTAACTACAATACACATTTTCCACTTCATTCAGTGAAGCTGATTATCGTAATTAAATAAAACTCCAGGAAGCAAGAACCTGACACCCTGCAGCTTTTCTGTTATAATAGGTGAATTACAACTTAGTTTTTGTTAGGTTTTAAGGCTTAAAAGGTGTATGCACAACATCAGTGAAGGGTTCCATTCAGTTGACACTAGATTGGGCCAATACCTTGAATCAGCCTTACACATACAAACACACACACACACACACACACACACACACACACACACACACACACACACACACACACACACACACACACACACACACACACACACACACACACACACACACACACACACACACACACACACACACACACACATACACAGTCCCAAGGCTTTACTGTTTATATTAGTAAATTGTGCTTTTACTTTGAGCATAGTCTCTAGACTAATCACAACTCTGTCTAAAACTGCCAGGCAGCCCTGTTTATGTGCCTGCAGTGAAAATTAAAGTATTCCAGAGCTACTTCAATTAAGCTTTTGTTAGATACTGATATTTTAAGCTCAGTACTCACCTTTAAACTGATAATTTTTTCAGGTCTTCTCCCAGTGGGGCTGAACTCGCTCCCTGCCCCCATCCTCACCCTCCCCCCATAACATCAACCTTATACCTAGCCTGACCCCTCCCATACTTCTCTTCCACCTATCCCATAACCACCCTAATTATTCCCCTATCATACCATACCTCCTCATTATTGTACTCTACCTCCCCACCCATTTCTAAACAAGCCCATATAGTACTTCATTCTCTAAACTACTTCTATCCTGCTCATATTCTTTATCACACTGCCCTCAACCACCATCATGTCCGTCACAACCATTACTTTGATCTTGCTTCTCTCACTTACACTCTCTCTCCTAACAATAATCACAACTTTCCAGACACCCAACATATTTCTTGAACCTACCTGTACAACCAGTACACATAACCCACATTTATCAAGTTACTCAGACATCCACCCTAGCTTATTCACAGCTAATACCTCTGTACTATGCAAAGTGAAAATTCTATCTCTCCAGAGACACTCCCTTTATCATACCACCAGCAGCAATTATACCACTTTTAGGAAATAAACTGAGAAGTATAACCTACAGAATTTGCCAAAGTACTATTTCCCAGTGTGATGATGTACAACCCAACCCAGGCCCAGCACCCCTCAGCTCCAGCAAACCTAGCAAATCTCTTATGATATCAACCATAAATCTCCAAATCCTTAGAAATCCACGCATGTAGTTCAGGTATCTTGTTTCTAAGTACAACCCAGGTATTATAGCAGCTACCAAAACCTGGTTGAAATCATATATAAAATACACTGAATTTCTTTCCCCAAGCTACTCATGCCTAAGAGTCGATTGACCCAACAAGAGAGGAGGAAGAGTAGCAATACTCTTCCCTACCAATTACACATTAATTCCCTACTCAAAACCGACACCCAACTTCTCCCCAGCCAACGTACTAATCTATATATTAAAACTTAACAACCATAAAAACATTTGCATAATTGCTCTTTATATTCCTCCAGGAAACAACATACCAATATTAGAAAACATATTTGCCTGGACTTCCCAAAATATAGATAATGAAACCATCGTTCTAGGTGATGTAAATATCAATTGGCTAGATACAGGCCACAACAACCCCTCAAAAAACATAAATCTTTACAACTTCTCCCAACTAATTGAAGACATCACCAGACCTCACAAAAATTACAACTGGGGCTCCACAATAGACTGGATATTAGTGTCCCACCCTTTCAGTGTCATCAGTGTTGGCATACTACCTAATACCATTAGTGACCACCAGCCAGCATATATGCTACATGCAAAACTACTCCAACCACAGGCCAACAACAATACAAATCTATCAAAAATGTTACTAAGTTCCAGTCATCCATATTTAATGAAACCTTAGCTAAAGTAAACTGGAAACTCCTCAAATCCCTACCACTTAATGAGGCTGTTGAATTCTTTAACTCAACATTTCTAGACATCCTAAATAGGCAAGCAACCACCCACCAAAAACAAATAAAACATAACCATGCATGCTGGCTCTCAAAAGCCACCAAAGAAGTAATGTCCACAAGGGATAAAATTTGGAAATCATGGCAGAAAAACAAAGACCCCTCAACTCTACTATATTGCAAGCAACTCCATAACCAGACAAAATGTCTAATAACCACTGATAAAAAAGACCACTACTTCCACCTACAAAGCCAACATAAAAATAATCCCCAGAAATTCTGGTCCTCCATCAGCCAGCTATTACACCCAGGCTCTCAAAGCAACCCACCCCCTGACCCACAAAAAACTCCCACTGAACTTGATACCCTCTTCAATTCCTACTTCATTGACACCATAGCTAACCTAACTGCCACCTTTACTACAGTTAACAGCACCATCACCAAGACAGCTGATGACCAAATCATCTCAGAAAACAAGTCTACCCTTAACCCTAACCTAAAATTCTCCACCCATACCCACCAGCACAATAACAAAACTTTTACTTAAGCTAAAACCCTGTACTCTGGCCCCTGACAATCTACCCCACACTTCCTGCAGCTAGCAGCAACCTCTATAGCTTATCCCATCAGCATACTCATTAACAGATCAATTAAAGAATCCGTTGTCCCAGACATCTGGAAAAGAGCATTCATTCTCCCCTTACACAAAGGTGGCGCCAACACAGACACCACAAACTTTTGACCCATAGCAATTCTCTCACCCTTCTCTAACATACTGGAAAAATGCATCCATGCCCAACTCCTCAACCACCTACATGAAGATCAAATTTTATCACCCACTCAGCATGGTTTCAGACCAGGACACAGCACCACTACTGCCCTTCTATCCTTCCTTGATACAGTTAACCGGGCACGGGATTCTGGTAAAATAATTGCTTCACTTTTCCTTGACCTCACCAAAGCTATCCACCCTCCACATTTCTCCCCCTACCCTACAATGGTTCAACAGTTATCTCTCCAATAGGCAGAAATTCACCAAATGGCAACAATCTTACTCTCCTTTCCTCAATACTTCCACAGGGGTACCCCAAGGCTCCATACTTGTTCCTCTCTTATTTAGCATTTTTAATGACAACTTTCACACTACTCTCCCACAATGCTCAGTAATCCAGTATGCTGATGACTCTATAATAATATGCACTGCAAATTCCAGCTCTGAACTCCAGCAAATTACCCATAATGCCCTCAAATCTACTGAATCTTGGATGCTTAACAATCATCTTGCCCTAAATCCACAAAAAAAAAACTAAACTAGTAATTTTACTTCTAGGAAAGCCACTCCATTTGATAAAAAAACTCTTCACTATACAAGCCCAAGACAATACCACTATAGAGGTTGTCCCACACACTAAATTACTAGGCATTATTATAGATGAAAACCTTAACTTTGACCTACACATAAAAAATAACACCAAAAAAACACACCAAAAGCTTGGTATGCTCTACAGGCACCAACACTTTCTTAGCCTCTCTACTAGACAAACCCTTGCAACTACCTTTTTATTACCCTCTCTCCTTTATGGTGCCCCTCTCCTCACTAATATCCAAAATTCTACAAAATCCAAACTTGCTATGTGTTACAACAGAATAGCAAAATTTGCCACCAAGGCCACATTATCATCACACCATTGTAAGTCACTGAAACAATTAGGGTGGCTGGAACTCTCCTACCATCTCTCATTCACCCAACTAACTACTGTGCACAAAATAATCTACAGACCCACAGACTGTCCTGCTCTCTCAACTCTACTTGCTGAATACCATCCCAGCAGGCAGCTAAGATCTGCAAATTATCTACTTCTAAAAGTAAATAAACCCACCTTACCTGCTGGTCAACTCCTCTATTCTTTCACTGTCACCAAACTATGGAACTCACTTCCACCTTCTATAAGAAACACAGGCAGCACCACCACCTTCAAACAAATACTGAAAAATCATCTCAACTCTTACTGGCTATGTTCCTGCTCTATAACCTAACCTCTTCGCTCTCCTTATATGATTACTAAATGCCTATGCCTTTTGCTACTAGTGACTGATGATACTTTCTCCATATTTATTTTTATCTTCACTTGTTGATACTGGTACAATAATACTGATTAATATATCTCTGTTTATACCACTCTGATTGAATTCATTGAATTCTACTTTAATGTATATTTTCTGTATATATTACTGTAATCAAACAAACAAGATTTCTGATTTTATGTCTATATTCTGTATATGTTACTATATTTACTATCTGTAACACTGTTTCTACTTCTGTACTAATTAATGTTTATATTTTTTCTGTATCTCGTTGCAGCTTTGCTCCCCGGGCCTCCACTGAAAATGGGCTCTTTTAGGCCCAGTGGACTTTCCTGGTAAACAAATGCAATAAAATAAAATAAATAAAGAAATAATTCTGTACTCCTAAGGTTTAAAGACTATCTAACAGAAATCAAGGCGTTAAGTGGTAGGATACTCTATCCCCTCTACTCCCCATCACGCTAGGAGTGCCTCAAGAATCTCTACTCAGTCCCCTGCTCTTCACAATTTTTACAAACAACCTTCAGAAAGTCACACGTCATGAAAACCTACTTCAATACGCTGACAACTCTACCCTAGTTGGTTCCACCCCCCCCCCTATACAGCTTCTACAGATAAGAACATAAGGATCCTTCATAGCCACTGAAACCTGGTTAGCACACTCCCAATTGATACTCAATCCCCAAAACAAACAACTTTTTTCTCTTTCATCCCTCCAAAGCTGTCTATCCCATTCCCACTTTACAGTTATTGCCTCTGACAATACCCATATTACACCAGTTACACATACCAAGCTATCAGGTGTCATCAACCAAACCATGAAATTCAACAAGTGCATAGGTCAAACCATAGGAAAAGTGCACAAAAAACTAGACACACTCTACAGATGTGGAAACTACCTGACCTCTAATAGTAAAGTAACCATAGCAGAACCCATCTACTCTCCACATTACTCTACACTTCCCCTATCCTGGTAAACCTAAATAAAGGTGATCTAAACAAAGTATCCACCTGTTATAACAAGATAGTTAAATTTGCCACTGGCTCTTCCTACAGATCCAACCATTGTCAAGCCCTTCATAAACTGTCCTGGATAGAATTATCAAATTTACTTACCATAAACTAACTCACCCTAGCTCATCAAATTCTCTACCACCCCAACATAACCACTGCCCTAGAAGGCCTTATCATCCACTACACCAACAACCAACAACTAAGGTCCACCAATAAAGAACTAGTAGAATTATCCAAAAGTAGAATTAACTCAGGTGATTCCCTTTACTCTTGTACTATTGTAAAAATGTGGAACTCCCTCCCACTTGAAATCAGGCTACAGACAAACACTTTCAAAAATCAATTAAAATCTTATCTCTCTAAGTCCTGGATATGTAAATGCTTTGACCAAGGCTAACTTCTCCATGTACACTCCATCTCCATATCTTCTCTATATACCTGCTTTAAAGTCTTCCCAGAACCTCTGAACCTAAAATTCCCTGTAATTTTGTATGTAGTTTTTTTTTTCAGTTAACATTACTGTTATGTCTTTAATACTCTCATCACTTGACTGTACTTCAGGACAAATTTTATATACTTGCATAATATATTGTTATTCATTGTTGTAATCTTGCATTTGCTTGTTTTTTTTTTTTTTTTTTTTTTTTTTGTAATTTTATTTTGATTACTTGTTCTTTGTTTATGTACTTTTTTATATGAAATTAGAACTTTTCTCCCAGGCCTCCACTGAAAATGAGCAACCCTGTCCAGTCAGACTCCTCTAGTCAACAAATGTAAAATAAATAAATAAATAAAATAAATAAACCTGACAAAATTGAATTGCACTAGGAAGGTAACACGTATAACATTCATACAAGGAAATATCAGTATAAATAAAACTGTGTAGCATAAGGCCACCCTGATGGACCAACAAAGAATAAGCTCAAAGCCGCTACAACAACACTGCAATGTACTTTTGGACTATCCCACATCTATTCCATGTTTCTTATGTCAAAAAGTTGCCCAAAAATAGAATTACTATTTCTATAGTAGAATGCAAACGTGTGAATAATACAAATAACCAGATGTAGCTGGAATCACAGAATCTTGGTTAAAAAATAATTACTGCAATGTTCCCCACTTTTTCTCTGGGTACAAATACATATTAAATGTCTGGCCAGTCAATAGGGCAGGTGGGGGGATAATGCTCTTATATATATCTATCCTTAACCTCTTTATAGTTACACAGGCCAATAGTATCATAAACCATGAACCTAAATGGCTGCTAGCCAAACTGTCCTTTAAGTCCAGTAACCAACAATACCTACCCATAGCATACCTTCCACTACCTGCCTCCATAGTCAAATTCTGAACTCTTGTACCAAACACTGTAGCTAACATACCACAAAACAAATTCACCACTATACTTGGGGACTTCATCCTAAACTGTATAGAGTCTACCTCTCATCCTTCAGATGAGCTGTTAAACCAGGTCCCTATCAGTTTAGGGAAAAATCAGTTAATCAAATGACATTTTCAGTGCAATAGCATTGAACATGCCATTCGTCAAATTGTTCATACTGAGATTGCGTTACAGTGAGGATCGGGAAATTTGTCCTTTCCCCACTATAGTGCGATCTAGGAGTTAGTATATATAATTAGCGGGGGGTATGGGGGTGCAGTCCTCAACATGAGGGGCATTTGATGAACAACGTTTATTATACCAAGGTCCCATCCACTTGAGTTGGTGGTAGCTCAGGTGAATGTAACAGATCCCATGGCTCCTATAGAAAAGTATAGGAGAAGTTCCCTGATGTCCAAGCCAAACTTCCCCTATTATTACAAATCCTACCTCTCCTGAAAAGAGGCCACTAGCCCAATCAGACTAATCCAGGCAATAAAGGATAGCTAGATAGATAAACAGACAGATAGATAGTCAGATGTCTAGTTAGATAAAATAAAATAAAATACAGCTGAATTCCTAGCTGATCCTAAACTGATCAAACTAGTATATGAAACCTAACAGACCCAACAAAACTTAACACCATAAATAATGAATCCTATGCTGTCAATAACCTGCATGCATCCAGTATGGATGGCATAGCCTTCTATGCAGAGTTCTTACAATTTGGCAAAAGGAAACCACCTGTCTGGCAACTTTGGAATTCTGAATATCCAAAGAAAATGGAATCGACATTTGGTGTGAATACCATCCTGATGTGAAGGTCACATGTGGCTCTAGAGATCTGGCCCACCATGGTAGTAGAAATGACCTCATGTTAACCCCTCAGTGCTGTAGACATGGTCCATACACCCCTTAATCCATAATATCAGCCTATCTGATCATGCTCTGATTATCCTTTTTATTAAGCAAGATTCAAAAGAGCAAATGCTCAGGACATGGAGTTGGGCATGTTTTAGGTGGGACTATTGTACTGGTAGAAATGAACTTACAATTATTGTTCAAAATGTCTTTTAGATACATTGTGCTCTTGATGCTAGTGAGAAGGAAATAAAGCAGCAATAACGGATGGCATTATGGAAATGGAGGGTCTAAGGAGAAGAAATGAGGCCAGACTCCTAGAATTGCTCCATAGACAACTGAGTGACATAAAAATAGGATACCGCATGAGAGATAGCAGTTCCCTGTTAGAGACAAAGAAGTGTCCCTCTGTGCTAGAATGCATTTGCTGGAGATTTCTCAGACTGAGGCAGAATTGCCTAGGAATGGACAGTTTTGGTGGTTTAAGAGAGAAGGTGATCTGAGCTGTAAAACCTGTTTTATTAAATAGACAGCAACTAAAGCTTTTATATCTTCTGTTAAGTCTGAATCTGGCCAGCTCTTTACAGCAGAGAGTGATCTTAGAAGGGCCTTCAAACATTTCTACTCTTCCTATATAGCCCAGTCCCAAAGGGTGGTGCAGATAGCTGGGATGACCTCATACATTTACCTGTAAAGAATATTGGTCACTAGATAGATCTATCTCATTCTTGGAGAGAACCAGTGCAAATGCCCATAAAAATTCTAATAAAGCCCAGGCATTAATGGCTTTCCTATACTATTTTATAAATGAGCAGGGCAAGATATAGTTTGTGTCTGGGACATGTTTATAACTCCAAAGAGCTATTTACAGATCTGCCATCAGACCACAATCATGTGATTATTACAGTAATTCCTAAAAACAGTATTATAGATCCTGCTTTGGATGAACTCTGTCCCTTGTCCCTCATGAATCTTGATTTTAATATCTTTGTCAAACATTTAGCTGAAAAGATTAGATCCCTTCGTGACAGATTTGATTTCTGAAGGTCAAGCAGGCTTTGACAGAGGAAAAGAGGGAGTGGACAATTGAAAGGAGCTGATCCTGATACGGTATAGCTTTAGTAATTCCCAGGAAAGGCAGGATTTTTTGATATTAAAAAGGCTTTTAACACTGTTGACTATGATTTTCTTTTTGTAGTTCTCCAGGTTAGAAAGGGTGGGATTGCAGTTTTTTTTTAATTGGAGTCATTGTCTCAATTCTGAACCATACTTTAGAGTTTTGGCCAATGGAGGTCTGACTTCCCCAGGCCCAACAGGCAAAGGTATGAGTCAGGGTTGCCTTTATTCACTAAGTCTCTTCCTCCTGGTAAATGAGAAACTTGATTCTTAAGTGAGATCTATACCTGAGGCAAAATATTTAATTGATGGCTCCTATTATGCATTTGTGATGGTTTTTGATTACTCTATTTTGCTGAGCTCTCATTTGCCGTCTTAGATAAAGTATTGGAAATGTCCACCTTTTTGGTATGTCTTCTGGTTTACAATGTAACTTCAGCAAGTCAGCCATTATTCAGTGTGGTAACAAAAAGCACATGTTTGAGAATAAAATCCATCCCACTGAAGCAAAGTGCTAAATATTTGAGCCTCACAGTTAGGGCCACCCTAAGGGACACAATCAAATCTAAACTATTGGAGTTAATGGAAAAGCTCGTACAACTGATAACTAAAATTTGCAATTTTCTAACTTTGCTGGGGAAATCAAGAGCAGTCTTTAAAAGGCATTTTGAACAATAATTTTGAGTTTATCTCTATTAGTACAAGATTCCACGTAAAATATGCCCACCTCCATGTTCTGAACATTTGCTCTTTTGGATCTTGCTTAATAAAAATGATAATCAGCGTATGATCATGAGGGATCCCTTCATCACTTCAAAGTCTAAACTATGATCCTTCCACATGCTCTCTATCTGATTAAGAATTTACCACTTCTTTTAAGACACTCTTTTTTTAGTTCAAATGAAAAACCTTATTGACTCTGTCATATTCATACCTCTTAACCTCTCAGTACAAAAAATCTGGACAAAACCAGAAATAATGGTGGGGAGGGGGCAATGGTCCAAAAATAGGGACAGAATTTAAACATTGCTCCTAGAAACTTAGAAAGTTGCTAGAATAACAGGTTTGGCATTTTTTTTTGTATTTTTGGAAGGATATAAATTCTGAATCTCAAATGTCTGTCATTATTTAGTATTATTTAGTGACTTCAATCTTCAATGATTTGCCAGAAAATCAAAATTTTATGAGGAACAGAGCAAAAATATGAAGCAAAAATCTGGACACTCTGCGAAAATCTATAGAGTTGAGTGGTATGGATATTGGAGGATAAAAGCTGAAGAGTATCATCTTCCATTGGCTATCTACCAAAATTCTTTGTGGGGACTGGTATACCTCATCTGGCAACTTATGCCCTTGCCTATCAGCTCAGTGTCCCCCTACATAAAGTAGAAAGGGATTGGTAGAAGATCCAAATGTAGGTAATCTTATGATTGACTATCACTTTAGTATACTTCAGGAATGAGTGAATTGGCTCTTTTGTGAATGCTTAGAGGTTAGTGGATTTGACTAGGAGCTCCACAAACCGTATATGGCACCACCCCAAAATATGTAGCAAACTGAGTCCCTCATTGACAGGGATGACAGGTGCTGACTGAGGTTTCTTTTGGGGATAAACTCTTGTCTAGGCTTGTAAGGGCCCTAGGTCCATTAGCCTTGTAACCACCTATGATCCTATGATCCTATGATTCTATGATCTTATGAAGGAAGACTTTAATGGGCAACAAAGGGGATTTTTGGGTGGATACATATCTTAAAACATGCTACTTCCCCCACTCTAAACAGCATGTCTGCCCTCAGTTCAACATTTCAAGTAGGATTAAAGAATGGTTCACTTACTGGCAGATTGGGCAGATGTGAAAGAGTGGCCTTGTGGAGTCTGATTCATAGTCTTCGTAAGAAGCAAGAACATATTGACAAGACTTTCCTGCAATGAGAACATGTTTGGGATGGCTTTAGGAAGCCGGGTAGATGGCCTAAAAATTAAGATCCATAAGTATGTCTCTTAGTTAGATGATACCTGGATGAGAAATAAATGCCCTGCTTACTTTCAGAAGTACAAGAACTCAGAAACCTGACAAAAAAAACACTTTGCTAAAGATAAAAAAGAATTCTACCTTAACCCTCCTATAGCACTAAAATCTAATCCAAAAAAAGTTTGAAACTCAGTCAATCAAATACTGCATCCTGGAAACCCTACCCAAATAGAACACCACAAGAAACTGCCATTATCTTTAACACCTTCTTTATAGAATCTGTATCAAAGATGATTAGCTCTACCCCCAAAGCTAGTGATTCTAATCCCTCTGTCCCACTTCCCAGTCCTAACTCCACTAAACACTTTTCTCTTCAACCTGTATCTACTACTTATATCAAATCACTGCTCTCCAAACTAAAACCTCACTCTACTTCTGCTGATAATATTCCTTCCTACTTCCTCTCGCTAGCAGCTGATACTCTTGCTTTTCCTGTATCCATCTTGATCAACCACTCTGTCTCGGAGTATAAAGTTCCATCTATCTGGAAAAAATTTTACTCTTTACTTATCCACAAAGGAGGTAACTCCCAAGAAATCTCTAATTTCAGACCTATAGCCATTCTGTTACCCCTCTCTAAACAACTTGAAAAATGCATTTGCAAGCAAATTCTGCAATACCTAGTACAGGAAAACTTACTTACTTCTACTCAGCATGGTTTCTGCCCAAAACACAGTACCACCATTCCATAATCTCCTTTACAAACACTATTTCCCGGGCTCGTAATAACAACAAACTTGTCTCCTGTTTATTTCTAGACCTTTCTAAAGCCTTTGATACCGTCTCACATGCTCTACTTCTGACTAAACTGACTAATCTAAACTTCTCCTCTGCTACTGTCACCTGGTTTTCTAGTTATCTCTCCGATCGACTATAATCAGTGAAACGGCTCTCTGCATTCTCCCCCTCCCTCCCAGTAAAAACTGGACATCTCCCAAGGATTTATATTGGCTCCATTGCTATTTAATATTTTCACCAATCTATTCTACACTTCTTGCTCTTAGTCATCTCTTGTACAATATGCAGATGATTCCACTGTGATCACTATCTCTGATTCACCCTCCAGTCTCATCTCTACTACTCAGGCTGCCTTTACATCAGTCAAAACCTGGCTCACCAACAATCAACTAATCCTGAATGCTAAAAAAAGCAAACTCTTACTCTTTCTCCCAATATCTCTTAACCATCTCAAATCTACTTTCACTATACTGTCTCTCAATAAGACACCAGTATTACCTGAATCTAGCACCAAGCTCTTAGGCGTCACTATAGATGATCCACTCAAATTTGCTTTGTACATCAACAACTGTATTAGGAAGACCTATCATAAACTAGGCCTACTATACAGAAACAGAAAGTTTCTCTCCTAAAAAGCCAAAGTAACCATTTCTCATACCTATCTCTAACCCACTCTACTATATGATTCTCAAATACTTACTAATCTAAATACCACACTCCTAGCAAAACTTACCTCAACCCATAACAAGGTAGCCAGATTCTCTGCCAAACATACTTACAAAACTCATCACTTGGTCTCACTTAAACACTTAAACTGGCTGGAACTACTTAAACTGCCTCTTCTCTCTCTCAGCTTCAGATTATACACTCCATACTATATCAACCTTTCTAGTGCCCTAACATATCCTCCTTAATATCCCACTATTCTCCTACTAGATCACTCCGAAGCCTTCTGCATCAACATGTGGGATACATTGTATACCCATTTAAAAGTGCAGATCCCTCCTGCAGTCTTTCTCAGCACTGGCAATGTTTTTGGACAGCTATGGATGATTAATTGGTTATATTTGCCACTAGGAGTTCACTATGTTTGAATCATTGCTCTTTATATCAAAGTCAGGTTGTGTAAACGGTGTATATTATTACAACTTTCATTAATGTGTTTGCGATTTTATTTGTTTAAATGTTTTCTTCATGATGTTCTTTTTGAAATTTCAGTAAAATTCAGCTAAAAAAGCCCCTCTAATCCCCACATAGAACCAAGCTCCCCAGAGTATATACCAGCATTTTACTTCAGCAGAATAACTGATAAACAAATTGCTTCATTGCTGGAGCAAATAAAACTTAACTGTACCAGCACAGACAAGCTCTGTCCATGGTTTATATACCACTCAGAAAATTTTTACTAACCACTCTAGCCCACATATATAACACCTGCCTAGCAACAAACACAATGTCATCCATCTGGAAATCTGCCCACATCAGACCAATGCCAAAAATTGCAAAGTCTACCAGCATCTGTCATTTCTGACCAATCTCAGTATTACTCACAAAGAGCAGAATCCTAGAAAAATCATCATCAACTTTCAAAATATCACCTACTATTTAATAAACAACATGGGTTACCTCCCATTATGACTTAAATACCAAGACATAACTAAGTAACCTGACTTTCTGAAAGCTGTAGTACAAAAATATATTAGAGCATTATACAGTCTACATCACCCAATTGTTAAATATACCTAAATCGTAGACCTCACATAAAATGAATAACAATAATAAAAAATAAATAACAATAATAAAAACTAATTCCAACCATAAAATTATAGGAATTGTAAAAATGTGTAAGAAATATGTTAAATATAAAAAAGCACATAACTGTGTAAATAAAAAAGTTACTAGCATGTTAAGAATGACAAGTTATATAATAATACATTAAAGCCTGACAGCCTTCAATTTTAGAACAGAATAAATTGAAGCAAAGTGGAGTCCTCCAGCATTCGGTGCTAGGACCTCTCGTGTTTGGCATCTTCCTCTCTGAAGTCAAAAAAATATCAAAGAGCTCGGACTGGCTAAGTTTGCAGATGACTGCGAACTAGAAGCAGTTATTGAATCCACAAATGACTTAGCCATCCTACTGAAAGGTTTGTTCAAAATTAATAACTGGTGCAAAAATAATGGAGTGAAACTAAATGCCTAAAAATGCATTATCCTATCCTTTGAGAAGTCATCTACCCCATGGAACTGCCACATTGACAATATGCCCCTATAAGTTGACCTGGTTGTTTGGGATTTGGGAACTTATGTGGATCATGACCTAACTTTTGACTTAACTTTTGACCAACATGTGTCTATTGTTCAAGGAAATTCCTTCTGAATTGCATAGCGTATAAACAAAGGGAATGTGTATAGATCTAGGAATGTCTTTGTTCCCCTTTATTCATCCTTCATTAGGCCAATCGTTGTGTATATACTCAGTATCCTATAGACTGTTAAGAAGTGACCTATGTCTGGTATACAAGGGATGCTCTGACCTAATACTAATAGATTTACTGTACATTAGCAAGTTAGTGGCATCAGCAATACTCAGTCTAGGGAACCAAGCCTCTTCTGTAAAATCAAGAGAATGGATTAGAGGGACAGGTATATCTCACAGAGGATACTGCTGCTCTGAAACAGTAAAACAAAGCTCATCCTTGTCCATATTCAAGTGCAAATTGGATCTATGGATGGGAATCAGAAAACTTACTCCAGGATTGATCCCTGTACTGCTAATGAACATAGACATATCCTAGATGCTTTATCTAAAGCATGAGTCATCTCAGCTTATCTATGGCATGATCCCAGTTATTCTCATTAGAGATACCATGTAATAATTGACTATGGGATGGGTAAAGCTAATCTAACATCAAATAGAACAGGTTAATCCAAGCACCAAAAAGGAAATATGATAGGCTTAAAATGGCCCACATGAGCAGCTGGCCTAGTACTTGCCCATAAATCAATGAACTTATGAATGAAGTGACATTGCACAGCCAACACTTACTTCTCATGCTGAAGTATTTTTGACTAATATAAATATAAAAAAATAGAGGACCATGCATGGAGCATCTTTGGTGGAACAGTCCCATAAAGATTCAACCTGAAGTAAATGATTATGCTTTAATATTAAAACGAGGTTCTTTTTAAAACATTTTAAATATATAAGATACCCAAAATTTATGATTAAATCATGTTGAAATTATAAGTTGCAGTTAAGAAAAATCTCACATGAACTGTAAATGTTTTTTCCAGATTTTTTTCTATTTGTTCTAAGCTAAGGTTCAGCAGAAGCATGTTTGGCACATGTTAGGAATGTCCATTGCCTTTTTTAAAACTCCATCCACAAACACTGTGGAAGCAAATTGTGAAGTTCTAGAAATGTGCTAAGAAAAAAGGTATTTTTTGATCATGAAGTAAAGCCAAAGAAAAAACATATTTTAGACAAACTAGTCTATTTAAAAAATAATTTACAAAATAACATCTAACCTATACTGTACTAGGGTTGCCACCAGTCCCAATTTAAAGGGCACTCCTGGTTTTAAATTGCATATCTTTTCATTCATGTTAAATGCGAGTGGGACAGGGAATGTAAAACAACAGGAAAAATGTCTCAGGAACCAAGGAGAGCAGTTTTATTCAGATATTAAAACAAATGTAAACAACAAGCTTTCACAACATGTGCTTTATCATCTTACTAAAACAGTATTCCAGTGAAACTTGATAAATACCTACATCCAATGGCATCTTTTCTTCCATATACTGATATCACTCCCTATATTGTCTTAATTTTCCATAGGCCTCATAGGCACACACCTATTTAACCCAGTAATATATCAGCCCTTAACATGTTTACCCATCTATATACGTCACTTTCCATCTGGCTACTAGGTCATCACCCTTTAAGTTGTTATTAATACATTGCAAGCAAAACTGAAACGGTGAACTTCATCTTTTTCTTTAGTATATGCTTACATAATGCATTTGGATTAATTTTTCTCCTGATTTCTGTTAAATTGTGACATGTGCTTCCTTTGAGTTCCCTATTAGACTTCCCAGTGTAGAAGACAGAATATAATTTGTTTACAAAAATAACCTTAGTTACAAGGTATAATGCCTAAACTTTGGCAGACCCTTACATTCTTCTCATAAAATTGCGAGATCTTTTATATCCAAATAATGGTCTGACTAATAAGACATTTCTAAGTCCCTGACATAGGTCAGGAATAGGTGCTGACCAAAATTGAGTGATCTTTAAATTAAAAAGTGTGATGTCTTTGTATGCCAAATTAAGAATATGTGTTGTATTAATGCTTCTGAATATAAATTGACCCAGATGGAGTATATAGAATACTTAAATGTAAGGTTACATAATGTTGTAAAAAGTCGCACTGATACCTCCTGTCTACCTACTACCAATTTACAGATATTAATACTTGTTAAAAAAATTAAATATGAGATTTGCATAAATATTATGTCTATATAAATATTTCAGGCACTGCCCACCTGGAAGAGTATTAAATATGCACAGTTACCACAGAGGTGAGGAATAGCTCTTCAGAGAAATTGGGTACTCTGTACCTGAGAATATGTCAGTTATTTTCATGAAATACTATGAATATATGCCGTATATTAATTATATTAAAGACTTTAACCAGAAGAGGTTTATGTGGTACTGCATGGTATCAGAAGAAGGCATACACATGCTGGGAACATGTTGCACTGATAGCCAGTGTCTACCTAGTGCTGTTTTACAGATATTCATAAAAATGTTTGATTGAAGGCCTAGATAGAACCAATGGTATGGCGGGCAGGCAGGCATCCACCAGTTTAAATTGGTGGTCTTGTTATCTCATACAAGTTAAGTAACAGTTACTTTAGCCCAAGCTGCATTTTTAATAAACTGAGCTCTTTATTGAACTCTTATTAGTCTTTTCTGATCTGTTCATGTCAAGCCTACAGCACCTTTGTATCTTCCTTTTAACATGATGCTTCTCTTCATAATCAACAACCCCCTTTTTCACATTTCTCTGCATGAGGCCAGGGGGTCACGTCACCTGTCATCACATCTCTATCAGTTGGGTGCCACTCTCCTACCTTCTGTGACAGTCATGCCTGCCTGGAGCAGGTCTTCTCTCATGAAATCCATGCATATCCTGGATGAACATCCACAGTTCTCCTGCCTTGTGCCTGTCATTCCAGAATTATCTCTCACCTTCCTCACCAAATTGTCACCTACAGCTCCTTATGGTACTATGATATTTGGCTTGCTGCCTTAAATGAGTGACATACGAATTAGTATTAGGCAGCATATTAAAGTCAAGGGCAAGGTGTAAGAATAAAAGGACACAACAGTTGTTAACCTAGGATGCACTGCAATTGAGATGGTAATGTTTGCAACTTATTCATAGTTTTGTAACTTAGCTACACATTATGGAGGGGCACTGTCTGCAATTTTGGAGGGAGAGGGAAAAATACACTGTCACTTATGTTGATGTTACTGGAGACATGGGTAAGTTTCCTAACAACTGATAAAATCAGTCAAGTAACTTGCACACTATATTCAGGTAGACATAAGATGTTGAAGAAAAATTCTTACTGATACTTAAATTATTAAGTTTTACTGTGTCCATATAAACTTAAGATGCTGAAAAAAATGTCACTCATCATTGCATTCGAAGTTGTACAGCTTAAGAGACTGAATTTTTTTATATTGTTGTTAGTGTAAATAGGCATCATTTTATATGCTTTTTTCCTCTGTGCCTGTGCATGCTGAACATGTATGTCAAATAAGGACAAGACCTGGCCAGTTGTCAGTCAGTCAACTGTGCAAGTGCTCTGTGCCCTTGCCAAAATTTTTTTTTAAATTATTATGCCCTAACCCTACCATAAGTAGCCTAATGTGAGTACCCATGACATCATATGTCATCAGAGGGGCATGCCCTCACCCACACATGCATGCTCCCGTAATCACATGCCTGTTTGGACTACTATTCATCTCAGTCTTTGAACACGAAGTTCATGTCCCTAGTCATTAGCCATGTTATAAATCATTGCTTGGATGAGAACAAATGATGACCTGAAGCCACAATCTCCATGACACTGGGATGGATGAGCCAGTGTAAGCTTTCACCACCCATATCTTCTAGCATCCAAGCAGCTAATTAAATTTGGGCCACATGGAAAGTAGTCAGGGCTTTATCCATCTACCCTCTCTCTAGAGCTAGGCTGCAGTAAGCATATTTTTTCATATTTCTACATACCACAGTAAACAAGTACTCAGAGGAATTTATTTTCATAAGACAAAAGCTAAAGTCAGGCAATACAAAATTAGTGCTGACAATATATGTCTATTTTGTACAGTTTCCAAGACAAGCAAACGTTCTTTGTGAGAATTTGGAAAATGCATTGCAGTACAGTACTGACATAAAGACTGAACGCATTGATCAGTCACTGTAAAGAAGACTTTTTGTTGAACATTGCTGTTTGCATATCTAATTTTTTGTAGTCTTCACCATTTATAAGATACTTACATTTCTTTCACATACTCGTGAACCTTGCAAACAGTGAGAGCTTGCTGTTTTACTTTTTGTGTGGTAAGTCAATTTGTTTAGGTGGCTATTAATGGCATGGCACAAAGTTAATATTAGTTTAGTTTTACTGCTTATATTCTAATTTTTAGATGCTTTGCCTTTTTCATTTTCTGTTAGGCAGTGCTGGAAAAGGAGAAGGGCCAGTATAGTGACCCAGACTATAGGTTCAGAGATCACCATACAGATGGGCCATGCAAATAGCTGGAACATCACAGGTATAATTTGTTTGGCTGGTTTGTTTATGTGCTCATTTATGTAATGATATAAAGTAGTTTATTCTCTAATTTTAGGTATTCTGCCTTTTTTTCTTTTTCACTTAGGTCATGGCAGAAATGCTGGACAAGTGAAAGACCAATATAGCAACCCAGACTACAGCTTCAGACATTGACATACTTGTGGACCATGCAAACAGTGGGAGCATTGCCATAAACCATTCTACTTTGGTAGTTGATTTATTTTTGTGGTTATTAATGTGATGATGTAAAGTACACAGTTTAGTTTTGCAGTTTATTGTCAAACTCTTAGTTGTGCTTTGCTTTTTTCATTTTCAGTTAGGTAGTAGCATAGTCTGGCAAGGGTCAGGGACATAATGAGTCAGACTCCAGCTTCAGATATCATCAAACTGGTGGACCCAGCCAGCAATGAAAGCATCACTGTGATAATGTGGTAGGTGATTTGTTCAAGTGGTTATTAATGCAATAATGTAAAATAGTTACATGTAGAATGTATGCACAGCAATGGGAGAGGCACACTTGGTAACCTGCACCCCAGACTCATTCTGATGAAGCCCTTGTATGCACTTTTGGATCCAAAGCACTAAATATTTATTATGTTCTGTCTGGAATTTTGCTTTATCAATGTGTTTTAGCTTCATTGTAAATAAAAGAATGAAAAATGGAAGTAGCAGCAAACTCAATTTAATTTTGTGCATTCATCCATCTATAAAATGACCTCATCAGAATGAATGCCCAATATGTTTAGAATGAATGTCCGCCATGTTTAGATTAGAATATTTTTTCTAGTTTCTTGTTGTTTTTATGACCTATTAAATAAATATGCCCACAATATAGCTGTATCTACTTTTTCTGTTTTTCCTTATAGTTTTGAAATACTTTGTATAAAGAAATAAAATTATTATGCTTGCATGTGATGTGTGTTTTTTACGTACACCTTTGATGTGTTTGGTTTCAGTAAATATAATACTTAATATGAACGTATGTGCCTTGTCCGTGTTTCTTCTTCTTCTTCTTCTATATATTTTTTCAAAAGTCATTCCCTTGCTCTCTGTAACCACAGTGTGTGTGCTCCTTTATCTTGCTGTACCTCTATATCTCTATTGTGATTAATGACCTGCCCTGAAACTCCCTAACCACGGCAATATCCTGCTACAAGTGTAAGGGACCACAAAAGTATGTGTATAACGAATACCAAAAGAAACTAGTGTAGGTCAACTGTTAAGATATTCTACATTAAATAAAAGAAAACTGTGTAACCTAGCCCAACCCGATACCATTTGTCTGGGTCGGCAGTCATAATTTTATTCATCCTTTCCATTACCCAATTCATTGGCCCACTTTCTAAACTTTGAAAGTTTATTTCACAACATACAATCATTTTGTCTCTGTAATGCTATATACTTGCTTTTGTAATTATTAGAAACTCAATAGCAAGGTGCTTTACCACTACCAAAGCACCTTCCCTTAGAACCAGATATAAGCATCATTATGGAGTTATAGTCACAGCCTATTTATAGCGCTATTAAGCTAATACAAAGTGCTAGTGTGGAATTTTAACAAACCTGTTTAGTTCAGACCAGCTAGTCGTTTTTTTTATAGTGCACAAAGTGACCAGGCTCTTCCTGCTCCATTCAGCCTTGCTTCTCTCTGGCTCACTCTGCTACCCTGTCCTACCTCCATTTCTCACCCACCCCCTGCTATACCTATATTTAATTTAAACTAACCACTCTCACTAATCTCTTGAACAAATCTTACGCATCATTTTAATTACATCACACTTAATTAGCAATAGCTTCCCATAATTTACAAGGCATAAAATAAAATTCTTAAAGAAGCATTACTTTTACAGTCAATTAATATAACATTCCCCTTCCTCAGTACTACTATTACAACTCTCTGAGTAGCAGCACATTTCACCTCATACCACAGTCACCTAAATGAGTCAGCAGCCCTTTACAATACTCCTCTCTCCTATCCACAACAGACAAAAACCTCTACAGATTAATATTTCACGTTCAGTGTACAAAACTGCTAACATTGATCAATTTGTCCATACTATAATCCCAAGGGTGGGAGGATGACATAATGGTTAAGGTGTTTACCTTAAAGACACAAGATGCAGGGTTTGATTCTCACATGGGGTAATTAGCTAGGCTTCAAATGGCCCAAAAAGGGCAGTTAGCCTAGTACTAACCTATGAACCTATGAACAAAACAATCCCCATATCTGAAATAGAATAAATGTATAATCAAACTCCTCAAGTCCTTCACATATACAGCATCACAACTAACCCTTAGTGGAGATATCCACCCAAACCCAAGCCCCAGTTCCAATCTATCCCAACAACACTCCCAATATAACAACCAAATTATACTAAATCTCCCTTGTAAAGGATCTGACCTTCTATTATTAAATATAACATTAGGAGCAGAGGTGTCGCTAGAGTTTGTGTCACCCAGGGCTGACTTAAAGTGAAAATGATGGTACTCACATCCGTCGTTAAAAACAATGCCTCATCTCTGATATCGGAGTTGCAATCCATAACCTTGTTTGTCCAATTATGCAAAAGCATTTCCCTGATACACTAATGAATTATTTTTCCTAGTAACCCATTCATTAGTTTGTATTGTGTATCCACAAGCACTAAAATGACACAATAAATTATTTTACCCATTGATCACTTCAGCAGTCTGACTATGTATGCACCAACACTTCCCTGATACACAAATTAATTATTTCCCCAAGCAACATCTTCATTAGTATGTCCAGGTATATACAAGCACCAAAATGACACATTCCCCAAAGAGACCCCTTCAGTAAAATGTCTATTTATATGCATGCACCAAATTGAAACATTCACCCAAGCAACCCCTTCAGTAAAATGTTGAGGTATGCACAAGCACCAAAACGAAACATTTCTCCAAACGACCCTTCAGTAACAGTAACATTTTTTAGTGTGTACAAGCAGCAAAAAGAAACATTCACCCAAGCAAGTCCATCAGTAAAATGTTGAGGTATGCACATGCACCAAAATGAAACATTTGCCCAAACAATCCTTCAGCAACATTTTCTAGTATGTACAAGCACTGAAATTAAACATTTACCCAAGCAACCCCTTCAGTAAAATGTTGAGGTATACACACGCACCAAAATGAAAAATTTCCTCAAACGACCTTTCCGTAACATTTCTTAGTATGTACAAGCACCAAAATGAAACAGTCACCCAAGCAACCCCATCAGCAAAATCTTAAGGTATGCACAATGCATGCACGTGCACGCGTGTGCACACACACACACACACACACACACACACACACACACACACACACACACACACACACACACACACACACACACACACACACACACACACACACACACACACACACACACACACACACACACACACACACACACACACACACACACACACACACACACACATCTCACTTGTCTGACCATTTGTGATGGTCTTCTGCACAGTCCAAATGTCTTCTGGAATTCAATTCCCACCCTCACGGAAGATGAAGACGTAAACAATCTTGGCTTCTGCTTTTGTGCAACTGGATGCAAAGGGCGTTCAGAAAAAAGAATGCCTTAAAAAAAAAGTAAAACCGATTTTGATTTTTGGTATAGACACTTTAGGGCCTTCAAATAAAGAATTTGATCCTAATGTTGGTATGGGATTCATTGTTATTTCATCTAGGGTGCGTTAAAGATAGCAGTTATTATATATGTAGTAACTGGGACCTACTGCAATTTGATGTGAATTATAGCCCAAAAAGTGGGGGGAAGACCTAAAATTATTTACAAAAGAGACAGGTCTTTCAAGGACATTTTTGAGAGAATTAATATTAACAATGGGAAGGGCACAGTTAGAGAAAAAGGTAATTTTAAGTGCCAGCATTGTAATTACTGTCCCCATATTTTGGAGACAGGTGAAAATTTTGAATTGAATGGGAAAACTCTGAGGCTTAATGGACACTTCAATTGTAATACAGTTAGCGTGGTGTATCTTGCTAAGTGTCTTATGTGTCCAATATTTTATGTGGGGAAGACGATTAGACCTTTTAAAAACAGAATAGCAGAGCATTTATTGGATATAAAACATAAGAGACAAACTAATGCACTTTCTACACATACACCAGCATAATAACCACATATGTAAATTCTTGATGATCCAACATATGCCAAAGGACCCACAAGGGAGGGTCCTGGATGTCCATTTAGATATCTGTGAATTAAGATGGCAGCTTAGATTGGACGCAACTAGTTTCCCAGGCATAAATGAGACGATTAGTATTTCTAGTGTACTAAAGTTAAGGCACATTTTAAGTTAATGGTTTTGTGAATTTTGTTCCTTTTGTCCTTTGGATATTGATTACAGTTTTTAATTCTTATGCATGCATGTAATTATCTTTTACCTCAGGTTATATATAAATTTTTTAACCTTAAGTTATCTCTTTTTTAACGTATGCATTCCAATGTTTTGAATTTTGTGGTATTATACACACATTTTGAGGTATAACATATTTTATATTGTATTTTATAATATTAATATTTTTTTTTTTTTTTTCTGGTTTTATATTGAATGCACACATTAGTGTGATGTTTATCTTTAGTTCATTTTTTTAGTTAAGATGTTAAGTCATTAAAGAGAATATCACTTTAAGGTTTAATTAATAATAAGTATGTAATTAACTATTTTAGGTATATAAGGTTGGGTTTTTCATTCAATTTTTTTATTCTAAAAAGTGTTCTGAGGAAGTCCCATTTAAGCAAGGGGAAGAAAGCGCTTAACTATGGAATTACTGTTGAATAAAATTTTTTTATTCACAGTGCTTGCATCTCTGGTTCGTGGACTGGCTGTACATTTCTATGGTGGTTATTAAATTTTAGTAACATAGAAGTAACAATCAGCTATAGGATCTTACAAGCAGAAACCTGGAGAGAGAAAAAGCTCTGCAGGCAATTCACTTATACAGAGTATTAACACTTGGCAGACAAGTCTGTGAGTTGTTACAAATTAAACAATTTGCAGAAGAAAATGTGGCTAGTTACAATATTATTTAAGCTGCTTAGGGCAAAATGAGTTAATAGTTAGGCAGATGCGTATTTAAAGTGGGTAGGATCTAGTTGTATAGGAGTTTGGAAACAAGAAAGGAAAGTAAGAATGGCTAGTAGGAGATGTAGGGGAGGTAGAGTATAGGAGAGAGACTAGACAGGTAGGTTGTTTTGAGACTGTAAGAATTAAGAGTAGTTGGAGAGAGAGGAAGGGAAGAGGTGGAAGAGGCAGGGGAATAGTGTTAGAGATACATTAAGAGTGAGGTGGTGAAGGGTGGCTGGCTACAGTGGTAAGACCACTTTATTTTTAGGTATTTCCTTGTGGCTAATTTGAAACTTTTGCTATGCTGGAGGGATTTTATTTCCAAGGGGAGTTGGTTCCAGGATGTAGCTGGGTTATAGTTATAGAGAAGGCAGCCTATTTTGGTTTTGGGTTTGTAGATGTCTAATAATTCTTGATTTGAGCTGCGTAGCGTCCTAGCAGAGGTATATTTGGATATGATAGTGGAGAGGCTGGGGAAGAAGGAGGGTAGATAGAGGATAGAGTGGATGATTTGTGGTTGGTATAGTTGGAGCAGCTGAGGGAATTCTAGCCAGTCTACTTTCTGTAGTGCTAAGCAGTGGTGTGACTTGTTGGTTTGGTTAGCTGCAAATCTGGTGGTCTTATTATAGGTAGTTTCAAGCTTGGAAATAAGTGTAGAATTTAGGTTTGTAAATATGTGGCAGCTGTACAGGAGTGTTGGGAGTAATAAAGCCTGGGAGAGAGTTAATCAGGCAGTGTTAGATCAGTATTTCTTGCTAGGAAAAAGGTGTCCAAGTTTTTGATGAGTTATTTTTACAGAGCTAGTAATATGGAGATCAAACTTAAGCTGATCATCTATTGTAACACCTAGCAATTTAGTACTAGATTCAGCTGAGATGATAGTGTAGTTGCAGGATGAGATGGTAAATGTACTTTTGTGTGTGGTGAGGTTTTTAGGGAGGAAGAGTAGGAGCTTAGTTTTTTTGGATTAAGTATTAGTTTGTTATCGCTAAGCCAAGTCTCAATGGTGTGGAAGGATGCCTGTGTAGTTGAGTGGAGGTCAGTTGGGTTGTCAGCAATGGTTATAACAGTTGAGTCATTAGCATATTGCACAAGAGATGACTAGGGACAAGAGGAGTAGAGCAAGTTGGTGAAAATATTAAAGAGTAGTGGTCCAAGTATGGGCCCTTGGAGGACTCCCTTTTGTACAGTGAGAGGGGAGGATAGTGCAGATAGCCATTTAACTGATTGCTGGTGGGTAGAGAGATAGCTTGAGAACCAGGAGACAGTAGGGGGAGAGAAATTTAAGTTAGTGAGTTTATCTAGAAGGAGTGGGTGAGAGACAGCGTCAAAGGCTTTAGAAAGGTCAAGGAATAGGCATGAGACAAGTTTATTGTTATCACAAACTAGGGAGACTATATTGATGAATGTTATGACTGCAGTAGTTGTACTATGCTTGGGACGGAAACCATGCTGTGTGGGTGTCAGAAGGTTTACCTGGTGAAGGTAATGATTACCTGCTTCTGAATGCATTTCTCTAGGATTTTTGAGAGTGGAGAGAGTATGGCAATCGGTCTGAAGTTGGAGATGTCTGAAGAGTTGCCCCCTTTGTGAATGGGTAGAGTAAAGAAATTATTCCATTCAGTGGGGACATAGGATTCAGAAATGGATCGGTTGATTAAGATGGATACAGGATAGGCAAGAGGTTCACAGTCAATCTGCAGGAAGTAAGAGGGTAGCTTGTCAACAGATGGGGAGCAAGGTTTAAATTTAGAGTGTAATGACTTTACATAGTTAGTTGATACTGCTTTTAGAGAGAAGGAGTTAGGAGGGTTTGGAAGAGGTATAGAGTTTGTGGGGGTGCTAGTGTTGTTTTTTTGGGGGGGAGAATTTATTATGGAGGTTATTGAGTTTATAAAATGATTGTTAAATCTGTTGGCTATGTCTTCAGGTGTTGCATTGGGACATGGATTAGGAGAGGAAGGGTTTCCTGGATGAAGAGTCTGTTTAATAGAGCTCTAGAATTTCTTTGGGTCTGATTTAAGAGTAGAGGGAGGATTGGCATAGAAGTTTATTTTGTCATAATGGATGATTTTTTTATTTTATTTCTGAGTTCTTTATATTTCTGAAGAAGAGAAGGGGTCCTAGTTTTAGTCCACATTTTCCAAATCCTATCCCGGTCTTTCATGAGGGCTCTGGTAGATTTAGTGAGCCAGGGAGCAGTATTAGATTTGATTCTAATTGTGCAAAGAGGAGCATGGGAGTTAAGAATGCTTAGGAATGTAGTGCTGAAGGAGTGGACAGCTTCATCTAAAGGAAGAGTGGTGAGGTAAGTCCAGTTAGTTTTGGAGAGATGGTGAATAAAGGAGTTAGGACAGAAATGAGAAAGTGAGTGGGTGGTAATAAATTTCTTAGGTTTGGTAAGGTGGGGAGTATGTCTGGTAACTCTTATAGGGCAGTGATTGCTGAGGGCATTTGGAAGGGTTTGGGAGTTAAGATAGTGTGAGAGTGGGAAACCAATATCCAGTCAAGAAGAGAGCTAGGTAGGTGAGATTTATTAATGTAGGTTGGGGTTGTGATTGGCTGTTCAAACCCATGTAGGTTTATACAGGAAGTAGTGTTGGGAGCTTGTATTGTAAGCCAATCAATATTTACATCTCCCTGTATAATTATTTCATTGTGGATGGTATGTGAGAGGTGAGATAGGATGTGCTCGAGTATGCATAAGGTAGACAGAAAGGGCAAGAGAGGAGGGGTTATAACCATTCTCTTTAAAAGCTACCTTGTTTTAGAAGTCCTACAACTAAACACTCCTGATTTTGGTAATGCAGAAGTGACAGTTATTAAAGTACAGATCAACCCCCAAAAATACTTAAAAATAATTGTCATCTACATACCTCCAGGAGAGAACATCTCTACTCTAGAACACATACTATCACCATGGGTGATCTCCATATAGATTGGTCTACTTGTAACTCACAAAACCCTATAAACCACATTAACTTCCATGGCTTCACACAAATAATCCAAACTCCCACAAGAATTGACAAATTAATAAAAAGGCAATCCATCCGAGGCTGGATACTAACAAATAGGCCTTCACTCTCATTACATGCTGGCTGCCTCCATGAATACATCTCCCAACCTTTGTTATTAGGCAATGAATAAATACAGCAAAACAAACAACATATAATGTAATCAGAAATAAAAGGAACTTCATCCAGCTAAATCTCATATCCATCCTCAAGCTCTGCAGCTAGGCACCACTAAAATATCTCCCTGTAGAGGAAGCTGTAGAATATTTTAATTTCACTTTCCTGAACATTCTGAACAAATTAGCTCCTCCAAGAACAGTCAGAATAAAAGCTAATTGTGTCCCATGGTTATCCAAAAGAAACCCGATCATTGTTAAAACAGAGGGATAAACTTGGCAACTATGCCAAAAAACCAAGTCACGAGTAAACAAACAAGCTTATCAAGAACTTAGAAATAAATAAAAAAAAAAACAAATCAAATAGGACAAGGTTAATTACTATCAAGATGTTCAATTTAAACACCAAAATAAACAACAGATGTTTTGGTCAGTTATTAATAAAATCCTGCAACCCGGAAACTCCTACAACTACAACCACTGACAAAATAGACTCTATAGCCACTTCATTGAATCAATATTGACTCTCACAAATAACTGCTCCCCCCTTTCAAATATGCCCATAACAAGTACAGATAGCAACACGTCTTCCATCCAACCTGTCTCAACAGCTACTATAAAAAACTCTGAAAAAACTCAAGCCAAAAACCATAGCAGCTGACAACCTACCAGCTAAATATCTTAAAACTGGGCTGATGTCATCTCCTAACTAGTAACCATCCTGATAAACTTCAATCTCTGAACACCAAGTTCCCGCAATCTGAAAAATATCATAAAGGGGGCAACTCAACAGAACCATCCAGTTACAGACCAATAGGTATCCTATCACTACTGTCCAAAATTCTCAAAAGATGTATTCACACACAAATCATGAAGTATCTACTTAATAACAACCTCCTATCCACAACCCAACATGGTTTTCAGCCCTACCACAGTACTACTTATGCCCTAATGTCTTTTACTAATAGCGTTAGTCAACAAAGAAATAATGGTAAAATGGTATCCTCTATCTTTCTAGACGTACCAAAAACAATTCATACCATCTCTCACAGTAAACTTATAAAGGTACTCTCAGAACTTAACCTTGGTTATTCTACACTTACCTGGTTCAAATGCTATTTAACAGGGTGTCAGCAGGCAGCAAAATGGCAACAAGGTATATCTACCCTACTACCCATTAATCTAGGTGTCCCACGGAGCTCCATTCTACTATTCACACTTTTCAACAACAATTTGAACACTGGTACCCTGCATGCCTCCCTTGTCAAATATGCAGACAACTCCACATTAATATGTGCTGCATTATCATTGCAACAGCTACAACAACTAACATAACAGTCCTTCTCTGCAGTATTAAATTGGCTATCTGAAGCCCAACTCATTCTAAACTCTAACAAGACCGAATTCATGCTTTTCCAACCAACTAGAGTTAAAGATCCATCCACATCATTTATCATCACATCTACAAATAATACAACCACTACTCCTGTATCCCAGACCAAATTTCTTGGTGTCACTATTGACAATGTCATGAAATTTGACCTATGCATAGCCCTTGCAGTAAAAAAAATTCATAAAAAACTTCACACCTTCTATAGAAATAAGCAGTATCTAACCAACAGCACAAATGCCACTATTGCAAGAACCCATCTGATCTCAACCCTTTCTTATGCCTCACTTATTCTCAGAAACATAAAAAAAAATCTGACTTAGCAAATCTGGATACCTGCTATAATAAAATTGCCATATTTGCAGCAGACCACAACTATAGAGCTCACCATTCTTAGCACTCAAAGAACTTAACTGGCTAGAACTACCTAATCTCTTAACATATAACCAGTTTACTATGATCCATACACTTCTTAACCAACCAGGTAAACCCCCTGCCCTACAAAACCTTATACTTCCCTGTATTAATGTGTTCTTTATGTTCAAAAAAATTAATCTTTAATAGCTGTAACCAAAGCTAACAACTCTGCAGGAGATTCCCTCTATTCTACACGTATAGCCAAAATTTGGAACTCACTGCCTACAGATATATGGTCCATTATAAACACCTTGCAGTTTAAAAAACACTCAAATCCCACTTATGGAGCTCAACGTTCTGCACATGTACTAGACCTGGATAGGCTTCACTAAATTCTTATTCAAAAGCGCACTTCTATCCACCATCCCAATCTTATTTCCCTTACTAAATCCTTATCTGCAAGTAATGTCACACTCATCAACTATAATTCTCAAAGTAAAACTGACCTATAAACTCCCTTTTGGAAATAAAGCATATTCTGTGTGGTTTCCCTTGGAACAAAATGCCTACAAATGTATGGATTACATGTTAAAAATACATTACCATGTGTTTGCAATTGAATGTATAATATTTTGTGTCAATATGTGTAAAATATAATTATGTGAAACATTCCTGCATATATTGCACTGTATTTATGCATGTCCATCAGTTGTAATATTTCTGTATCTGTATAAAACTTTCTTGCTGTATATGTTGGAACTTTTCTCTCCAGGCCTCCAGTGAAAAAGGACATCTGTCCAATTGGACTTTTCCGGTAAACAAGAGTAAAGTAAATAAATAAAATAAAATTCTTACAGTTTTGCCATATCTGCACACTGATTACCGTTTTTTAAGGGCTCACATGTTTGTATTATTTTGGGATTTAAGGGCGCACATCTTTGTGTTATTTTGGGATTTATGGACTCACATCTTTGTATTATTCTGGGATGACCTGTTGTATTTGTTAGGCATGTGCTAACTTTCTGGCACTAGGCATGTTATTATTTCTTCCTTTGTCTAAATTGTTGTAGTACATTGCCGATGGCACACTTCTGTACTAACTTCCATTTTAGCTGACATCCCTAACTACTACATGATGTCACTATGTCTTCCTTTTTCTTTTAACTTAACGGCGTTTATATTTATGAGTCATGTAAAATTGTTTGTCTTCTCCATTTAATGGAAACTACTTCGTCAGCTTTGAATACAAAATCTGTTTGGACACAACTTATCAGTTCATTGGAAACTGCTTTGTCAACTTTGAACATAAAACCTGTCTGCACAGCTTATTTCTTTCTTCAAAGAAAAATAAAACTGAATTTCTTTTCTTAATTGTGATTTATGTTCAGGATATCATTGGATCAAGAGCTTGAAAAAACTTTTGAAATGCATGCAAAGTATCTAGTAACCTATGGCTTCAAGTGGCCTAGTGGCCCCCGCACTATCCGCTTAATTCAATTATATAAGAATAGTAGTGAAAAAATAAAGCATATTAAAACATAACTGTTTTTAAGAGTGGTGTGCATATTAATAGTCAGTTTAACAAATACAGCACACACAGAACTTCATGCACTGCCCCCAACAAAATAACATATCCTAACAAGGTGGAAAATTAAACTAAAAATATTCTAACTTGGGCACAAGATAATTTTATAAAAAAAAATGATTTCTATAAATGACATAGTAGCATTAAAAGGATAAAAACAATACCAATGAATAAGACAGATTATAATTATTAGATTGCTTAATGAATTCAGTGATGGAAACCACAGACATTTCGATAACTTGACTAGCAGCATAAAAAGCAGTATTAAAACATCATACAGTAAACAAGATGGAAAGTGAGAAAGACTAGATGATTTTAATAACTGAATAAATAAATGGATGTAAAGAACAGTTCTGTATGCAAAAAAAATTATCAAAATCATCTTTGTATCTTTGTAACCAGGTTACTTTTCCAGGAAAACTTGTTTTAACTGGAAAGTGCACCTGCAAATAAATTAATAATTCTAATCAGGAATTGGTAAAAAAGAGAAATTGTCTTCTTGTTAATTTATGTTCCATTGAAATATCTGCAGGGAATTCTAGCTGACAGTTTTTCCAAGTAAATTCATTTTTATTTTTCATAGTTTTAAGAATTTTGTGTCATATTTTTTCATACAAGCAGCTGAAGACAGTATTGCTGTATCTACTTCTTGCTCCCAAGTCAGTCAGTCGTTTGTAGAGGTAAATGCCTATGAAATGGAAACCAATTTTGGATGTGACATTAGAAATATTGACCTAATAGGTTAATTTTTGTTTCAGGCAACATAGTTCCACAGACTAATTCAACCAAAGTTGCTTTAATACTAATGAGTTGTGCAAACATTTTCTCCACAGCTAACTGTACAGCCTGTAATATTTCTTTCCATTCAACAATTCAAAGATTGATATCATAAATAGATTTCAAAATAAATAATTTTGTCTTTTCTTTTCTGCCTTTCCTATTTAGTTTCTTTACATGGTACTGAAATTGTAGAATGTTTTGTCCTTATAGTTTGAGATTTTATCTCCTGTCCAGTTCTACTAGCCATGCCAATGAATGGCAGTTTGTTTGCTGAAAGACATACAGTGCTAAAAAAAACAAAATCCACAAGAAAAAAGGTAAAACAGCTGAGAAAATTCACCAGATTTTAATAACATATAATCTCAAGTGGTTTTGAGCAAATAAATCTCTGAAACATTGTGCAAAAAACAAAAAAATCATTAGAGTCAGAGCAAGGGCTGTGCAGAGGTGCAGGGGTTAGCGTTGTTGCCTCACAGCAAAAGGTACTTTGGTTTTATTCTCATCTGGGGTGCCTTCTGTGCAGAGTCTGCATGTCCTCCCTGCCTCTGGGTGCTCTGGTTTCCTCCCACATTCTATAGACATGCATCTGGAGCATTTCTCTCCAGGCCTTTGCTGAAAATGGGCTCTATCCCAGTCAGGCTTTCCTAGTAAACAAATGTTAAAGAAAATAAAAAGCAAAAGCAACTCCTCACAGTTCAGCCACTATTGTGCGGTCACCTTGATACTGAACCCTTAATCTACAAATGTCTAAAAGTCATCTCTTTCTCTGCGGTGACAGTTAGTGTAATCCACATGTTCATAGGTTCATAGGTTGGTACTAAGCTATCGGCCCTAGGGCCTATACAAGCCTAGCCATAACAATTCCGAGGATATTTCTTCCCATAATATTTACTTCCCTGGACCCCTGTCTAGCAAGGCAAATGACATGATCCCCGGGGTGAATTTCCTATCTCCAATCATCAAGGTTCCTTTTGAAGAGGGCCAAGGAGGTGCTTTGCTTGACATGTAAGGGCAGTCTTTTCCAGAGTATGGGGAGTCTCTGGGTCAGGAACCTATCCCTCCAGCATGTTTTGTTCATTGTGATGACAAGGTTTAGATCCCTGGAGCATGTGGCTCTAAGGGATTGGGATTTCTTTAAGTGGAGCATGTCCAACAGCTCAGGGTTTGATATGGCCTTGTATGTTAAGCAGAGATCGCCTCTGAGTTGATGATATGCCACAGAGTATAGCTGGAGTTTTTTTAGATGGTCAGCATAGGGCATCTGCTTTAGGCCTGTGATTCTTTTAGTGAGGTATTTCTGCGGCCTTTCCAGCTGTTGCAGATGTCTTGTGAGGTACATACCAAACGGGGTGTTGTACTCTATAATGGGTCTAATGAGGGATGAGTACAGTGGGACAATTACCTCCTTTTTTCTGAATGAAAAGCCCTTAGTGATCCCAGCACTTTGTTCACCAATGCTTGCTTTATGACACATCCATGTCCTAATGGAGTAAAAATATCATTTTGTGATAGAAGTATCTGCAGTAACATTGAAGAAATGCACACATGGCTTGTGGTCTGTGAACGTCACATCCTAGCCATAATAGAAACCTGCTTAAAATCCAGGCTCCATGATAAACAAATACTTCCTTCTTGGTATAGTATGATCAGAGGAGACAGACTATCCAAAGGAATTCCTGTTCAAAAATAATCTCTCTACTTTTCCTCCAAAATTCCAATGTTTAACAAAGCTGCGCTTCTCTTAGCTACAACTAATCACTAGCATGTCCAGTACATGGCTACAGTTTGCATACCCCCACACTTCATTCATATAAACATTGACACCCTTGGATCACTTCAACTATAAAAACAAGAAACTCTAATTCAGGGTGAAGTTAACTTTGATTGGCAGCTCTTATCCTCCCCAAACTCCTGACAAGTCTAACCCTACCATTAACTTTCACAGCCTTACCCCGCTGCATGTGGCACGATGCCAGGGCACTTCTATGGGCTAGGCTTGTAAAGGCTCCAGGGCCATTAGTCTAGTACACACCTATGGTTAGGTTAATTCTATTAGTGAAAGTGGTAGCTCTGGTAAAAAGTATGAAAAGGCATGTGCTGTCCAACATAATCATGTATCCGGGAAGATAAAGGACATTATAAGTAAAAACTGGAACATCTTTAAAATTGATCCCAGGGTGAATAGTATCCTAGGTGACCAACCCTTTTTATTACAAAAACTAGTGCTAATATAAAGAGACTTTTCAAAAATGGAAACATCATAAAAGGGGGAAGTGGGATGGGTACGAGACCCTTTGGCTCTTGTAGCCAATGTGCATGTATTAACAAAGATGTAGAGATTGTACTCGAAAATAAAATGTATAGTAAAATCAGTTTCAAAAATGCAATTGTGCTTCCTCTAAAATAGTATATTTGGCAAACTGTTGCACCTGTACAGCATTTTATGTCGGGAAGACTGAGCGAGCACTCAGAAATAGGATATATGAACATTTGTATGACCTTAAGCGTAAAAAAAGAGACCAATGCTTTACATAAATATTCACTAACATGCAAAGGTTTCAAAAAGTTTACTTTTGGAATTCTTGAACAAATTTTGATCAATTCCACAAGGGGAGATTGGAAAACTCTGTTAAATAAAAAACAAACTCTGTGGCAATTAAGGCTAGCTGCAAACTTTTCACCAGGTATAAATGAGTTTATTTCCACTGTTCCTGTTTTAAAGGAAAAAAGCAGATAGATTATTGTAAAAGTATCAGAGGACTTAGAAATAAATAAATACTGGGTCAGTCATCTTAATATAAAAAAATGGTTTTAACTAATAAGTGGTATTTAAACATTGTTTACCTATATTATATTTTGGTTTAATGATGTATAATTCAGTGATTGACTAAACATTTTTATTTTTAGCGTGGTCATATTTAAGTAGGATTGACATGTAGATCATGTGACAAGCTTAGGTTGTTTTTTTAATGGAAGTGCTTTACCCAATGGAAATAGTTTACTGTGTATTTAAATGGTATAAATGTCAGATTCTGATGAAGTTCCCAGTTTGGCAGGGACTAAAGCACTTAATTAGCTCTTCATTTATTAAAGCAAGGTCTGGAAACCTGTTTGACCTTTGACAACATGCCTTCTGAATAGCTAATTCCATTTCTTGCCCTTTTGCCTAATAGATTCAGAAAAGAACAATATGAACCAAAGGTACAGAAATAACTTTTGTCATCCTTGTCCATAAAGGAAAACAAAATAGCATCCGAAATTGCAGACCCATTTCAATACTATCCCCATGAAATATGCATGGGCAAAGAATTAGGAAGGCATCTCACTAATGATGACCTAACTTCACCAACTCAATATGGATTTCGACCAAGGCATAGAGCAGACTCTGCATTCCTTTCTAAGCACTATATATATATATATATATATATATATATATATATATATATATATATATATATATATATGTATATATAAATACCCCTCACAGCATCAGTCGTTCTGGATCTCTCTAAGCTGTTCAGGGCAGTCTCAGTCAAATGACTGTCTGACATATAATTAATCCACTCAAGTCTAAACTGGTTCACTAGCTGTTTCTCTGGTTGTAAACAGTCTGTTAAACAGGTCGATAACTACTAGTATCATAGGAGACTACTAGGCTATTGACCCAGATGTCATTTTAAGCCTAGCCATTTCATCCCAAATTAATACCATAGAAATGCTAGTCAATACCCAAGATTGCATTTAGTGATGACTGCCCATGTTCTGGAGGGTTGTTGGTGCTATTCCCAGTAAGAGTTTATGGTTCCACATCCACTCGTCCAGGTTCCTCTTGAACAGTGTCATACAGGTACTCTGTTTCACATGAATCGGTAGCCTGTTCCAAATATGTGGCAGCTGCTGGGAGATATAGTTGTCCCTCCAGCATGTCCTATTTAAGTCACAGACCATATTTAGGTCCCTGGAATGGGTAGCCCTAGTTCCATTTGATTTACGGATATGCAGCAAGTTCATTAGGTTTGGTCTTGGATTGCTCTGTAGGCCAGGCATAAATCTCCCCTAAGAAGTCAATATTTCATGGAGTACAATGACAGGGACTTTTGTCAGTCTGTGTAAGGCACATGGTGGAGCCCCTTGATCTTCTTTGTTAGAGACCTTTAAGGTCTCTCCTGTTGCTGCAGGTGCTTTGTACGGTACATGCCGAACAGGGCGTTATACTCAATTATGGTCCAGATTAGTGCCAAGTATAGAGGGGTTATAACCTCTTTTGCTCTTGAGGTGATGTCTTTATTAATCAAGTGTGCTATACAGAAAGCCTTCCTTACTACAGTCGACACATGGTGATTGAAGTCAAGGTGACAGTCAACTTGTGATCCCAGGTCCCTTACCACTTAGTGGGTACTTAGGGTATTGTTGTTGATTTGATAGTTCGAAGGGACATTGTTTGTGCTGAAGTGAATAATGGTGCATTTCTTTGCATTCAGTTTAAGACCCTGACTAATACTCCCATCGTTGGTCTGCATGAGACCCTGCTGGAGTATACTGAGGATTCAATAACTGCACCTAGTTTGCAGTCTTCTGCAAACTTGGGCAGCCAGAACCCCTTAGTTTTGACGTGAACTTCTAAGAAGTATATACCAAACAGTAGGGGGGCCCAGCTCTGACCCCTGTGGTATCTCGCTGTTAACAGGTTTGCTGGTTGATGTGAAGTCACCCACTTTGATAGTGTGTGTCAGGTTTGTGAGTCAGTTGGCAACCCATCTTACAACAAAGGGGTTTAATTTAAGTTTGCTACATTTATCAGTAATGCCTAAATGTGGGATTGCATTGAAAGCCTTTGCCAAATTGAGGCATGCTGTGTGCACAGATTTGCCCTCGTCAATGGCCCTGGTCACCTTTTCAAAGAAGTCCACCAGATATAACAGACGGGATCTGCCCTTGATGAAGCTGAACTGGGTAGGATCCAGGGTTTGGAGGTCGCATATGTATTTATTTATGAGGTCCATAATGATACGTTCCATGGCCTTACAGATGAGGCTGGTCAGGTTATGGGTCTTTAATTCCCTGGATCTGTTGCTAGGCCACTTTTGTGGAGAAGAATAACTGTTGCTGTTCTCTATTCTGCAGGAACAAAGCCTGTGGTGGTTAGGCTATGATTGAAAAGGGTACTTAATGGTAATGCTAGTTCATGTTTTAGCCTGTTTAGAAGACAGCCTGAGATGTTGTCTGGTCCCATAGAGTCTGTGTTTTTTGCCACAGACAAGGTTTTGAGGACCTGCTCTTCAGATATGTAGGGGGGGAGGTTTGGGAAAAGGTTTGTGATAAGTTAGGAGGGGATAAGGGAGTACATTTTTTGCCAAACCTATCTGCTAGCAGGTGTGCTATCTCTGTGGGGTCAGTCAGTGTGATATTGTTGGTCACTAGTTCTGCACATGCTTGGGTCCTCCCTTTTAGGCTACATACATAGCTATAAAAGACCTTTTGGTTATCCTTAGCAGTACTTGCTAAGTTTCTCTCAAAGAAGCCCTTAGAGGATTTGACAAGTTGTCTTATTTGCCTGTTGAGGCTGAAGAGGGTGCTTTTCCCTTGCTGGGACCTTGCCTTTGTTTTCTTGAACAGCAACTTTTTGCATTTATTGTAAAGTTTGTTGATGTTGGAGGTCCACTATTGCAGGTTATTTTTAGTTGGGGTTCTAGCTTTGAGCCTTTCTGGTACAGCTCAGTTTATACACTTATGCAAGTGATTGTACAGGGCTTTAGTGTAAGCTTCAGAGTAGTTACCACTTCCAGCTTGGGGTGGGACTTGTAATGCATTTATACCTTTACCTAGGAGGGTATAGTTTGCCTGGGTGAAGTTTTTTCAGTTGATTTCACCCTTTGTGAGTTCTGATGTTAATGCTAGCTCAAAGGAGACTGTTTTGTGGTCAGATGTTACTAATGAGTGTCCAACAGTTGTGGCAGTGCATCTCTCTGACATGTTAGTGAGGACCAGATCTAGAATGTTTGTTCCTCTTGTTGGGGTATGAACAATTTGTTCCAGAGAAGTTGAATTAACAAAGTCAAGGAACTTTTGCATTAGCGAATTAGGGCTAGCTTAGGTTTCTCAGTTGATAGTGGGATAATTGAAATCCGCCATAACTAGAGTGCTCAGTAAAATTTGGATTGCCTCCAGTTTGGTCAAGTAGACTTCATGGACGTCATGACCCCATGGAGGGAGATTTATAACTGACTATGACTTGAATGGGGGTCTTACCAACCATAACATGGACTTGGAGTAACTCCGTGGAGCTGTCCAGTCTAACTACATGAGAGGTAAATTTATCTATAATATAGATTGAAAACAGCACCTCCTTTGGTTTTCGCATGTTCATTTTGTGGTCTAAAGGTGTGGAAGGCATTCCAGCCTTGCAAGGATGGGGTACTCTCGGAGGTCTTGAACCAGGTTTTTGTGACTGCACAGACATCTATAACTTCTTATGATAAAAGTGATTTAGGAAGTGCAGTTTTTGGTCTAAGCTATCAGCATTTAACAGCATGACCCTTATTTTGTTCAGATTGGTTAATTTCATGTTGGTAATGTTGTTTTTGAGACCTTGCCTAAAAAAGGCACTATGGGCAAGGCAACAGCCTTTGCCAACAGCCGAAAGCCTAGAGGTGCCAGGAGCAAATCGTCTCTGGCAAAGCAGCGAGGTTTGTCAACCATGGCTTCCAGGCTGACAGGAAATGGATCCCCTTTGAATGATACCAAAAACTAAGCCAATTATTGTAATCAATCATTTTTGTTTATACTGCAGCATCATTCTAGGTGAGGGTAGACTGCTGCTCAAGGCTAGGGACATACCTGCCTGGGACACAGTCCAGTGAGGTATGTCTCAGGTTGTTCACACCAACATGAATTATGACAAAGTCATAATGGTACTTGCTGCTGAGAGACTTGAGTGCATGCGTGATCTGACAAATTATGGCACTGGACAGGCAGCTGACCATGTCTTTCTGCTTGTCCAACCTGGTGAGTAGGACATCTGTGTGTCTCACTATTGAGTTTCTAGTGACAAAAAAATTTGTTTTTTGAGTGTTTCACCTTACGGGCTTAGTGGGTGAGACACTGGTGTTGCTATGTGTTGTCAGTGCTGTGAGGACTGTGTTAGTTATAGCAGTCTTCTGTTTTGGAGGTTGCTGGTATTTAGGTAAGTTTTTCGAGAGAATCTCTGTATATGTAGATTTTTGTTTGATGTGTACTCTGTGAATCAGTAATGGTTCTATGTGCATATATAGTGGTTGGTAAGTTTGCAACCTCCTCTGTCTTATTGTTTTGAATGCAAGAAAGCATGGATTCAAGATTGGTGGTGTAGCTACATCTCTCACACTCTGTACTAGAGTGAGTTATTAGTAGAGGATTGTCAGTGTACATGAGGCAATTGCTACACTGCCTCAAGAGAAACAGGTTAACAAGGCTAGTAGGAAAAACAAGGGTAGTCCAACTGTCCATAATGCCAGGTTGTCACTAGGCGTGGCTTTTCAGAATTTTCATGGAGGAGCAGTGGTTGGATATTTCTGCCTAGGTGTTTTGTTTTTTTTTGTTTTTTTTTTTTGCTGGTGGTTAATAGGTTACAGCTCACTAGCAATATTTTTTTGACTGGGAAAGCACTAAGGATAAGGGTTACACTAGTGTGCTACAGTAGTGTCTAAGGAAAAATTGTTGAATTTAACTGTCTGGCTTTGGTGCACAATTGAGTGGCAGTGCGAGGTGCTGCACAATGCAAAAATAAGCAGAAACCTGCTTAAATGCAGGGCCTAAATACCAGAAGCTAAAAACTTAAAAAAAAACTTTAAAAAGATTCAAAAGGACCCAATGAGCATGCTTATTCCAAGCCCTAGACTCACCTCCCTTTACCAGATAGGGTCCAATCAACACAATCCTCTCTCTAAAGTGCAGCTAGGCCCCTTCCAATCCAAGATGGCCTGAAAAACGTGCTCAGAAAAAACAACCACTACAAACAAACCCAGATGTAGCAAGTCTATATCTGGACTATTCGACAGCAACTAGCTACCCTACTTTCAGCAGGGAAACAGTAGTGAATGTTTAATACAGCAGAAAAAACAGCAGTGAGAGATTAAAAAAAAAAAAAAAACAACATTTAAAACAGCAGAAAATCAGCAAGAAGGCTCTAAAGAATGTTTTAACTCTGGTTGGTGGGAAAACCAGAGCAAGCAGAACTGATAGCTTTAAAACAGTGAAAAATACCAGTAAATACTTAACAAACAGGGAAAACAGCAAAAAAGCTTTGTAAACGGTGAAAACAGTAATAAAATTCAATTTAACAGACATGCAGTACAACACTGTAGTTTAGTACACAGTATATAAATACAGTATAAAAGTAGGTGGCAGGCAATAAAAAAGTGCAGTAAATAGTATAAATAAGCAAAAAACAGGCAACTTATCTTTTTATGGAAGTTCAGAAGACTCTAGTCATCTGGTGGCTGATGGTCTACCTTTTTTCAGCCCGGTGCAAACAAAGCAGTTATTAAGATTTGTTGCAAAGAAATTGAACATATCGGTCCTGTTGTTATTTAAACTAAAGATAGAAAGTTGCTTTTAAGACATTGGAGATATTTCTTCAAATTAAAAATTGTTCCAAAAGAGTGTGTCAAATGCTCACATGGTATTCAAGGTGCCTGTAGCCAAGATAGAATCAGAAAAGTATCCAGAAATATATCCAAGAAGTATTTCTGGAAATATTTTCAAAAGGTGCAATGGATGAGCAACAATGTGTTTATCTGACACCAGAACTTTCTAATAGACTGTGTAAAGGAAATAGATCTGTAACAACTCCTAGTACATCTTCCAGCCATCCCACAGACAGCAGCCTATCCTTATGCCAAGGCTTTCCTTAAAAAGATATTTTACATATGGTCTACAAGAAGATGTAGCCACCCCCCACCCCCCACACACCTTTGGATCTGGGCTTTATGTTGGAAAAATTAACTCCATCTCTCTGTGAACCATCAGATTCATCAGAATTAAAAAATCTCTCATGAAAGGCATTTTTCTAGTTGCTTTTTGTCCTAGCAGAAGAATTTCAGAGCTACAAGCTTTTACATGCACTGCTTCCCAATTAAAGGATATCGGTGAAGACACATCCATCTTTCATGTCAAAAGTAACTTCTCCATTGATGTCACTTCATTTAACTGCCAGTCTTCTGATCATGGTTGGAAGACCATTGACATCTATTGGATGCTCACAGACAGCTATCCATTATAAAAATGCAATCAGCTTTTTAAATCTTTCAGAAATGACAAATAATGCCTACTAGTCAATAAACAGACTTCTTTTAAATGGCTGAGCAACTGAATTGCCATTTGGTCTGATAAATATAATAAACTTCTGCAAAGCTTTAAGAGTAATTCCAGTTGACGGCAGTCAAACCAACAAGATATGTTCAGAAAAATTTCCAAGCAAGATATTTTAGAAAGTACCACATGGTCCACAGTTCACAGCTTTGCAAAACATTAAAAGCTGGATGCATTGTCTAGGATTGAGATATATTTTGCCATGAATGTGTTAAAGGTCATCCTGCAGAAGTTCTTTTCCTGTCATTAGGATCATGCTACATGGGAAGCTAACCAAATGTTATGATTTCTTGTTACAATGACCCTATTCAACAAAGAAAGAACGATTGTCTAGATTCATTCTTTTGTTTACTGCACTAGTCACATTTTTGAGTAATTGTTTTAACTGACAGTAACTTATTACAATTGCAGATCCCTACTGAGTGTCACAAAAAACTACAAGAACTCAAGAAAGTTGCTAGCAGTATTAGAGTAAACTTGTCACAAAAGAGCATATATTTTCTTATGGACTAAGGCAAAGGTGATGAAATATATGGCTTGGAATTAAGTCATATAAAGTGGATAAAACCCAAATATTATGATTTTGTCTTACAGTGACATCTCTTTAAATAGCTACTGGGATGTTATGCATTCTTACAAATAGCTTTACTTTATTTTTGATAAACTGCACTCTGCAAAGTTGAGAACTGAACTTGAGATTTTCTTTCTCACAGAAGGAATCTGAAAGGAATTTAAAACAGTAAGAAGTAGCTTTCAAATGGACTGCAGACAATTAGATGAATTGTGATGTCCACTTGCACACAAAAGCCAACCTACTTGAAAAGGTCTCTTTTTTAGAGTAGTGTTCTGGCAGTGGCTTACCTTTAAAGAGAAATTTTCCAAAATATGATGTGTTTTTCTCATCACAAAGTAGATTACTTCTCTCCAATGAAACCTCAAAAAAAATTTTACATAGAAAATATTAACTTAAATGTTATTCTCATTATTTTCTGTCTGAACCTGTCTGTCAGTTCGTCAGAAAGCCATATTCAGACCAAATGAGTGCAGAATAAGCATTCTAGTGCCGGCGAGGAAGAAGTAAGAGGATATTTACAACTGCTGACAATGCAGAGGTATCAAACTCCTGTCACATTACATAAAAGTGTTCAAGAGGATGATTAATAAATAAATATTCACAGCAGTACAACATGCGATGGGAGATAAGCATTTCAAGGGTCAGATCAGGCTGGAGCACAAATGACTCAATGTGTGCAGTAAGACAGACAGTGAAGAAGGAGGAGAGTTCTACTGGACATTGGAGAAAGCATGCAACAAGGTCTCAAGAAACCTGATTTGGCCAGTCCTGCAATGGTTCAAAGTCCTAGAAACATTGGTAGAATTAGTGCAGGTTATGCAGAAGGGCCCTACAAAAGTTTGAACAGGATTCAGACTCCCAGGAGATTCACAGTGGGAGTGGATATGCATGTTGGTTCAGCTCTGAGCCCACTTCTGTTCATACTGGTGATGGACTACATTAGAAGCAAGTTAACATAACTGTTGTATGAAAATCATTTCATCACTACAAGAATACTGTGAAAAAGAACTTCAGCAAATGATAGGGGAGTGGAATGTAAAACTGAATGCACATGCGGTGAAACTGAATATAGACAATACAGTAGTCATGATGCAAATGAGGGAAATCACAAGATGCTGAAAACTGAGACATGAGGAAAAACAGTGGAACAGGTTAGAGGCTTTATGTTTCTGGGAGGGGTGGTTGAAGAGAAGGAAAGCCTGAATGATGAGATCAAAGATAGAATCAGAGGAGGCAAATTGTACAGTGTCAGAGGTAGTGATGACAGAAGAATGCCAAAGAAGCTGAAAAGTAAGGTGCACAAAACAATATTGCAACCAATTGCAACAACTAATTCTGTACAGCACAGAAACCTTAGCATTGAAAGCAGAGCCGACAGGTGAGGAAGTCAGAGGTGATGGATATGCGATGTTAGTCTTAGGATGCACATTGTGGGGTGGACAAAGAAATGATGGCATCAGACCAGAAGCCAAAGTAGCTCCAGTTGCAGAGAAGGTCAGAGAACAGATTACAGTGCTCTGGGTACATGTGCAGGAAAACAGAACATGATTTGGTGAAAAAGATTTGAGAGAGATCTGAGAAGGCAAGAAGAAAAGAGGATGTTCAGCCAAAAAATGGATGGATTGCATGATAGAAGACCTGTAACATTCAGGCATGACTGTCAAGAAGTGGTGACAGTTGTGATACCCTCACCCCATAAGAAAAAAATGGCAAAAATAGGGGTAATGATAATGATGATTATTTGTTTTTGTTTGAAGTTCTTTCTTTGCACACAACTGTACTCTTTGTGAAACTATAAATCGTTTTCTTAAAGGGACAATCCCAATGTTTAAAATTCAGGTACAAATTCAGGATGACGAAAGTTAACACACTCCTTGACAATGTCACTTACGGTCCTGCCCACAGTGCTGTTTTACTTAAATTATTTTGTACATCCCCTTCCTCCATCTTGTTTTAGTTCCCATTGTGAACAAATCCCTCACTTGCATTCCTGTAAGCTTTCTGGCAGAGTAAAACTCTAAATTTCCAACAAGCATCTTTGGTTGAATATTTTCCTCTGTCTGTTGACATTTCCTTCATTCTTGATTTGCACCATTTCTACTCATCATTTTTTCTGATAATGGTCACTTTTTTATCCACTTAACAGTCCTATGACAGGAAGGAACAAAAAAGAAAAAAATGTAGGTTACAGGCTATTAAATATAGCTGCATAGCTGGAAAGCAGTGCTCCGGTGACATGCTTAATTTTCTGTTGAAATAAATAGCAACATTCCCCAAGAATTTCACATGAAAAATGAAGGAAATTACATTGCAGTCATTTAAATGCTTTGGTCAGCAGCATTGCTATCTACATTTAATATAATTATTAGTAAATATTACCATGTTCTAGGAAGGTATTTAAATGACTGCAATGTTATTCATGGAGGATGTTGCCATGGCAACAGACAATAAGTTGTGTTGTCAGAGTAGTGCTTTCCAGCTATGCAATAACCCAAAAATAATGTGCAAGTCCTATAAACCGGAAAATGTTACTAGGTTGGGTAACAAACATTTATTTTCAATAAGAAGCATGAATCTGTCTCGCATTGTTTGGCCAAAACCATTTGATCAAACTTTCGGAATCCTGACATTGTGAACGGAGATCTGCATATTGCATGGAATGGAAGATTTCCCTTTTCCTTGCTATAGTGTGATCTAGGACTTGGAATATTTAAGTAGTGAGGATGTGGGGGGTGCAGAGGGGCTTGCCCCCATGCAGAAACATTTAAATTGCTGGGGTTTTTTTGGATTTGTTTCGGAATTTCGATATTCCGAAACATCGATGATATGAAATTTGATGCTTTGGAACTTAGAGATTCTGAAGTGAATCTATATATATATATATATATATATATATATATATATATATATATATATATATATATCAACTGACAAATTTTCAGGAGATGTATATATCTGAAATGCAAGATGCAAAGAACAGCTGTGTGAGTAGTGATTCTTTATGGCACACAAACCTGGGCAATGAAGACAGAGCAGCTAAGGAAACTTGAAGTGACAGAAATTAAGTGTTTGATATAGGATGTTGAATGCGTACTGTGGACAAACCTGAAAGGAATGAGGACATAAGAAAAGAATCCAAAATAACCCCAATTATTGAGAATGTGAAGGAGACCAGATTAACATAGTTTAGTCACATGTGCAGGAAAGTAGAATATGATTTGGTAAAATAGATTTGGGAGAGACAAGAGGAAAGCAACAGAAAACGATGATGTCCATATAAGAGATGGAAGGTTTGAATCAGTTGGGCATGAAAAAGGTAGGAGAGTGGCTGTGAATTAAGAAACCTCGTAAAAGAGGGATGATGATGATGATGATTTGCTGCCTGTCTTTTCCCTCAGTGTGTTACCTCACTGTTAAGCTGTCTTCTATCCTGGAAAACATCACAAATATTATGTACAACCTTTCCCTTTTCAGAGCTACTGCACTCTGCCAAGCCTCCAATAAGTCAGTGTAGAAGACTCATCATTCTTATACTTTCAGCCTTTCTGATGGAGGCACAGCTCCCTTTTCCCCAGTGCAAAACTGAAAGATAATAGCACAAGTAACAGGCAAAGAGAATGCATTCTTTATGCAATGCTACACAAGAGAAATGCACATTCCTACTCTATCAAATAACATTTCCATTTTATCAGATATATTTCTTTATTGTCAGACTGAAATATGGAAATCAAGAGTGCCAAGAGGGTCCACTGCTTCCTGTACATCTCCCCCACTAGATTTATTCACTTCAAAAAACTACTGCAGTAGTGCATTCGCATAAGTAGAGTCGACTATCTGTTGCACAAATGTTTGTGCATTCGACATCCTGATTTTCAGCACATTGCAGTCGACAGAATGACGTTTGCACAAACAATAGTAAACCGTGTGTGTGTGTGTGTGTGTGTGTGTGTGTGTGTGTGTGTGTGTGTGTGTGTGTGTGTGTGTGTCTGTGTGTCTCTGTAGCAAAGTCCAGGTGAGGGTTTAAGGTTACTTCCAGTGTTTCAAAACCTCATTGACCTGCAGGTAAATGTTATTAACATGAGAAAAAAAAGCTCAATATTTGTATTGTATGACCTAACTCTGAGAACCACAAAGCAAAATGGTTTCAGTTAGTACTGACATTCAGAGGTACCTTATTTGAACATTGTCATGCTTAAATCCTAGATAAACATAGCAATTTGCATAGATGTCACTGTCATCAGTCCAGACGGTAGTAGGTGTTAGCTAAGGTTGCAGTCTACTTGTGATCCCAGATCTCTTACCACTTCATAGGTACATAGGGTATTGTTAATTTGATAGTGTTAAGGGATATTGCATATACCGAAGGGAATGATGATGGATTTCTTTGCATTCTCTTTGAGACCGTGACTAAGACACCAGTCATTGGTCTGCACCATCCCCCACTCTGGAATCATAGATAAACTTACTAAGCTGGGCATTAATCCCTACGTCACTCGATGGGTTGCCAGCTGGCTTACTGACAGAACCCAGACTGTAAAAGTAGCCAACTCCAAATCCAGCTCCAGACAAGTGACAAGTGGAGTACCTCAGGGTTCAGTCCTGGGACCGCTCTTGTTTGGCATCTACTTCTCTGAAGTACAGGCCAACACTAAGGGACTCTGGCTAACAAAGTTTGCAGATGACTGCAAACTGGGAGCCATTATTGAAACCCCAAATGATGTGGATATTCTACAAAAAGGCCTTACAGAAACAGATGCTTGGTGCCAGAGCCATGGGCCCAAGCTCAATGCCAAGAAATGTATAGTTACCCCCTTTGGGAAAAAACATGTACCCTACCACATAGGTGGCAGTACCCTAAACACCAAAAGTGTGATAAGAGACTTAGGGACACAGGTGGATAGTGGTCTCACCTTCAATAACCACACAACAGTCAGGAAATCCTTCTATGTGGCACACCTCATCACTAAGGGCTTTTCATCCAGAAAAAAGGAGGTCATTGTCCCACTGTACTCATCCCTCATTAGACCCATTATAGAATACAATGCCCCATTTGGTATGTGCCTCTCAAGACATCTACAACAACTGGAAAGGCAGCAAAAATACCTCACTAAAAGAATCACAGGCCTAAAGCAGATGCCCTATGTTGACCATCTAAAAAAAATCCAGCTATACTTTGTCACATATCGTCTACTCAGAGGCAATCTCTTCTTAACATACAAGGCCATGTCAAACCCAGAGCTGTTGGAGATGCTACACTTAAAGAAATCCCAATCTCTCAGAGCCACATGCTCCATGGATCTAAACCTTGTCATCACAATGAACAAAACATGCTGAAGGGATAGGTTCCTGCCCCAGAGATTCCCCAGACACTGGAATAGACTGCCCATACATGTCAAGCAGAGCGCCTCTTTGGCCCTCTTCAAAAGGAACTTTGACGATTGGATGGGAGATAGGAAATTCACCCCGGGGATCACATCAGTCACCCTGCTAGACAGGGGTTCAGGGAAGTAAATATTGTGGGAAGAAATAGCCAGGGAATTGTTATGGCTAGGCTTGTATAGGCCCAACCTGTGAACCTGTGAACCTATGAACCTATAAGAGCACAAGTATAGTGACATCATTTGGGGATTCAATAATTGCACCCAGTTTGCAGTCGTTCACAAACTTGGTCAGCCACAGCCCCTTAGTTTTGGCCTGAACTTCTGAGAAGTATATATATATATCAAACAGTAGGGACCCAGCACTCTCTTTTGGCACTCTGCTGGTGACAGATCTGCTGACTGATGTGGAGTCACCCACTTTAATACTGTGTGCCTGATTTGTGATCCAGTTAGCAACCCATCTTACAACAAAGGGGTTTACATTCAGCTTGCTAATTTTATTGGTAATGCCTGAGTGTGGGATTGTGTCAAAGGCCTTTGCCAAGTTGAGGCATGCTTTGTGCACAGGTTTGCCCTCATCAGTGGCCCTGGTCACACTTTTTGAAGAAATCCACCAGGTTTAACAGCAGGATTTGCCATTGATGAAGCTGAATTGGGTCAGATCCAGGGTTTGGAGGTCGCCTATGTTTTTATTTGTGAGGTCCATGATGATACATTCCATGGCTTTGCAGATGAGTCTGGTCAGACTTATGGGTCTATAATTCCCAGGGTTTGCTGCTAAGCCACCTTTGTAGAGGGGAATAACTGTTGCTGTTCTCCATTTCATAGGAACAAAGCCTGTGATTAGGCTATGATTGAACAGGGTACGTAATGGTGATGATAGTTCCTGTTTTAGTTTGTTTAGAAGACAGCCTGGGATGCCATCTGTTCCCATAGAGGCTGTGTTTTTTGCCTTATACAAGGCTTTAATGACTTGCTCTTCAGATATGTATGGTGGGGGAGGAGTTGGGGACAATGTTTTTTATAAATTTGGAGGAGATAAGGGAATGATATTTTCACCAAGTCTGTCTGCTAACAGGTTTGATATCTCTGCGGGATCAGTGTGTGTAATACCGTTAGTCACTAGCTTGGAATAAGCTTGAGTCCTACCTTTTAGGCTATGTACATAGCTGTAAAAGGCCTTATGGTTATTCTTGGCTGTGAAAACTAAGTTTTTCCTCAAAGTTACCCTTAGGATTTGACATGTTGTCTTGTTTGCCTTTTGAGGCTGAGGAGGGTGCTTTTCCATTGTTGGGGCCTCGCCTTAGTTTTCTTAGACAGCAAATTTTTGCTTTTGTTAGAAAGTTTGTTGATGCTGTTTTACCTGGGGCTCTGGCTTTGATTTTCTCTGGAGTAGCGGAGTCTATACACTTATTCAAGTGATTGTACAGCACTTTAGTGTAAGCTTTGGTGTAGTTACCACTTTCAACTGGGGGTGGGGCCTGGAATACATTCATACCTTCCTCTAGAAGGGTATTAGTTTGTTTTTTGTGAAGTTTTCTAGTCTGCCTTCACCCTTTGTGAGTTCTGGTGTTAGTGCCAGTTCGAAGGTGATTTGTTTTTTGTGGTCAGATGTAACTAATGAGGGTCTGTCAGTTGCAGTGGTGCATCTGTTTGTCATGTTAATAAGGACCAGATCTAGTATGTTTGTTCCTCTGGCTGGGTTTTGAACAAGTTGTTCCATGGAATTGGAGTTAAAAAAGTCAAGAAACATTTGTGCTAGTGAGTTAGGGCTAGAGTAAGTTTCTTAGTTGATGGGGGATAATTGAAATCCTGCATGACCAAAGGGTTTGCCAATATTTGGATTGACTCCATCTGCTCAAGTAGGCTTCATGCACATTATGATCCATAGAGGGTGATCTATAACTAGCTAAGACTTGATGGGACTCTTACTCACAGTAATCTGAACTTGGAGTAAGACCATGGAGTTGTCCAGTCTAACAAGTCAGGAGATGAATTTTACTCTAATGTAGATATAAACACCTCCTCCTTTGATTTTCACATGTTCGCCTTGTGGTCTGAAGGTGTGGAAGACATTTTAGCCTTGCAAGGCCAGGGTACTCTCTGAGGCACTGAACTAAGTTTCTGTGACTGCACAGACACCTACATCTTCCAGTGATAGAAGTGCTTCCAGGGTGTGCAGTTTATGGTTTGAGTTCCTAGCATTTAGCAGTATAACCCTTATTTTGTTATGGTTGGCAATTTTCATGTCTGCAATTTTGTTTTTAAGACCTTGCCTAAAAAGGCACTATGGGGAGGCAAGAGTCTTTGCCAGCAGCTGAAAGCCTAGTGGTGCCAAGTGCAAACCATCTCTGGCAAAGCAGCGTGGTTTGTCAACCATGTCATCCCATGATGACAGAAACTGGATCTCCTTTGAATGACACAAAAACTAAGCCAGTTATTGAAATCAATATTTTTTTATTCATAATGTGGCATCATTCTAGGTGAGAGTAGTATGCTGCTCAAAGCTAGGGACATACCTGCCTGGGACACATAATTGGAGACCTTAGTCATGTCTCTCTTCATATAGTCCAATGAGGTACATCTCAGGTCGTTCACTCCAACATGAGCTATGACAGAGTCATAATGGTACTGTTGTCGAGAAACCTGAGTGCATGAGTAATCTGACGAATCCTGACACCAGACAGGCAGTTGACTGTGACTCTCTCCTTATCAAACCTGGTGAGTGGGACATCTGTTTGTCTCACTATGGACCCCCCAATGACAAGGTTTTTTTTTTTTAAGCTGTAAGCCTTAAGGGCTTGGTAGTTGAGACAATGGTGTTGCTATGTGTCTTCGGTGCTTGGTAGCTGTGTTAGTTGTAGCAGTCTTTTGTTTGTTTTGGAGGTTTCTGGTGTTTTGGTAAGTTTTGAGAGAAAACCTATGCATATGTTGATTTATGTGTTGGATGCGTATTACGTGCATGAGGTGTGGTACTATCTGCATGAGTAGTAGTAGGTGAGTTGACAATCTCTTCAGTGTTACTGTTTTGAGTGTGGGAGAGCAGGGCTTCAAGATTCTTGGTGTACATACATCTCTCGCACTCTGAACTAGAGTGAGTTATTAGTAGAGGGATGTCAGTGTACATGAGGCAGAAAAACAGAACAAACAGACCAGATGCTTTGCAAACAGTGAAAAGTAGCAACAACTACTTTGCAAACAGTGCAAGTAGCAAAAAAGCTTTGCAAACAGTGAAAACAGCAAATCTAATACAAAAGAGACATTAGAAGAATTAAATACATTAATTGACAAATTTCACATGACTTCAGGATTTCAAGATTTCAGGACTCCAGTTCAATAAATCAAAATCAAAATTTTTATTTTTAAATAAAAAAAAGAATTGCAGACAAAAGGGAATCACATTATAAGGAAATAAGAATCTACCTTAAAATATCTAGGAATTGAGTTATGCAAGGATAATAATGAATAATGATAATAATAGAGAAAAAACAGAATGTGGTGCAGGCAAATGGTTCCACCAAATGATAAAAGCCAGTGTACTGAAAAATATAGTAGAACCAAACCACAGCCAGTATCCGGAAAAAAGAAACTTTTAATGGTGAGCGCTTTCTCGACAAGTTTTGCCGCTTCATCAGACAACACAACATCTCTTTACTTTGCTATTTAAAATATATTCCAACTAATAAAAACTCCTATGTAGTTAACAATCAATTAAAAGGATTAACAAGACAATTAAAATTTAAAACCATAGATACAAATTGTCATCTTACTAAGTTCCTTGCCTGTAAAACTGGCTTTATGGAAGCCTTATCATTGAGCCACTTCCCCATTGTAGCTCTCATCCTAATAATCCATTCTAATTCAGCTACTTCTGTCCTATTGGTAACATCCCCTATCCTTTCATTATTTCTATTTCTATAACCATAAATCTAAATGTATGTGTACTATCATACTTGGCCACATGTTTAGCCAGTGCATTATTATCTGCCCCCTGTGTATATCATAAATATGTTCTCTCATCCTTTGCTTTAACATACGGTTGGTTTTAAACTATATAGTATGAAGAACATACTATACAGTGTGCCAAATAAACATGATTGCTAGTGTTACAGTCAGCAAATACTCTAAACTCTATTGTCTTTCCTATATCAGGATGAACAAAAGTGCTACTGCTATCGCTATACTGACATAAATTACAGCTGGAACGGGGAAAAGTGCCTCTGTTCCTATTATAGGAATTATCTGATGAGTCCCTGGGATGACATAATAGCCTTTTTAAAGGTTTTTTATTTTTATATGCAAAGGTGGGGTTTTCTCCCACAATCTGTCTAATTCCATCTTCAGAGCATAATACTTCCCAGTTCTTCCTATAAATTTCTTGCATGAGATTCACATTACTTGAGTAGGTAATGGGTATTCTCATTAACCTAGGGACAGCTTGTTCTTGACCAGGTGGTGCCATTTCCCTCTGTTCTGAAAAATAAGGCTTTCCTATAGTCTCCCGTAGCCTTGGAACCATAGACAACCCATCATTCACTTCATCTTCCTTATATTGTCTATACAAAATTTTTTCTTCAGACCTGCTAACTCCTCATTCAGGCTACTTTCATTTGTAGTCAACCTAGAGGTTCTCAGCCCCTGTCCTTTTATGATATTTTTAAATATATGCCTTGGATGCATACTATGCCTATGAAGGTAACTATTTCTGTAACATCCTTTCCTATATATTTGTGTGTTAAAATTGCCCCACACATCCTGATTAAGCCTTACATCCAGGAAGTCTATTGTGTCATAAGCCTTATTCATGGTAAATTTCAAGATGTTAGTGCTCCTATTAATATTATAAATGAACTGTTGTATGGTTGCAGTGTCCCCCTCCCATAAAAGGAAGAGGTCATCTACAAAGCTACGATAAAATGCTATGCTTCCTCCAGTTTCAAAACCTAGTAGGTGATTCTTCTCCCATTGAGCCATGACAATGTTGGCATAGCTATTGGCACATGAGGTGCCCATAGCTACGCCATCTAATTGTCTGTATAATGCATGTTCAAATAAGAAAATATTATTCTCTAATATGAGTTCCACCAACAGAGATGCTTGGGTTCCAGCTGTCCATCAATCATTAAGTACTGTCTAAGCATATCTACTCCTTGTTCATTAGGTATAACTGTGAATAGGGATTGGACATTCAGTGTCACTAATAAATACCTATCCCTACTCTCCCTAGAATTTAGGAATTGGTACAAGTCTCCCAAAAACTGTTTTGTATCATGTAACACATACCTATTTCTACTTAACACAGGTTTAAGATGTTTTTCCACAAATAATGAAAGAGGTTCAGTGCACCATCCCCTCCCTGTGACTATAGGTCGCATGGGTGGTAGTGTGGGGTGCTTATGTATTTTTGGAGTTCCCTGGATGATGGGTATAAGCGGTTCCTTGACTGAAAAATATTCAAATAGCTCTTGTGTTATAATGCAACATTGGAAACAGTCATAAATAGTGTCATTAATGTTCATAATACATTTATCTATTTGTCCCACATCTATCTTTTCATATACATTCACATCATTTAACATAGCTTCCATTGTTTGTTTATAATAACTTCTATCCATAACAGCCAATGGATCTCTTTTGTCAGCAGGCCTAATTATTAATTGCATATCATGCTGTAAATTACTTAGTGCTTCATTCTCTTCTCTATCCAAGTTAACAAACTTTTTCCCAGCCACTCTATCATATAGTTTATAAATTTCCTTTTCCCACATTCTCTCAAAAGTCTCTATTGTGGCATTGTTTTTAGAAATAAAACTGCTTTTTTATGAAACACAGCATTGTCCTGCTTTTCATCCTGTTTAGAGTTAAACATACATTTTAACATATTATTACGTGTAAAAGTCTTAAGTTCAATTATATGTTCAGTAATAGTCATTGTAGTTGAGGGTATAAATGTCATACCTCTATTTAAAAGTCTCTCTTCAGCTGCTGACAAAGTTTTTGTAGAAATATTCCAAACTAATGGTTGTTGCTCTGCTGCCACATCTTTTTTAAAGTTATCCCATTGTCATTCTCCTGAGAGGCTTTCCTTTGGAATATATTTTAAATACCAAAGTAAAGAGATGTTGTGTTGTCTGATGAAGTGACAAAACTTGTCGCGAAAGCGGTCACCATTAAAAGTTTCTTTTTTATGGATACTGGCTGTGGTTTGGTTCTACTATATTTTCAGTACATAATAATGAATTAGTCTCAAAAAACAACAATTATATCATCAATACAATTAAAATTTCTGTGGAAAAATGGAACAAAATAATATCAACATTTGAAGATAAACTGCAGTTAATAAAAATGGTTTTACTGCCTAAGATCCTATATATAGCCTTGGCAATACAACTGTTACCAGAAAGTAATATACTTAAAGAAATAAATTCATGCCTAATACAATTTTTAGGGTTTCCTAAAAGAAACAGAATGCTTTAATACATCATATTAGACCACGGAAACAGAGAGGATTAAACTTTCCTGATATAGAAACATATATAAAAGTATCAATATCTAAAACAATCTCAGATTAGATAAGTCCAAATTACTCTGCAAATTGGAAAGTATTACTAACTGTAATATCAATAAATGCATTTGATTTACAAAAAAAAATTCAAATAACAGATAAAAACAATTTGCCATGGCATATATTATGTATTAGTATGCAATATAACATAGCTAAACCCACTAAAACTCATATGATTAATTATTACATTGACTCATTTAGGAAAATTATTATTGCAAATATAGATTTAAAATCTGGTTTGATCTTTTAACACCATTTATAGTCACAAAGAACTTTGCACATAAAATATATAGAGAAATTATTAATTCCTGGGAACAGAAAAGATTTGTTTGTTGGTTCCAATGTATCAATGAACTAAACCTTTTAGATATGCAAGTAATAAAAACAACATACAAAATTCCACAACAGGACTGGCTAACGTTATAGAGTATTCTGTCATATTCTCAAGATTTAAGTAGAATAATTAACAATTCATCAATTAAAGAAATACTTAACTTTACAAACTACATATATGAAATCATATATAATGACTTTGAGATGACAAACAGTATTTCAAAATTTTAGAAAATATTGATAAACTATAAAACAACCCCCAAAACTTCATATTGGAAATATATAACAAAAGGACACTCAATACAGTTAACTGAAGATATTATAACAAATATCTTATTATCGATAAAATGTACATCCTTTACACAATACTAGAAAGTTTTAATTGGAAATGCTTGCACAGAGCATTCTTAACCCTAGACAGAATCAGTAAAATTAGTTCTTCTATAAAAGGAATATGTTGGAGATATGAGCAAATACACAATGTAGAATGGAACATTTTCTTTGATTGTGTTAATTCTACAAGCTTTATTTAATGAATCATTTTATTTAACTAAAGCTCTTGTATTATTAAATGTGAATGAAGGTCATTGTTTGAATAGGTCACACGTATCTAGTATGGACTATACTTGCAATTTCAAGGAAGTGTATAACAAGAAGATGGAATACAAACACAGTACCAACTTTGGAAGACTTCTACAGTCTAGTGAAGACCACAGCATTATTGGAAATTAAAACTAAAGAACTAATAATTTATCCAAAGTCATTTGTCAACAACCCTTGGGGAAAAGTCTTATCACTGATTGACACTATACAATAATTGATCAAACACTCTGATAATGAATTGAACATACTTATAAAGTAACTGTATACATTAAGATCTGTTATAGTGTCATGCTAATGTAAATAGCGTACATAGTTATTTAAGATGTTATGTATAAATACTATGGAATTCATTCAAATGTATTTGAAAAATAATAAAAAATTTGAGAAAAAAAACAACAACAAAATATTATTTAACAGGCACAGTAAGGCAGACAAATGCAGTACAAACAGTTCAGTTTAGTTTACAGTATTAATAAACAATATTAAATAAGCAGAACACAACAAAAAGTGAAGTAAATAGTATAATCAAGAAAAAAGACAGGAACATATGGTTTTTGGAAAGCTCAGAAGCCTCTAGTCATCTGGTTTCTCAGCTCAGAGCTGTGTCAGGTACAAAACCTCAATTCAGCTCAGTTCAAACAAGCAGGAACCCATTCAAATGCAGGACTTAAATACCAGAAGCTAAGAACTTTAAAAAACTTTAAAAAATTCAAAAGAACCAATGAGGGTGCTTACTCCAAGCCCTAGACCAATCACCCTTCAATGGACAGGTTCCAATCAGCACATTCTCTCCCAACAGTATATAAGGGCCCCTTCCAATTAAATATCATATTATTTGAAATGTTGGCAGGGGAAGACCACTACCAGAAAAATGTGTGAACCATACATATACCTGATAGCTGCTGAGTATTACGGGAAAGTGCAAATTTTTATTTTTTCGTAGAATGTAAAGCAATACATGTTGAGGAAGAAATGTGTATAAGTTATACATTCAGTATACTTCTGCAGTGTTTTTTGACTCAACACTAATGTTTTGTAGTATTGACTTTAATGTAATGCTTTGTAGTATTGGTTTTATTATGTATTTTGCACATTTCCTGTTTTAACTTTGATGTGGGTGGGTGAGTGGTTATTTACTCTTGGATGGGATTTTCCACACTTTTTTTCTTATTTTCATTTCAGCTCTGGGATTCATTAATGCTACACTAAGTGTACACTGTTCTGAGTGAACAGACAGCACAATCATAACTCACACCTTCTTCCTCCTAATTGTAGTGTCCCTACTAATTTTCTTGCAGCTTTAAATACTAATGGGAATTCAGAAAGGTTACCACAAAGTGTAGACTACATGTATACTTTGTATAATCTTTCTGAGTGACTAGAAAGCAACAAAATGTGGTAGGGATGTTCTTGAATACAGACTGTGTACACTTAGTGCACACAGTGTCAGTGTTATTGAATCTGGCCCCAGGTCTATTTGTTTAAACTGAAATACATTATGGGGATCAATTTATTTTCTGATAGCTGGGAATTAGCTGAGTATTTGTGTGTGTGTGTGTGTGTGTGTGTGTGTGTGTGTGTGTGTGTGTGTGTGTATGTATTTTGTGCACTTTCAGGTTAGTCCTGTCTTGTCTGAGGTTAATGATCAGGAATGGAAGTGTTTATCAGTGGCTTACTGATAAGGATCTCTACACACATGCTCTACAGTTGGACAAATTCAGGTTCCTAGCAACTTAATCTAAAATAAGTACTGTACAACAGTCCCCATTAGCCTATTTTGGTAGCGTTGTCACAATGTTCCATGAAGAGAACACTTGGGGTCTCAAATTTACTTGGTCACTTGGTTTGCTTGATACAGAGCAACCTGGAATCAGACATGTGTATGCATGTATTCATGTGCCTGTAAGGGGGCCACTAGCCCTTTACATTCCCCCACTTAGTTCATAGTAAAGCTCTGTATTTTAACATGCTAGTGTTTCATTTATTTATATTGGACTGTTCTTTTGATGATGTTGGCAGTTGGAGAGTTGTTGTACTGTCAGTCTTGAAGGTATGCCTGAGGTGGGCAGTACAAAGGTGGGGTTTGCTACTGTGCAACTGATGTAGTGCTTCTTTGAGAAATAGCCTATACTTAATTTATTGACTTATTTATGTTTAGACAAATTAACAAACTCCGCATGAACTGAATCTATTGGGCTTTTCACAGTATGAATAACAGCAGGGCTGCACAGTCCTATGGTATGTTAAGAATTATTGCTGATAACCTGTTTGACTAAATGGTTCACTAAAATACATAACCTTTTGTTAAATACATGGAGGTCTATCCATCATTTATGATGTTTAGTGTTACAGCTGTTAAGATCCTTATTTATATTCCATATGTTATTGGATGTTGCCACATTTTTTCCTAGTATTACTTCAGACAAGTACTGAGATTTGTAAGTAGTCCACCATCCATGAATTATGCATTAATTACTCGCTCAGTGAATTAAATCTTCATTCTAATTACATACAACATGCATGACTTGTATCATCTGACTGTCCTGTTATTTGTACAAATAACTTTTTATATGATGCCTATTTCCATTATTTAGATTTCCTTGAGGTAATAAAAAATAATTCCTACTGCCCTCAACCTCTTTTCTCAACACTATACAAATTAACTTTTTTAAGTCTACAAATTAACTTTTTTAAGTCTATCTTTATTTTGGTTCAGATTGTCACAGGAAAAACTATGCTTTCCAAGTATTTATATGTATAGAGATTAAACATTCCACTTCTATATGTATGTCTCATTGTTCTACATTTTCTTTGGTGTTTTTAGATGACAGCACTCACTCACCTTTATGGCATCAGATAATTTATACCCCTAGGCCCATTTTATCTGATGTTGTTTGTCAACCAACAGTTGTGTAGTAATTCATTGAATTCTTATTTTACAGAAAGCATTACATGGCACTTTCAAACAAATTTTACAGGGACATTAGGAGAGACTTTTATATTGTAAAAACAGTGCAGTAATGTCAGTTGAGTGCAAAACCAGTGATCAAATTATTCATATAAGCATGGCTTTATGCAGTAACTTTATGTATTTGGTTGAATTTTCACTTGAAAGTACCAGTATAGTAATTGTTGATAAAACTCTTAAGTTGTACTTTTGAAAGTATAATTGAAATTCATAGCTTGCCTTTTTCTCTAAGCAGTTGTTATGTAATAGTTACAATGTGTTTCTCAATGTGCACCCACTTACAGTGATAGTGATACTGTATATTAACAATTGTTTTAACCCCCATTTGGTTTCAGCACTTTTGGTCTTACTATTTAATAAGAAGGTTTCAATCATAGGAAGCAGTAATTGGGAAAGAATTTGTTATATTACATAGCAGATTATATACAGTAAAAAAAGGTTTCATTATTACAGCTGAACAGTGAAACCAGACATTTATGACATGGTTGGATGAAAGGACTTTCTACATTTAAAGCTAACAAAAAGCAATTTTCTATAATGAGACTTTCTACAAAAACGATGGGTTGCTGAGTATGGAAAAATTCAGCAGGGCACCTGGGAAATTCCCCTATTCTTTTTAATAAGTGTTGTGAGTTTCCTGGCATCCACCAAGGTATCACCAGCTTTGGGAGATATGACCTTCAATTTAACATCTCATCTCATCTAAAAAATGGCACACGCAGGAAATTATAATTCCCTTGTGTTGTGCTGCAGTGTTAGTAATAGAAAATTAATCCAAGTAATATGTGTATAGAACCCACAACCTTTACATGGTAGGTGCACCTGGACAGCATAGAGATGAGTTTTAAAGTAAATGTGATAGCACCTTTAAATGATGTCTGTGAGGAAAAGTATAGGATTTTTCCCAAGCAGACAAGCAATGTTTTGTGGATGAGCTAATGGATAAAAATGACTGACATAATGTTGCTTCATATGATAGAGCTAGGCACTCTTTAACAGAACAGAGTACATATCTTTGCAACCCAGGAGTTCTCAGTATACAGTCACTGCTGTTCCACTTTGGCATAATTAAGTTATGATAGTTAGAGCACAATGTAAGCTAATGAATTCACTTTAGGACCCCCTATGACAGACATCCTAGAAATGTAGAAGGGCTCCACATGATAAGCTGAACACTCAAGAATGGCATGGGAGAGTATGGGATAGCCTTACTATCTTGCCAAAACCAGGACAAGTGGATTGTAAGTAGATCTATAGTGGTCCCCATGGCTGTTAGGTACACTCATATGAAAAAAAAGAGCAGTACTGGACATAAGGTGCCATGCTAGCTAATGATGCACATAGTATTTCTTGTAGCATAGAGTTGTACCTGTCAACTGTCTAGATTTTCACAGAATGTACAGATTTTCACCTCCTTTTTTTTTTTGTTTCTATAAGATTTGCAGTTTTCTGGCAAACCTTTGAGGATTGAAGTCACTAAAAAATGACAGACATTTGAATTTCAGGCTTCATATCCTTTAGAAAATGTATGCTAAGAAAAACCTATTCACCTTTCAAAGTTTGTAAGACCGATATTTAAAATCTGCCCCGATTTTGGGCTTCCACCCAATTCTTCCAACATTCTCTAGATTTGTTGAGCTAAGGGTTTGAGATGTATGCACAAAGTGGCAATTTTAAAAAAGCAAAGCATAAAGTGATATGATCAGAAACAGCATGCATTGGGGGTATAGCTGCACTGTCTCAAGTATTATTATAAATGGAATGGGACATTGTGTATTCTCAGTAATAGAGGTCATGAATAGAAGTAGCTGGCATGGTACTTCATGTAGCATATCAAGGTACTCAACAGTATACAGTGCAGATTTTTGTGATCGAGAGATCTCAGATTACAATCGCTGCAATTTTATTCTGATATGATTGACTTAAGCTGGGTAGAGCAGAGAGTGAGAATGCCACCCCACTATATGTAATTCACATTATTAGAGTAACACTCACAGATGACTTAAAGGAGTCTCTGTGACAGACACCCTAGAAATGCAGAAGGACTACACAAAATTAGTCAAAGACTATTGATTGCCGTGTGAAAGTGAGGGGTATCCTTGTCATCTTGCCAAAACCAGGACAAGTGGCTTATAAATGGATATGCAGTGGTATGGATGGCTATTGAGCATGCCCTTATAAGAAAATCAGTGTGAGGCATAGCTGAGGAAGCACACAATATGTTTTGTAGCACAGAGTGACAATGAAAAGGAAGCAGAGCACAACATAGTATGATCAGAACTAGTATGCATATTAGAACATGGCTGCACTGTGTCAAGTACAGACATTAAAGGAATGTGATATTGTATCATCTCAGTAATATAGACAAAAGACAAATGGTAGCCTTGTGATTAACATCCCCACTATAACAGACTGAGTGTTCGCTAACACATGGTTTCATAACAAGTGGTGTAGTGAAAAGAGAATTGTGATCCAGACAGAACAACAGGTAGTGTTGTATGAAGGAATGGTGATAATGCAGTACAGACCATTATTGTATTATAGAGCAGGCTGCCAATGTGTGCTATGTATCTTCAGTAATGGCAGTAGCATAGGGTTAGTACATGCTCCATTTTATGCAGGATGGTGCCTCTCTGGGCAGTCATTTCCTGTGAAAGAACATCAAAATGGCAAACATCCAAAGAATTTTAGGACAAAAATGTGAAGTTTGCTTCAATTGTTGCATAAAATCATTATTTTGTATTTTAAATGCCTAACTATTTTAGGAAACAGCATAAACAAATCAAATTAGTTACTTAATGTATTTAAGAATGATGGCGCTTTTCTCCCAGGCATCTGCTGAAAAGGGATCCCAGTCAGACTTTACCATTAAACAAACGGAAATAAAAAAATAATAAATAAATTTTACAAAAATTAACTTTTATTTTGTCAGTAAACTAGAGTCCAGTCCTTTGCACTATCAGAAGGTATAGTGTGCCTTGCAAAATCTTACATTTGCATAAAATAGTCCTACTTTGCATACTTGGAGAGGCAGTAACCTTACAGTGACACTGTGTACAATTGTAAAAGTGCAGTATATGAAGTCAAGTGACTGCACATATATAAGAAAATGATGTATCTTTTGTAGATTTGCCACAGGGAACAAGGCATTGGAGTGTATGAGGCAGTAAATAGGGTAGGATACCAGATCTATCACTGCTCTGATAGTGATACCATAGGTGTATTTTGGAATGGTAACCATAGTTTGAATGGCATCATGTAGGACTAAAGGTTGTCAAACTGGGAATCAGTCACTTATCATGCATTACAAATGGTTAGACTGATAGCAAAAAGCCTAGACAGTATCATTTCAGTTGTTTACAGTTAACCACAATGGGACCAGACACAAATGTATACAATTGTAAGGTAGAAAGGGAAACAGAGTGCTGAAGGACATATTGTACAGTGCAGTAAATCACTAGCAGACAGAAGTCAGCACAAAATAAAATATGAAATTAGAGTAATAAATGAGTGTGTCTACTAATGTTTAATCTTTACATTACTTGTGTTTCTACAGAATTAGAAGCAGCCAGATCATAAAATTTAGAGCATTTATTAGTATTTTTAAATCACCACTTTAGACTAGAAAATGAAGATGCCCTTTAAAGACCTACCAGCAGGTCAGAAAACCATTACAATTAGTTTGCATTTAGAGATTAAAAACTATAAAATATGGAAAAAGTGAGGAAGACTATTTCTACTACTGTTAGAAACTTAATCTTATAAACTTAGAATAAAATAATGTGTTGGTATACATTGTCTGAAGGATATCAAGTCTAAAACTCAAATGTATGTCATCATTTAGTGACTTCAGTACTCAGTGATGTACCAGAAAACTACAAATTTTGTGAGGAACAAGCCAAAAATATGAGACAAAAATCTAGGCATTCCGCAAAAATCTGGACAGTTGAGAGGTATGTGGAGGTAACCCTTTATTTACAAGACCAAATGCAATAGACACTAAATGGAGAAGGAAAGCTACCTAAATGGAAAAATGCAATGGGACAGGAACATTTCTAAACAATAAAACAGAAGACAAGCCTGTGAAGTTTAAGTGTAGAACTGGAAGTGTGCTTTTGATGATGGCAAAACCCAGACTGCAGCTTTAAGTAGTGGGTAAGGTGTGTGTATGTGTGTATCTATGTGTATCCGTGTGTGTGTGTGTGTGTGTGTGTGTGTGTGTGTGTGTGTGTGTGTGTGTGTCTGAATGTGTGTGTGTGTGTGTGTGTGTGTGTGTGTGTGTGTGTGTGTGTGTGTGTGTGTGTGTGTGTGTGCATGTGCGTGCGTGTTTGTCTGTCTGTGTCATACTAAGTGCATTTCCTATATCAACAGGAAGAATGTGTACTAAGTGCATTTCCTATATCAACAGAAAGAATGTGTACTAAGTGCATTTCCTGTATCAACAGGAAGAATGGGTGAGGCAGTGTGTGCCTTTGTTTTCTTTTCATTTCTCTGGAATGCAGTACTGATTGCTGGTTGTGGAGTTAATACATGTAAGGTCTTCCCACTAGGATCATGTAAAACTCACAAACAGTCTCCCAACAAACACTGTCCCAAGTCCATATGGCTGGGTCACAATAGGGTAACTTACAAGATTAGAGCTGTGGACTGTAGATGTTACAGTAGTTGCGTCCACACTGATCTTCCCTTTCATGTTGATGTGTTGCACAGCTAACACAGCTAAGAAGCAATCTAAGCACAAAAATGGCTAAAACACTTTTTTGTAGAAAAAAGCACAGGTTGTGGTGTCCATGCTGAGCAGACACACCTGCTACTGCAGCAATGTGTGTCTCCCCACTGCACAGTGATTCCACATAATAATGAGTTTATGTACTTTATATGTTTCTGTAATGATGTTTTGTATCTCGATTAACGGGATGTGATGTTTGTATATAGACCCAATATGGCACTTTCATGGAGACTCACATTTCACTGACTTCAGCACTGTTGTACTGATACCCTTATTATTATGTTGCCATATAGTAAAATCAGTGCAATATAATAAATGATACAGCTGGGGTCTACTTAAAGTCTTGACATCTGCTTTGCTCAGATCATAGTTTCCTACTTTGCAAGCATACACACACACACACACACACACACACACACACACACACACACACACACACACACACGCACAGACATACACACACACACACACACACACACACACACACACATACACAGAGTACAAAAGCATATTTTGCGCCAATGCAAGCCTTTTTTTGCACCTCTCACTCAGGATGCTCCACCTCAGAGAAGGCATAATCAGTGAAACACACACATTAAACAAGTTTTCAAGGCTGCAGTTCTGGGAGCTTATAAAATACTGCATTTTAAACCATAGAACATGACTTTTATAAACAGTGATTAACAAAATATGAAAGGCTGTTTCCTCCAGCAGTAAAGCTTGAGAAGCTGTGGTACAGCAATCTCATACTAACTAACAGCATGATCCAACATAATTATAATTGTGCAAAACAAGTGTTTTCCCTTTTCTTTAAAAATACCCATTTTATTTGTCTTCCTAGAATACTCAGGTCCATGTTCTGTGCCTCATATAATAACACATATAACTATTATGTATTTTTACAATACTTGCATAATAATGTTATCAGTGCAGTCAAGACTGGAGTAAATGTAGATGCAGTTATTTTGGTTCTTACGAAGGAATTCAATTCTATTCCATACTATGATTACTCCTCAGATACTATGCCATACTATGAGATTACTCCTCAGATACTATTCCATACTATGAGATTACTCCTCAGTTACTTAGCCATGATGTGAGTCCCTATAGTGTTGTGGATTAAAAACAGGCTTACTAATTGTATATGTTTGGTTTGAATAACATGTTATTCATTACTAACATCTGTTTTGGTGGGGGTTCCCCAAGGTTTTATATTGGTTCCAGTTCTATTCTACTAGTTATGACAATACTTCTTTATATCCTTCGACTTGGTGCATCAAATTCATGGATGATGCATGACTGACTTTGCAAGGGACATGCTTCTGTGATCACAATGATTTACAGGCACAGATGAATGAATTTGTCAAATGGGTTAATCAACATAATATTGAATTTAATACTAAGAAGTGTGCAGTTACTTATTTTGGGAATGTGATTACAGAATATCATTATGCTAAATGTAATCCCATTATACCATCTGTTGATTACTATTAGGACTTAAGTATCTATATCTACATCTATATCTATATCTATGTCTATATCTATATCTATCTCAGTCTTCAAATAGCTTTCATTTAATGTTCATGTTGCAAATTGGAAGTTATTATAGATTCCTCCCAAGATACAAACATCTTACAAGAAGGCTTAACACAAACAAATGACTGGTAACAAAGTCACAGACCTAAACTTAGTGCCTTTTGGAAAAAACTGACACCTAAGCTAATTACTCCATTGATAACACACCCCAAAGAGATGACACAGTAGTCAGGGATCTGGGAACATATGTAGATAGTAATCTGGCATTTGACCAACATGTGGCCAAGATAGTAATAAAATCGTTCTATACTAGCCAACTTATAAGTAAGGACATGGCATTCAGGTCCAAGGAAGTCATAGTGTGACTTTATTTGGCCCTTTATCAGACCCATCATTGAGATCAATGCCCCCTTTGGCATGTATATGACCACACACGTGTAACAGTTGGAATGCCCACAAAGGTTTGTTACAAGGAGAACCCAGGGTATAAACACATTGTCCTTTACAGATCACCTTAAAGTCTTATTTCTATACTCTGCCTTCTACAGGTTACTGACAGTCAATGTATTTCTAGCATACAGGGCCAGAATAGAGCAATGAGGATTGCTGTTCCTCCAAATGCAAGAAAAGAATTCCTGACATTCTACCCAGTCAGAAGAAAGTTACAGCTACAGAAATGCTAAAACTGCTAGAAAAAGAGTCATCCAACCCGTCCCATCACACCAACAAGGATCTGGAAATTATTTGATATTCTTTTGGGGTAAAAAAAGAATGGATACCTTAGACCAATTTTGGATCTCAGCAATTTAAATCAGTTTGTAAAACACTCAGAGCTCCTGATGATCACAGTTCAGTCCATCCTGCCTCTTTTAGGGAAGGATGATTAGATGTGCTCTGTAGATCTTCAGGAAGAGTATTATAGTATCAAAATACACAAGCAGTGTGTTTGGCCTACACTTCAACATCAGTTTGAACTGGTCTTATTTTGATGTGTCTAATCAGTGCTATTAACTACCATGTTAGTACATGCTAGTATAATGAGAACTGACAAAACCCTTCACTTTATTATCAGAAATGGGTGAAAGCACTTTGAAATAACAATTTTTTGTTGAGGACAGGTTGAGGCACATGATTTCATTTAACACAACTTCCTATGTGCATTACTTGGGACATTCATCTCTTTTTATGTGGATATTTTTGTGTGTGTGTGTGTGTGTGTGTGTGTGTGTGTGTGTGTGTGTGTGTGTGTGTGTGTGTGTGTGTGTGTGTGTGTATATATATATATATATATATATATATATATATGTACTATGTATGCATGTATGTATGTATAGATGCGTATGCATATGTGTCTGCATATCTGTGGGTATATGTGTGTGTGTGTGTGTGTGTGTGTGTGTGTGTGTGTGTGTGTGTGTGTGTGTGTGTGTGTGTGTGTGTGTGTGTGAGTAGTATGTGATCTGTCAATATGTTCGAAGTTTCACTACTTCGAACCCCACCTCATCGAGTCCACTTGTTCTAAGTAGTGAAACTTCGAACATTGACTTCGGCAGTCACACTACAGCACGGAATGGGAGTATTCCCCTTTCCCCGCTGTAGTGCGATCTCGGAGTTGGTATATTTAAGTGTGGGGAACAGCCCCCCACATGAGGGGTGCAGGGGGGCTTGCGTCCCTGCAAAAACATGTTTTAGTGGGGGGGGGTTTTGGTAGCCCAGGGAACTAGACTTCAGCAAAAGTGCACTTTCGTTTAAGTGGACTTTGGCTAAAGTGTACGGTCTACTACTCTATTTCGAAGAAGTGTATTTTTGATGTAGAGCAGTAGTGTGTATATATGTGTGTGTGTGTGTGTGTGTGGTGTGTGTGTGTGTGTGTGTGTGTGTGTGTGTGTGTGTGTGTGTGTGTGTGTGTGTGTGTGTATATATATATATATATATATATATATATATATATATATAAAATATATAGGTTCATAGGTTCATACTAGGCTATCTGCCCTAGGGAATTTATAAGCCTAGCCAGAGTGTGTGTGGCTTTCGCCACCCCTTGGAATGAGAATACTATGCCCATTTAGGGTTTAGTTTACTGTGCCTCTGCCTAGTAGTGACACAGAGATGACCCCGGGGGTAAACCTACGATCTCCCATCCACTCGTCAAGATTTCTCTTGAAGAGAGTCAGTGAGGGGCTCTGCCTAACATGGACTAGGATTCTGTTCCAGAGTGTAGGCAGCCTCTGGGTCATGAAGCTGTCCCTCCAGCATGTCCTATTTATTTCTGTGTTGAGGTTCAAATCTCTCGCTCTCGTGGCTCTGGTGGATTTGGATTTTCTGAGGTGGAGCATGTCCATTAATTCCGGATTGGACATGGCCTTGTACATCAGGCATAGATCGCCTCCGAGTAGGCGGTATGTGACTGAATAGAGCTGGAGTTTCTTCAGCCGGGCAGCATATGACATATGTTTGAGACCCTTGATCCTCTTGGTGAGGTACTTTTGGGGTCTTTCTAACTTCTGCAGGTGTCGGGTAAGGTACATCCCAAATGGGGCATTGTACTCAATTATGGGCCTGATAAGGGAAGAGTATAGGGGCACAATGACCTCTCTTGATCTAGATGTGAATCCTTTCATGATAAGGTAGGTAATATAGAAGGTCTTCCTAACCACCTTGGCAATGTGAGTGTCAAATGAGAGGTTACTGTCAACTTGGGTCCCTAGGTCCCTGATTACTTCTTCCGTACTTAATGGATTACCACCTATGTGGTAATTTGTGGGTACTTTGTTTTTCCCAAAGGGTATGACTATACATTTTTTGGCGTTCAGTTTAAGGCCATGGCTCTGGCACCAGTTATCCATTTCTATGAGGCCTTTCTGAAGGATGCTTGTGTCCACTGGAGTATCAATTATGGCGCCCAGTTTGCAGTCATCTGCAAAATTTGTCAGCCACAATCCTCCTATGTTTGCTTGCACCTCAGAAAAATAAATGCCGAACAAGAGGGGTCCCAGGACCGAGCCCTGTGGGACACCGCTTGTGACTGGCTTAGAGTCTGACATGGCTCCAGCAATTCTGAACTTGGGGGTTCTGTCCTTGAGCCAGTTTGCAACCCATCTTATAACATATGGGTTTACATTTAAGCTGGTGAGCTTGTCTATGATGCCCAAGTGGGGTATTGTGTCGAAGGCATTTGCAAGATCAAGGTAGGCTCTGTGAACTGCCTTACCCTCATCAATGGCCTTAGTGACTGTTTCAAAAAAGTCAACCAGGTTCAGAAGGCAGGATCTGCCCTTGACAAAGCCGAATTGGGTAGGATCCAGTGTCTGTAGGTCCCCAATGTCTTTGTTTATGAGTTCCATAATGATCCTCTCCATAGCTTTGCAGACCAGGCTCGTCAAGCTTATGGGGCAGTAATTTCCAGGGTCCGTAGAAGCACCTCCTTTGTGGAGTGGGACCACTGTTGCTGTACGACATTCTTTGGGTACATATCCTGTAGTAAGACTAAGATTAAGCAGCAGCCTTATGTGCGGGTTTAGTTCCTCTTGGAGTTCATGTAGCACGCAACCCGGGACACCGTCTGGTCCCATTGATGCTGTGTTTTTAGCTTTGGAGAGGGCGGCTCTCACCTGGGCATCTGAGATGTCATGGAGGCTACACTCTGCTGGGATAGATATTTCTCCTTTTGGGGGGGAGGGGGGATTTGCACTGAACCTGTCTGCCAGTATGTTGGCAATGTCTGTGGGTTCAGTGTATTTTTTGTCATTTTGGACTAACTCTGAGCATATCTGGGAGTTTCCACCCAGGTTTCTAACATAACTAAAGAAGGCCTTGTGATTGTCTTTAGTGTCTTTTGCGATTTTTCTCTCAAAGTTGGCCTTGGATGATTTTATGAGTGATCGTAGTTTTCTGCTAGTACTGATCAGAGATGCCTTCCCTTTTGGGGGTTTTGCTCTGTCATGTAGTAGCTTCCTCCTCCTGTTGTAAAGCTTGTTAATGGCTGGGGTCCACCAGACAGGACACCGGCCTTTTGGGGAATGGGTCTTGGTTTTATTTGGGATTGCATGATCCATGCATTCTTGAAGGTGTCCGTAGAAAGCATTTATAAAGGATTCAGTGGTGTGGGCTGTGGTTTCTACTGGCCCAGGGGCCTTGAAGGATACCACTTCAATCTTAAGAAGTGTGAAGTCAGCTTTTGAGAAATTCTTCACTGTGGTCTTTTGTGCTGGGGTGGGGGCGGGATGTGGATTTCCAGTGAGATTAATTTATGGTCTGATCTCACCAATGAGGGGTATACGTCCGGTGTGGAGCATTGTGTCCCCATGTTTGTGATGATCAGGTCTACTATATTATCTCCTCTTGTGGGAGTGGTGACTAGTTGTTCCATCGCATTTGAGTTTATGAATTCTAGGAACCTTTGGGCTAAGGTGTTGGGGCTTGAGTAATGCTCCCAGTCTATGTTTGGGTAGTTGAAGTCTCCCAATATGATGGCATTTGGAGAGACATTCATACTCTCCAGTGTCTTCAGGAAGGCTGAGTGGGGTTCCTGAGTTTGAGAGGGTGGTCTGTAGCATGCTACAAACTGTAGGGCAGTTTTGCCTACGGTTAGTTGTACCTGGATGGTCTCCGATGCTTTGTGCGTTGCCACTAACCTGGAGGTGTGGGTATCTTTGATGAAAATGGATACTCCCCCTCCTTTTGTGGTTCGGTCCAAGTTTTGAGGCCGAAAAGCATGATATGAGGTATAACCTGGTAGTGCTGGGGTGCTCTCAGGAGCCTTGAACCAGGCTTCAGTCACTGCACAGACATCGATGTTCTCCATACTGAGGAGGGCTTCGAGAGCGTGCATCTTGAGGTTTAGACTTCTGGCATTGAGCAGCATTACCCTTAGTTTTTTTCCACTTGTGTTTTCTAGGGAGGTGGGTTTGTCTTTTGAGCCTTGCCTAAAAAAGGCACTATGGGGTGGCAAGAGCCTTGGCCAATATCCGGAAGCCCAGGGGTGACAGGTGCAAGCCGTCCCTTGCGAAGCAGCATGGCTTGTCAAGCATGTCATCCCAAGCAGACAGACATTGGATCCCCTTAGAATGACACCAGTAATTGAGCCAATTGTTAAAGCTGATCATTTTGTCTTTGTACTGTGGCATCATTCTTGGTGAGGGTAAGATGCTGCTCAGGGTCAGGGTCATACCGGCCTGGGCTACATAATCAGAGAGCTCCTCTATGTCTCTTTTCATGTAGTCCAGGGAGGTACGTCTCAGGTCATTCATACCGGCATGGACAGTAACTGAATCATGTTTGTACTTGCTTTGGAGTGACCTGAGTGCTTGTGTTATGTGGCGGATTCTAGCGCCCGACAGGCAGCTTACTGTAACCTTTTCCTTTTTCAGTCTGGTGAGTGGGACGTCAGTGTGTCTGACTATGGAGTCACCTATTACAAGTGTATCAGGCATGTTGTTTGGCCTTAAGGGCTGTGACTGTTTGGCACACTGACTTTGTGAACTATGTGTTGCATGTGCTATGTTTTGAGGTAGTGGTTGCTTGGATGTCTGCTTTAAAGGCCTCTGTTGTTTTGGTAGATTTTTAATTAGGGCCTCCAAGTATGTTTTTGTGTGTTTATGTGTTTGGTGTGTAGTTGTGATAGGTCTATGTGAGACAGGGTTTGTGGTGTGTGTGGTTACCTTCTCCTCCTGACTGGTTTTGCCAGTACTGAGTCGAGGGAGCTCAGCCTCCAGTTTGGCTATATAGTTGCATCTCTCACATATATTTGTATTTGTTGGGAGGAGGAGAGGGTTATCTGTGTACATGAGGCAGTTGTAACATTGCCTCAAGATTCCCAGATTCATCAGCTGAACTGGAGTGGACGCCAGTAATTGACCCTTCGACATGCAAGAATAGTGTAAGGGATTGCTGTGTAACTGAGTCAGAAAGGACCTATAGGGAAATGGGTACTTGTAGGTGGATGTAGTGCTTTCTTTTTGTTTAAGAGTGCTTTTCCTGTGTAAAAATGCTTTAGGAGCAAGTGCTGGGCTTTTCAGATAGAGAATAGACTGTTTAGATTGAAAGTAGAGCAGTTCTAAGGGAAAAACTGAAGAGCAGACTTAGCGTAGCCAGAAATTGTTTAAACTTGATTAACCGTCGCTGCCCGATGCTGCGCTATGCGCAACTTCTCGCAAAATCGCACAAAAGCGCGTTAAAGCGGGCTTTATAGCAGGGGGTTAGAAAGAGCTAGGAAATGGCCCAAAACTGCCAATAAACTACAAGTTGCTGGGCTGGAACCACTCCTTTAGGAACAAATAGGCTGCTCAGTGCTCCCCACTCCCACTGGTGAACAAAGAAGCTTCCTCCTATCCAAATAAGGATATGGACAACACAGGAACTATGACACAGCCCAGAGATCAGCAAAATCTGAAGACTGGACTATTCTAGTTCAGTAAAGGCGGGTATATGTATATATATATATATATATATATATATATATATATATATATATATGTGTGTGTGTGTGTGTGTGTGTGTGTGTTTATTTATATATATATATATATATATATATATATATATATATATATATATATATATATATATTATTTATTAATTTATTGACATTTGATTACAGGGAAAGTCCAACTAGGTAGGAGCTATCTTCAGGGGAAACCCAGAGAGAAAAGTTCCAAAGTATTACAAAATATTTTAAGAACAATAATTTTACAGTCTTTAAAAATAATACAAAAATACAGCTTAAATAATTATACCAAATCACACATAATATGAAAATATTAGTTAAGAATAGATAAAAGTTATATGACAATGATTTAATTAGTTAGATGAATTTTAGCCAATTTATAGCAAAATTAAAGGTAAGTTAGTATAATACAAACAGGAATTGCAATACAAAGTGAGAGAAAATCAAGGTTATAATATATTTAGAGAGAAAGCCAGGAGATAGAATTTGACAGAAGTAAGGAAGTGAGTGAAGAAGGGATAGTAAGGAGATGTAAGT